>NW_026596240.1:8915329-8979465 GCF_907164565.1 Psammomys obesus | reverse complement strand
TTTCTTTCTTTCTTTCTTTCTTTCTTTCTTTCTTTCTTTCTTTCTTTTATTAATTTTGTATATTAATCACAGGTTATTTACTTTGTATCCCAGCTGTAGCCCTCCTTCATTCCCTCTCAAGCTCACCTCCCTCCCTCCCTCCCTCATCTCCTCCCTGTCCCTTTCCAAGTCCACTGATAGGGGAGGTCCTCCTTCCCTTCCATCTGATCCTAGCTTATCAGTTATCGTCAGGACTGGCTGCAAAGTTCTCCTCTGTGTCCTAGCAAGATAGTTCATCCCTGGGGGAGGGGGAGGAACCAGTCATTGAGTTTATGTCAAAAGTAGTTCCTGTTCTCCTTACTACGTAAACCCACTTGGTTACTGAGCTACCATTGGCTATATCCAAGCTGGAGTTCTAGCTTAAACATATGCATTGTCCTTGGTTGGAGAAATAGTCTCATAGAGGGCCCCCATGCCCTGATAAATTTTGTCCTTGTGAAGCTCCTGTCCTCTCCTGGTCATATTAACTCTCCTTTTTATAGTATGATTCTCTGCATTCTGCTGACGGTTTGGTTATGAGTCTTAGTATCTGCTTTGATACACTGCTAGGTAGTCTTTCAGAGCACCTCTGTGGTAGGCTTCTGTCCTGTTACTTGTTATCTTCTACTTCCTATGTCTATCCCATTTGTCTTTCTAAGTGAGGATTGAACATCTTACCCTGGGTCCTCTTTCTTTTTTATCTTCTTTAGGTGTACATATTTTAGTATGTTTATCCTATCTTATAGGTCTATATAAGTGAGCATATACCGTGTGTGTCATTCTGCTCCTGGGATAGTTCACTCAGGATGATCTTTTCTAGATCATCATGCCTGCAAATTTCATGATTTCCTTATTTTTCATTGCTGAGTCATATTCCATTGTGTAAAAGTACCAAAATTTCTGTATCCATGCCTCCACTGAGGGACATCTGGGTTGTTTCCAGGTTCTGGCTATTACAAATAAAGCTGCTACAAACATGGTTGAGCAAATGTCCTTGTGTAATTGAGCTTCTTTTGGGTATATGCGTAAGAGTGGTATAATTGGATCTTGAGGAAGAGCTATTCCTAATTGTCTGAGAAAGCACCAGATTGATTTCCACAGTGGTTGTACAAGTTCACATTCCCACCAGCAATCGAGAAGGGTTCCTCTTTCTCCACAACCTCTATAGCATGTGTTGTCATTTGAGTTTTTAAACTTTGTCATTCTGATGGGTGTAAGGTGGAATCTAAGGATCATTTTGATTAGCATCTCTCTAATGGCTAAGGACTTTGAGCATCTCTTTAGGTGTTTCTCTGCCATTTTATATTCCTCTACTGAGAATTCTGTTTAGTTCCATACCCCATTTTTTAATTGGATTGCTTGATTTATTGCTTTTTAAATTCTTTAGTTCTTTATATATTCTGGATATCAGCCCTCTGTCAGATATAGGGTTGGTGAAGATCCTTTCCCAGTCTGTAGGATGTTGTTTTGTTCTGATAACAATGTCTTTTGCTTTACAGAAGGTTTTCAGTTTCATGAGAATCCATTTATCGATTGTTGCTCTGAGAGCCTGAGCTGTTGGTGTTCTGTTCAGGAATTTGTCTCCTGTGCCAATGAGGTCAAGAACCTTCTTCACTTTTTCTTTTAACCGATTTAGAGTATCTGTTTTTATGTTGAGGTCTTTGATCCACTTGGACTTTACTTTTGTGCAGGGTGATGAATATGGATCTATTTTCATTTTTCTACATGTAGACATCCAGTTGGAACAGCACCATTTGTTGAAGATGCTGTCTTTTTTCCATTAAATGTTTTAGGCTTCTTTGTCGAAAATCAAATATTCATGGGTGTCTGAGTTTATTTCCTGGTCTTCTATTTGGTTCCATTGATCTACTTTTCTGTTTCTATGCCAATGCCATGCCATTTTTATTACTATTGCTCTGTAGTACAGCTTGAGATCATGGATGGAGATACCTTAGATGATCTGTTGTTGTACAAAGTTGTTTTGGAAATTCTGGTTTTTTTGTTGTTGTTTCTCCATATGAAGTTTGAGAATTTTTCTTTCAAGGTCTGTAAAAATTGAATTGGTATTTTGAGGGAAATTGCAGAATCTGTAGATTGCTTTTTGGCAGGATGGCCATTTTTAAAATGTTAATACTACTGATCCATGAGCATGGGAGATCTTTCCAACTTCTGATAGTTTCTTCAATTTCATTCTTCAGAGACTTGAATTTTTTTTCCTTCACCTGCTTGATTAATGTCACCCCAAGGTACTTTATGTTATTGGTGGCTATTGTGAAGGGTGTTGTTTCCCTAATTTCTTTATTGCCCTTTTGTCTTGGGTATATAGGAGGGCTTCTGATTTTTTTTTTTTTTTAGTTAATTTTGTATCCAGCCATTTTAATGAAGGTGTTTAGCAGCTAAAGGAGTTCTCTGGTTGAATTTTTGGTGTCACTCATGTATATGATCATATTATCTGTAAATAGTGATATTTTAATTTCTTCATTTCCAATATGTATCCCCTTGAAGTCCCTTACTTGTCTTATTAGCTAGAACTTCAAGTATTCTGTTGACTAGATATGAAGAGAGTGGGCAGCCTTGCCTTGTCCCTGATTTCAGTGGAATTGTTTAAGTTTCTCTCCATTGAGCTTGATGTTTGGCTATAGGCTTGCTGTATATTGCCTTTACTATGTTTAGATGTGTGCCTTGTATTCCTTATCTCTTGAAGACTTTAAACAAGAATGGATGTTGGACTTTGTCAAATGCTTTTTGAGCATCTAAGGAGATGATCATGTGGTTTTTATCCTTCAGTTTGTTTATATGGTGGATTACATTGATGGATATCTGTATATTGAACCATCCTTGCATGCTTGGGATGAAGCCTACTTAGTCATGGTGAACGATATCTTTTTTGTGTTCTTGGATTTGGTTTGCAAGTCTTTCATTAAGTATTTTTGCATCAATGTTCATAAGAGACATAGGTCTGAAGTTCTCTTTTTTTGTTGGGTCTTTGTGTGGTTTAGGTATCAGGGTGACTGTGGCTTCATAGAGTGAGTTTGATAATGATCCTTCTATTTTTATTTTGCATAATAGTTTGAGGAGAATTGGAATTAGAACTTCTTTGAAGGTCTGGTACAAATCTGTGTTGAAACCATCTGGCCCAGGGCTTTTTTTTTTTTAAGAAAAACTGTTGATGACTGTTTTGATTTCAGTCTTTCTATCTGCTCTTGACTTAATTTTGGTAGATAGAAACTATCAAGAAAATTGTCAATTTCTTTTAGATTTTCAAATTTTGTGGCACATAGGCTTTTGTAGTATGACCTAATGATTGTTTGGATTTCCTCATTGTCTGTAGTTATGTCCCCCTTTTCATTTCTGATTTTGATGATTTGGATAGTTTCTCTCTGCCTCTTAGTTAGTTTGGCTAAGAGTTTGTCGATCTTGTTGATTTTATCAAAGAACAAGCTCTTGGTTTCATTGATTCTTTGAATAGTTTCATTTATTTCTAATTTATTGATTTCAGCCCTGAGTTTGATTATTTCCAGCTGTCTGCTCCTCTTGGGTGTCTCTGCTTCTTTTTTTCCTTGGGTTTTCAGTTTGGCCATTAAGTTGCTTGTATAAGATGTCACAAATTTCTTCTTGAAGGCACTTAGCACTATGAACTATCCTCTTAGAACTGCTTTCATTGTTTCCCAGAAGATTGGGTATTTTATGCCTTCATTTTCAAGTGGCAACACATGCTGAAGTAGATGTGGAGAAATGGGAACACTCACATATTGCTGGTGGGAACAGATACTTGTGAAACCACTTTGGAAATCAATCTGGCACTTTCTAAGACAATTAGATATAGTGCTCCACAAGATCCAGATATGTCCTAGGCATATATATCCTAGGCTCTATATCTGAAATATGCTCAAGTATGCAACAAGATCATTTGCTCAACTATGTTTGTAGAAGCTTTATTCATAATAGCCAGAATCTGAAATCAACCTAGATGTATCTTCACTGAAGGATGGATACAGAAATTGTGCTACATTTACACAGTGTAAAACCAGGAAACAAGGACATCATGAAATTTGCATGAAATGGTGGGAACTAGAATAGGTCATCCTGAGTGAGGTATCCCAGGAGCAGAAAGACACACATGGCATATACTCACTTAGAAGTGGATATTAGATATATAATGTAAGATAAACATATTAAATCTGTACATCTAAAGAAGCTAAGTCAGATTGAGGACCCTGGGTAAGATGATCAATCCTCACTCAGAAATGCAAATAGGATGGACATCTGAAGACACAGAAAACAGGGAAAAGACAGGAGCCTACAACAGAGGGCCTCTGAAGGACTCTACCCTGCAGAGTATCAAAGCAGGTGCTGAGACACATAGCCAAACTTTGGGCAGAGTGCAGGGAATCTTATGAAAGAAGAGGAGATAGAAAGACCTGGAGGGGACAGGAGCTCTACAAGGAGAGCAACAAAACCAAAAAATTTTGGGCATGTGTTTTTTTTAACACTGATACTCTAACCAAGGACCATGCATGCAAATAACCTAGGACCCCTGCATAGATGGAGACCATGGCAGCTCAGTCTCCAAATGGGTTCCCTAGTAATGACAACAGGGGGCTGTCTATGAAATGAACTGGGTGGTTGGCTTTTTGATCACTCCCCCTAAAGGGGAAACAGCCTTACCAGGCCATATAGGAAGACAATGCAGCCAGTCTTGACGAGATCTGATAGCAAGGGTCAGATGGAAGGGGAGGAGGTCCTCCCCTATCAGTGGACTGAAGGAGTGGCACAGGGGTGAAGATGGAGGAAGAGAGGGGCTGGGGGAGAAAAGAGGGAGCTACAGCTGGTATACAAAGTGAATAAATGTAAAATATATATTTATATATATATTTATATATATAAAAGTATATATATATACATTTTATATATAAGACGACTAAGGATGCTGAGTATATATATATATATATATATATATATATATATATATATGTATATATATATATATACACACATTTGGGAAATGCAAATAAAAGACCCTGAGATTCTACATCACACCCATCAAAATGGTTACAATCCCACTTTGAAAAATCAATCTGGTGCTTTCTCAGAAAATTAAGCATACTGCTAACCCAAGATCTAGCTATACCACTCTTAGGCATTATCTGAAAGACTCTAAACAATACAACAAGGATATTTGCTCCATTATGTTCTTAGCAGCTTTATTTTTAATAGCCAGTTTCTGGAAACAACCCAGATGTCCCTCAACTGAATGGATACAGAAATTGTGGTACATTTACACAATGGAATAATAAGCAGCAATTAAAAACAAGGAAATCATGAAATACACAGGCAAATGATGGGAACTAGGAAAGATCATCCTGAGTGAGGTAAAACAGAAGCAGAAAGACACATATGGTATATACTCACTTATAATTGGATATTAGCCACACAATATAGGAAAAAGATACTAAAATCTATAGCCCTAAAGAAGCTAAACAACAAAGAGGACCCTAGGAATTGGGCTGAAACCTCACTCAGAAGGGCAAACAGGATAGACAAGGGAAGTAGAAGTCAAGGAACAGGAAGGAGTCTTTTCTACTTTTTCACAGTTACCCACTTTATTAAAAAAAAAAAATAGTTAAACTCAGAAATAGTTGCAAAGGCCTCCCTGGCCTTGACCGCTATGTCTTAGCCTACAGGTAGCTTCAGGAAATGCCATAAACAATGGCATGTGATCTCAAAGACTCTGTTCAGTCTCCTACTCCTGGGAGCAGGAGACTATTTTTATGCTCTATTTTTATGAAAACAGATTGACAGCTGAGCAATGAATGTCAAACATTTCCTGTCAGACTCTGAGAAGGACATAAAACTATCACATGTTATGATCAGTATTTGGTTTCTGATAACACTGGGTTACACACTCAGTGTTACATGTTATTACACACAACATGGGTAATAATACACTATATTATTAAGTGGACACAATTGCCTCGTAAGATATTTTTGTAAGTGTTACAGCGGGGTTGCAATTGAAATTTCTCCCCTCTGTCTTAACAACTGGTCCCAACTCTGTGCTCACCTTAATATATGAGAACTGATTTTAAAATGCGTTAGAAAAATTTATAGAGACCAATTTTAATTACTTGTGATTGAAAAGATTCATTTTATTTTATTTTTTATTCATAGTTATTTAATTTTGGAAGTGTGTGCATGTTTATGTTTGTGTCTGAGTGTGTATGCACACAAATATGTGAGTGTTGTCCATGGATAGAATATGTCAAATCTCCTGTAGCTAGAGTTCTAGATGATTTTGGGCAACCAAATTGGACAATGGGTCCAAACGTGTGCTGTGTAGAAGACCAACAAGCGCTCCTAACTGCTAAGCTATCTCTCCAGGACCCTGGATTGAACTATGAAAGGCATCAACATTAATTTGGAAAAGTAGAAGTAAAAATTCTTGGGAGGGGTCAGACCACACTTGATTTTATATTGGAATAAAGTTAATTTTATTAAGACAAACTTCCCTTTCTACTTCTCTGAACCTGCTTTGTGTCTCACATCTCATTTATTGTCTTTGATATCACTGCAAGGAACAAAATTATGCTAATTTCTTTAAATAAAATGAGAGAAAACAAAATGTTTGCAGTTTTCTTCATAAACAAAGTCTAAGCATCCTTAAAATTTTACCTCTAATCCATACAATTTTTTAATGATTATATCATGTATTTGTCAATCAATTATATTTCCTCCAATTATACAAATGGATTTTACTCCAATATTTTCTGTTAATTTTAATGATAGTGTGCCTTTCCTCACAAAATAATAACAAACAAGTATGAATTTTTGTTTTACGTATTTATTTATTTAGTTACTTATATCTTGAAAAACATAATTTAACTTGCCAGTATACAGTTACATGTGTGTTACACAAAACAGTAACTGATATATTGAAGATGCTCTGTTTGGTTTTCCTTACACTATGAATAATTTAACTTTGTTACATTTAATATACACTCTTTTGAAAGGATGAAAGACTTTGCTCAAATGAAAATTAACACTCACAAAAGCCATTACAAAGACAAATAGACCATTCTCCAAAATTCCACTCTTTATATTCTTATGTTTCTTACAAATCATAATTGTAGTGAATAAATTCACATGCTACAAAGTTGAGTTACAAAACTGTGAAACAAAAGAGGCATGTATATAAAGATGCTTACATTCTGTCATATAAAAGTTCACTCTGTTAAATACCAACTTGCCTATAAACTGAACTTTGTGCTTTTATTTTTTTAAATAGCTTTTCATTTTCTCTTATGCTCTCATCTTTTTCCATATTTTTATCTTTTTATTGATTACTTGGGAATTTTGCATTATGAATCCGGAGGATCCACACTTCCCAGTTCTCCCAGGTCCTACTCCAGTCAACCTCTACAGGGAGGGTAACAAGGTGAGGATTGGGAGAAGGGTGGGAGAGAGAAAGAACATCGGTGGGGTGACACATCCTGGAAGCTCCCTGGAGTTTATGGGGGTGACCCTAGCTGAGAATCCTAGCAGTAGGGTATATGGAGCACGAGTCGCCACCTCCTGCAGCCAGGTACGACTTCCACAGGAGGGACAGGACCCCAACCTACCCCTATAATCTTCCAACCAAGTAGTCTTGCCTAAAAGAAGTGTAGGGATTAAGTTGGAGCAGAAATTGAGGAAATAGCAAACCAGTGATTGTTCCAACTTGAGACACACCCCATGGGAGTAAGCCAACCCCTGACATAATTAATGATACTCTGCTATGCTTGCAGAAAGGAACCTAGCATAATTGTCTTCTGAGAGGCTTCATCCCGCAGCTGATAGAAACAGATGAAATGACCCACAGACAAACAATAGGCCTAGCTCCTGCATTTTATTAAAGAGTGGGAGGAAGGATTGAAGGAGCCAGAGATGTCAAGGACACCACAAGAAGATCTACAGAGCAATCTAAGCTGGGTCTATGGGGTCTCACAGAGACTGAACCACAAACCAAAGAGCATGGATGGGCTGGACCTGGACCCCTACGCTTATGTAGCAGATGAGCAGCTGGATCGTGTATGCCCCGCGACAATAGGAGCACGGCTGTCTCTGACTTTGTTGCCTGCCTTTGGGTCCCTTTTCCCTACCTGAGATGCCTTATGTGCCCTCAGTTGGAAAAGATTCCTTTAGTCCAGCTGTGACTTGAGGTGCCAGGGAGGTTGGAACATCTTTGTGCCTGGGGCAGGGGGACATAATGGTGGGACTGGGTACAACTGACCCTGGTTATTGGGGTGAGCTGCCCCAAGGACATGAGCCACCATGGGTGAGTCAGTCGCACTACTTGTTTGGCTTACAGAAGCCCAGGTGTGAGAGAGAGATGCTCTCCCCAACCCTCAAACCTTGCCACCTCCAGCAAGCAGGAGAGTTGGCCCAGGGGTCATTAGAGTGGAAGAACTGTTCCTGTCCGTCACTGTGCACAACACATGCGGAAGCAGGCCCTGTACCTCACCTACGCAGCAGAGATAAAGCCGGCCCTGGTAGTGGGGCTTGTTTGTTAGCCACCCTGAGGGCATGAGAGTGGGAGAGCCCGGGGGCCAACCAACTCAGATACCTCTCGGTCTGGGGCTTTGAAACTGCCCATCTCAACATCTACCCCATCTATGAACTGCTGGAGTGCATGAAGGGCCTAGTCCTACAGGTCCAAAGTGCATGATCCTTATGACACGGGGCAACAACAGGACATCCAAGAGGAGTCCCAGGGGGTTCCCGTATTGATAACTTAGCAGAATGCTGAGGCCTCATAACAGAATAAGCACTCACTGCAATGAGCATTTGCAAGCAAAGAGGTATGGGGAAAAGTGTATACTGTGGGATACTCTTTCACACACTACAGAGACTTTTTCTTCTCTGTTGGGGGGAAGTTGCAGAGGTGGAGGGTGAGTGTGAGGTGCGGAGGAGATGAGGGTGACTGCAGTGCATGCTGTGAAAATCACAAAGAGCCAATACAATTTTAAAAAGAAAAAATATTTGACAATAAAAAATATTTATTTTATTTTTGGCATTATAATATAATTACATATTTCACCTTTCCATTTCCTCCTTCTAAACCCTCTCATGTACAACCCCATTGTTCTTTTCAAATCCATAGTTTTTTTGTTGCTGTTAATTGTTACATGCACATATGAATACATTCCTTAATGTAACCTGCTTGTTTTATATAATGTTATTTGTATTTATGTTTTCAAGGACTGACTATTTAGGATTAGAAAACCAATTACTATTTTTAATTACTTTTTAATTGAGCATAGTTGAAACAGAAAATTGATATTCCTGTGTTCAACCTTCTGTTGTCATTCTTAGCTTATCTGCACTTCTGCTTCTCTTTATGGCAAACTTTTTATCAACCACAACAGATGACCAATCATTCATCAGTCAAATAACATAATCCGGAAATCTGTAAAGAATCCTTTTTATTCTATCTTAGTTTATTTCCAACATGTCAAATAAAGTACATTTTGTGCATAAATTTTATGATTTAAGTCAATGTAAGAAGCTATTTTTCTTCTAGAAGTTACGAATATTACATGGATACAGCTGGCCCATGCCAATGCTAATTCTTAGTTTGTGTTTGGTTTTATGTTTTATGTTTTGGTTTTAAGTTTTATGCTATGATAACTTTTTAAATATGAATTAATCTTTGACAATAAGTCTGTAGACTCTTAACCTAGCTAGAGGTACTGAGGATTTTCTACTTATTTATGACTTTAGTCTTAGGGTTATTGTATATATATATATATATATATATATATTGCACATACCATAGTTTACACATATGCTTATGTATCATAAACATATAATGTGAAATAGAAGCCAATAAACCCTTTTTTCCTTTGATTTAAAATTATTAAATCCAATGTTTCTGAAAGTTGGGATTTTTTTCCCCCAGGGGATTCCTATTTCATTTTTCTAGCTCACTGGCTGGTCCTGTGTGTCCTTATTTATGGAATTCTGGGTCTCCCTGCTCTGTGAATTTTTTTTATATATCTTCAGTCAACACATCCTACTAGATTATGCTGTCTTTATTCTATGCTTTGAAATAAATTGGTTCCGTATAGTTTATTCTTCTTGTTTTCAGTACTTCAGTTGCTTGTAACCTAAGGTCTCTTTTTTGGTATATGCAACTTTCAATTTAGCATTTATAATAAGTTAATATTTGCATCAGGTAATTTTGATCTGATGAATTTTACAGTGAAATTTAACTCAAAAAATGGTATTCCAATTTCATGTGGTTTTTTTCCTAGATTCCGTTTTATTTGTTATGTGAAAATCATTTACCTAATTATAGCATTATTTATATATTTTTATAGCTTTATTTGAGTTTTGTATTTTTTAAGTTGAATGTACATGAGATAATGTCTATAGTCTACTTTCCACAAACCTATCTTTCATGTATTAATAAATTTTGTTTTGTTGTGTTAAATTACATATCTATAATAAAACTGCCTTGTTTATAATTACTTGATATTTTATGTTTATCAGCAGAAATAGGTGATCTTATCAATCATTGATTTACAGTCTGTGTATATTTTATTTATTTGGTTTTCCATCTAGTGACAAGAGTATAGAGCTTAGACTACTCTGTTTTAGATTGTGATCCTGTGCCTCTTTGCATCAAGCATCTTGCTGTTATGTTTAATGTTGAGGTCAGGCAGTTTAGATGCTCTTCTTAAAGCTCAGGTATTCTCTCAATTTCAGTTATGTGGTAAAATACTATTTTTAAAAACTCTAAACAAATGTATATACATGAAGATAATCACATTGGTTATAATGCATATATGTCATATCTCTTGTAATTAAACTCACTAACAGTTGACTGACAATTTGGGAAGTTGTAGTTGATCAGTTCTGATTTTAGTGTTAGGGTCATACCAGTGCCACTGAACTGACTGGAAAGTGATCGGCCTTTCATGTCCTTGCACATTCTGTGAAACAGGTGAATGAACTATGTGTGATGTACTTGTCTAATAAAATGTTAAATCTAAGAATTAATTTCTCATATGTATTTACTACTTAAATTTAGAAATAATAATTTATCTATATCATTTAAATTGAGCTTTGATATTGGTTGCTTTCTCTTTTTAGTAAATTGGCTCTTTTCATTTTTTAAGAAAACAAGGTGTATTTCTTGATATACAATAATTTAATTTAAAATCTGTATTCTCAAGTCTTCTCAGAGTTTTGAAAGTCTGAGATTATGGCACGTCTATAGTTATGTTTAAGACTCCAGCTGTAACTACTGAATGTGATTATTTTAATTATTAATTAGGTAGATTTATCATTTGTACTTTCTCCCATTTTATCTTATAAATCTTGATGGAAGTTTATTAATTTTATTTTTTTCTTTTAAAAAGGAGATTTATTTTCCTCAATATTTGAAGCAGAATAACAAATACTGGTAAGTTGTAAAACATGGATGAGTATTTGGCTCAAAGATCTAGAGGCTAGTAATTATTGATGTGTGTTTTAGTTGAGTTTCATTACAGTATTTTGTAGTTGTTTAGGGAGAACCTTAGATACTTTATTGTTCAGAAATTTAATATTTCTTCTTTTTTAATTTATGTATTTTTTTATTAATTACAGTTTATTCACTTTGTATCCCAGCTGTAGCCTCCTCCCTTGTCCCCTCCCAATCCCACTCTCTCTCCTCCCATGCCACTCTCTAAGTCCACTGATAGGAGAGGTTTTCCTTCTCTTCCTTCTGACTCTAGGCTATCAGGTCTCATCAGGACTGGCTGCATTGTCTTCCTCTGTGGCCTGGTAAGGCTGCTTACACCTCAGGGGGAGGTGATCAAAGAGCCAGCCACTGAGTTCAAGTCAGAAACAGCCCCTGTTCCCCTTACAAGGGTACCCACTTGGAGACTGAGCTGCCATGGGCTATTTCTCTGCAGGGATTCTAGGTTATCTCCATGCATGGCCCTTGGTTGGAGTATCAAGTTTCAGAAAAGGTCCCTTTTTCCCAAATTTTTCAGCATCTTCAACAATTGGTGCTGGGCTAACTGGATGTCTACATGTAGAAAAATACAAATAGATCCATATTTATCACCCTGCACAAAACTAAAGTTCAAGTGGATCAAAGACCTCAGCATAAAACCAAACACATTAATTCTATTAGAAGAAAAAGTGGGGAAGAGCCTGGAACTCATTGGCACAGGAGACAACTTCCTGAACAGAACACCAACAGCACAGGCTCTAAGAGCAACAATCAATAAATGGGACCTCACGAAACCGAAAAGCTTCTGTAAAGCAAAGGACACTGTCATCAGAACAAAACGACAGCCTACAGATTGGGAAAGGCTCTTCATCAACCCTATAGCTGACACGGGGCTAATATCGATAATATATAAAGAACTAAAGTTAAACAGCAACAAAGCAAGTAATCCATTTAGTAATTCTTAATATCTGCATTTAGTGCTATAACTCCATCTACAATTAATGCTGAGAAGCTAGGAGCTTTCGTTACATCAGGTGCACTTCTCAAACATTCTCTTTCTCCAAAGGTAGTCAACATAGTGAAGGGAATGACAGCCAATGTAGAAAACAAGACAATAAAACAAAACCATGGATGTGTATGCACACATTCATTAAAGAAGCCACAGTGGTTCATGAATATCAGGATTATGTATGTGGAAAATTTCAAACAATCAACAGAACTCTGGCAACCACTGACTGTGGATAGATTTAAGGACCCCACATTTACATAAATATTTAAATAGCATTTTAAGAATTAGAGAAGAATTTAAATTTAAAATTAAAACTATAATTTCATTTATACAAAAACTCAATTTTTGAGTCATTTCTGTATAATAGAGCATATGCAAAATGTATATGATAAAATGTATTAAACATGATAAAATAAAACTGTGTATTAATGCAATGACATTCTATGATTGTGAGTAAAAGCTTTAAATTTCTTGAAGACCTTAGGGACTTTCTAATTAGATTGACACATTCAACACAATCTTAAAAACAATTTTAACATTTTGTGGCAAGTTCAAAAATATTATTAAGATTGAGTGACTTAAAGAATATTATTTTCTCATCGTTCTAAAAGCTAGAAACAAAGATCATGTTAATAGTCAGCTTGTGGTGTGGGCTCTCTTTATAACTTGCATATAATGAAATTCTTATCATGTTCAGATGGCTTCTCTTTATTGAGTATGAGGAAAGGGGAGTTCTATTTCTTTTTCTCTCATAGTAAATATCTTAAATTATGAGTACAGTTTTATTTATTTATGTAATTTAAGCCTAAATTCTTATGTGTATATGCAGTCTTGTTGGGGCTTCTCTTAAATTAATTTGGGTGGAAAGTAGTATGGATGATTGCTCAGTCCTGAATAATCCTGAGCTATATATAAAAACTCCTGACAGAATGCTTTTTACAGATTCCTACACAAAAATAGGCCATTGCAGAGATAATCCCTACTATGTGATTTAATGCCAGATTATAACTATAGAAAAAGTCATCTAGTTTTCTATGAGTTCAGGGATGTGGAGAAAGCCACAGTTAGATGAATATGGCTATTTAGGACAGTAAACTTACTCTTCAAGTTACTCAGGTGTTCATTATTTGACTAAACGTTTGGCCAAGCTTGAAGAGGTACATAGAATACAGTGAACCTTGATGCAAGGTGTAGTCTTAGTTAACAATAATTTATCAACATAGCTTTATCAGTAACAACAAACTAATAAGAGACATTGACATAAGGAGTTTAATAAGATAAAATAGCTTAATGGAGACAGCACAGGTATATCTTATTTCTTCACCTCTTTTTGTGCCTATTTCTCTTTCCTTCACCCAAAAATTGTTACAAAGGTAAATTATTACATAAAAAAAAACTGCAATGCATTTTGATGAAAGTAGAATGACTAACAGATGCAAGAAGTAAAGAAAATTGTGGGGAATATCAGTTTGAAAGCATTGGCAGCCATGAACGCGGGCAGGTACCAGACAGACCCCCATCATTCTGACAACAGCATGCAAAGTCAGCCCTCCCTATGACTGCAGATCGCTCTGGGACGATTCACTCTTGGATGTCTCACAGAGGAAGTGAGCTCGGGCAGAAAATTGGAATGCTTCTTGGCCATGAAATCAGAGCTTGAGTTCCAAGGCTGCAAGAATAGCTGGAAATTGAGGGGTAATTTTGAAGAGGATTTGCAACTGAAGACAAGCGAGTGTGTCAAACTGCTTGTGGGTGGTGCACAGCTGAAGTGGTTGACACTGAATGTGCGCATGCCCTGTCTCTCTCTGAGACCTGCTGGAGAAAGCAGTGGTTAAAAAGACTGGAAGGCTTTTCCGTTGCTTCTAACACAACATTGATACATGTACTCTAAAACATGAAAAGGATTTTGACAAATATTTCAGTTCTTTCGAGGTTCAATAAGGTCTGCTTTCTCAAGGCGTAGTTTATTCTTTAAGAGTAAAACCCTGTTAGCAGTAAACGCAGCAGCCAAAGCTCAAAAAACCTCTCAAAGGAGAAGACAGAAAGACTATCAGATCCACGAAGAGCACCAGGAAGTCCATGACAGGTTGCTCATGCCCAAATGGTCAGTAACCCCACTACACACACTCACTGTTAATTAGACTCAGTAAGAAATATGTAAGCATACAGGAAAAAAGAAAAGAAAAAAATAGTTAACAAATTCTAATATAATCTTATCCAGCTTCTAAACTTTTTCCACCCCTCATTTTTGATAAATTAATTAGAATCCTATGGAAAAACTGGGAAGAAAAAAATGTACATACAAACTAAAAAAATAAAATAAAATAAAAGCCAGATGATGGTGTCACCAACAAGATGGAACTGACTACATCTGCTCAAACGTGTCCACTAGAAAAAGGATGTTTGGGTAGGACAGATGGATATGGGGTAAAGGTAATTTCCTCCAAGCCTGAATAGCTAAGTTCAATCCCCATAACACACATGGTAGAGGGAGAAAAGCAATTCCAGCTTAGGTTGTCCTCTGACTTCCCTATCATTGTTCCCATATGTGTATTCAAACACATTCACAGACACTGAATAAATAAGTGTAATACTTTTGAAAAGTAATTCTGAAACTATACATAGACAATAGACTTACAGGGAACCACAAGATTTATTTTAGAGGTTGTTGGCACTCAAGAGGATGCCAAGATATATATGCTCATTTTGAGAGTACATACATGCAGCTAGGTGGAAAAGCCATCTGGTATCTTCCTGGTCTCAAGCCTAGAAAGAGTTCCTCTCCTCAGAAAGGTTGGCCACAGACTGACTTGGTTTTTGGGGTGCATTCCAAATTACCTGATGAAGTATTCACAAGGAATGATGAACACTAGTGTCTTGGCAAGTAGGCTTCTCTGCCTGTCAATATAAATCTTGTCTACATTCCTGAAATTCATCCTGGGTTTAGGAAGTTACTTTCTTCAGAAGTAGTTCTGACTTATTATTGCTTGTGTAGATGCCAAAGAGAAACTGGTCCTTTTGTAATACCCAAGGAGCAGCTTATCATCTTGGCCTCCATATTTGACTAACCAGCTTCCGTCTCAGAACCCATATAAGAAGACGCAGTCTCAATGCTACTTATCCTCACTGTACTAAAGCACCTATACTAAATGTCCAGAACATGAGTCAGAGACGCATGTCCACCTGCACCACCAGCAGGGTCATGACTTCTAGATCACAACAAAGTGTTTGGAGGGTCTGGTTCTGGCTTCATCTCTGGTGTTACCTTCAAGATCTGCCTACATCTTAAAGCAATGGACGAAGACACTCTACCAGTCCCCATGAAGACCCAGTGAAGGCCCAACAACAGGAAGGATAGAAAAGTACAAGAGAAAAAAAAAAAAAGAAAGAAAAAAGTGCAACAGATGTCCTTGTTGTATACTTGAGCATATTTTGGATATATGGCTAGGAGTGGTATAATCGGATCTTAAGGAAGCACTATTCCTAATTGAGAAAGCGCCAGATTGATTTCCAAAATTGTACAAGTTTACATTCCCACTAGCAATGGAAGAAGGTTTCCCTTACTCTACATCATCTCCAGCAGGTATTGTCAGTTGAGTTTTTGATCTTAGCCATTCTGATGGTTGTAAGGTGAAATCGCAGGGTCGTTTTGATTTATATTTTCCTGATGAGTAAGGACGTTGAGGATTTCTTTCTTTTATTTAAATTCTTTATTAATTATGCTTTATTCACTTTGCATCCCCCCTGTGGTTCCTTCCCTCCTCCTATTCTAATCCCTCCCTTCCTCTGCCTACTGCATGCATGCCCCTCCCCAAGTCCACTGATTGGGGAAGACTTCTTTTCCCTCTTTCTGATCCTAGTCAATTAGCTCTCATCAGGAGTGGCTGCATTGTCTTCTTCTGTGACCTGGTAATGCTGCTTCCCCCTCAGGGGGAGGTAATTAAAGAACAGGCCAATCAGTTCATGTCAGAGACAGTCCCTGTTCCTATTACAATGGAACCTACTTGGATACTAACGTGGCATGGGCTATAGGGGTCTTAGGTTATCTCTATGCATGGTCCTTGGTTGGAGTCTCAGGAAAGACCTCTGTGCTCAGATTTTTTTGGTTCTGTTGCTCTCCTTGTGGAGTTCCTGTGCTCTCCAGATCTTACTGTTTCCCACTTCTTTCCTAAGATTCCCTGCACTTTGTCCAAAGGTTACCCATAAGTCTCAGCATCTGCATTGATAGTCTGCAGGGCAGAGCCTTTCAGAGATCCTCTGTGTCAGGCTCCTGACTTGTTCCCTCTTTTCTCCTTCTTCTGATGTTCATCCTCTTTGCCTTTCTGGATAGAAATTGAGCATTTTAGCAAGAGTCCTCCCTCTTGATTTGTTCAATCATGTTCATAGCAGCTTTATTTGTAATACCCAGAACCTGGAAACAACCCAGATGTCCCTCAACGAAGGAATGGATACAGAAATTGTGGTACACTTACACAATGAAATACTACTCAGGAATTAAAAACAAGGAAATCATGATATTTGCAGGCAAATGGTCAGGATTGGAAAAGATCATCCTGAGTGAGGTATCCCAGAAGCAGAAAGACACACATAGTATGTACTCACATATAAGTGGATATTGGACATAATATATAGGATAAACATACTAACAATTGTACACCTAAAGAAGATAAGCAAGGAGGACCCTGGGCAAGATCATCAATCCTCACTCAGAAACGCAAATGGGATGGATATCAGAAGAGGAAGAAAACAGGGAACAGGACAGGAGGCTACCACAAAGGGACTCTGAAAGACTCTTCTAGCAGGGTATCAAAACACATGCTGAGGCTCATAGCCAAACTTTGGGCAGAGTGCAGGGAATCTCATGAAAGTAGGGGGAGACAGAAAGACTTGGAGGGGACAGGAACGCCACAAGGAGAGCAACAGACACAAAATATCTGGGCCCAGGGATATTTTCCAAGACTGATATTCCAACCCAGGACTATGCATAGAGAGAACACAGAAACCCTGCTCAGATGTAGCCCATGGCATTTCAGTGTCCAAGTGGGTTCACTAATAAGGGGAACACAGACTGTTTCTGACATGAACTCAGTGGCTGGCTCTTTGACCACCTCCCTATGAGGGTGGGAGCAGCCTTACCAGGCTACAGAGGAAGATAATGCAGCCACTCCTGATGAGACTTGATAGGCTAGGATCAGATGGAAGAGGAGGAGGACCTCCCTATCAGTGGACTTGGGGAGGGGCATAGAAGAAGAGGGAGTGAGGGTAGGATTGAGAGGGGATGAAGGAGGGAAGCTACAGCTGGGATACAAAGTGAAAAACCTGTAATTAATAAAAAATAAATAAATTTAATAAAAATAAATAACTAAAAAAAAAAATAGTGCAACAGAGAACATAAAAGCAGAACTGACCTAGCAGAATGCAAAGAGATTATAAGTTTAAAGTTCGATGGAGCAAATATAAAATGAAAAAAGAAATCGTAAAACTGAGTAGAAAGTTTAAAGATAGTTTGTAAGCTTTATAAAGTGGCATGAAAAGATTTGTGCTTGCATATTGAGAGATCAATAGTAGAAAGGGAATAGGAAGGATAAAGAGAAAAGTATGGGGCCAGCAAACTACATTCCACACTCAGTGGTGTTGGTGTTAAGGTCAGGAGTTCAAGGTCATGCACAGATAATGACAAGTTAGAAGTCAGTCTTCTACCTCCCTAAAATAAATATATATATATAAAGGACAGGAGACAGAAGGGTGCAAATGAGGGAGAGAAGAGATAGCAGGAAGAGAAAAGGAAGAGAAGGCAAGATAGGGAAAGGGTGGGGAGGGGGAGAAGAAAAGAGAGTCAAGTTTATATATATATGTAAAGAAAGAATAGCAGAAAACTTTCTAGTTCTTTTTACATATGCAAATATCTTCATATAGAAAGGCTAAAAGGCACATTTAAAATTCAAACTTAATAAACTCACTCTAAGACAAAACTAAATATCACTGTTAAAGAAAAACAAAACAAAACAAAAAACAAAAACAAAAAACATCAGTTCATGTCAGAGACAGTCCCTGTTCCTATCACAATGGAACTCACTTGGACACTGAGCTGCCATGGGCTACATCTGTGCAGTGGTCCCAGGTTATCTCCATGCATGGTCCTTGGTTGGAGTAGCAGTCTCAGGATTGGCCTGCCTTTTAATCACCTCTCCCTGAGAGGGGAACAGCCTTACCAGGCCACAGAAGAAGACAATGCAACCACTCCTGATGAGACCTAATTGACTAGGATCAGAAGGAAGGAAAAGACGACCTCCCTTATCAGTGGACTTGGGGAAAGGCATGCATGCAGACAGAGGAGGAAAGAAGGGGTTGGGAAGGGAGGAGGGAGGGAACCACAGGGGGAATACAAAGTGAATAAAGTGTATTTAGTAAAGGATAAAAAAGACATCAAAACATATCTGAGATTCATAGCCAAACTTTGGGCAGAGTGCAGGGAATCTTATGAAAGAAGGGAGAGATAGAAAGACCTGAAGGGAACAGAAGCTCCACAAGGAAAGGAACAGAACCAAAAAATCATAGGCACAGGGATCTTTTTCTGAGACTGATATTCCAAAGAAGGACCATGCATAGAGATAACCTAGAATCCTTGCACAGAAGTAGCCCAAGGCAGCTCAGTGTCCAAGAGGGCTTCCCAATAATAGGAACAGGAACTATCTCTGACATGAACTCAGTGGCTGGTTCTTTGATCACCTCCACCTGAGGGGGAAGTGGCTTTATCAGGCCACAGAGGAAGACAATGAAGCCAGTCATTATGAGGCCTGATAGTCTAGAGTCAGATGGAAGGGGAGGAGGACCTCTCCTATCATTGGACTGGGGGAGGGGCATAGGAGAAGAAGAGGCAGGGACAGTGGAATTAGGAGGAGGTGGGGGAGGGAGCTACAGCTGGGATACAAAGTTAATAAGCTATAGTTAAAATAAAATATTTTTTAAAAAAATTAACCTCTCTACCCCCAAGGGAGGAGCAGCCCTTCTAGGCCACAGAGCCAGGACTGAAGATACCTGATAAGCTAGGGTCAGATGAAAGGGGAGGAGGACCTCCCCTCTCAGTGGACTTAGAAAGGGGCAGGGAGAAGATGAGGGAGGAAGGGGGGTTAGGGGGAAATGAGGGAGTGGCATACAGTTGGGATACAAAGTTAAACTGAAACTAATATTAAAAAATTAAAAAAAAATTGTAAAAGAAAATGAGAACAGACACAGAGGCAAATGCGAGACTTCTAATGTATTAGTCTCAAAGTTTCTCCTTGGAAAGCCTGGAGAGTTTCCAGTATGCTTCTTTCAGGATGCTAAGAAAAGATGGGATACTTTTTTTTTAGTCTCTTTTTTAAAAATTAAATTTATTTTTTATCATTAGTTACATTTTATTAACTCTATATCCCAGCTGTATCCCGCTCCCTTATTCCCTCCCAATCCCACCCACCCTCTCTAATCTCCACCCTGCCCCTTTCCAAGTCCACTCATTGGGGAGGACCTCCTCCCCTTTCATCTGGCACTGATTTATCAGGTATCTTCAGGACTGGCTGCAAAGTCCTCCTCTGTAGCCTAGCAGGGCTGCTCCTCCCTTGGGGGGAGGGGGTCAAAGAGCCAGCCATTGAGTTCCTGTCAGAAATAGTCCCTGTTCCCCTTACTAGGCTACCCACTTGGATTCTGAGCTACCATGGGCTACATCCGAGCAGGGATTCTAAGTTATATATCCATACATGGTCCTTGGTTGGAGAAATAGTCTCATATAAGATCCCTGTGCCCAGATATGTTTGTTCCTTGTGGAGCTCCTGTCCTCTCCATGTCATACTAACTCCCCCTTCTTTCTTATGATTCCATGCACCCTGCTGAAGGTTTGGTCATGAGTCTTAATATCTGCTTTGGTACACTGGTGGGTAGAGTCTTTCAGAGGTCCCCTGTGGTAAGCTCCTGTCCTGTTACTTGTTTTCTCCTACATCCAAAATCCATCCCACTTGTCTTTCTAAGTGAGGATTGATCATCTTACCTGTGTCCGCTTTCTTGTTTATCTTAGGTGAATAGATTTCATTATGCTTATCGTATCTATATAAGCGAGTATATACCATGTTTGTCTTTCTCCTCCTGGGATACTTCACTCAGAATGATCTTTTCTAGATCCCACCGTTTGCCTGCAAATTTCATGATTTCCTCATTTTTGATTGCTGAGTAGTATTGCATTATGTAAAAATACCACAATTTCTGTATCCATTCCTCTGTTGATGGACATCTGGGTTGCTTCCAGGTTCTGGCTATTACAAATAAAGCTGTCACAAACATGGTTGAGCAAATGTCCTTGCAGCACAGGCTCTAAAAGCAACAATCAATAAATTGGACCTCATGAAACTGAAAAGCTTCTGTAAAGCAAAAGACACCATCCTCAAAACAAAATGAATGCCTACAGATTGGGAAAGAATCTTCAACACCCTTTATCTGACAGAGGGCTAATATCCAGTATATATAAAGAACTAAAGAAGCTGAAAAGCAGCAAACCAAGTAATCCAATTAAAAAATGGGGAGTAGAGCTAAACAGAGAATTCTCAATAGAGGAATATCGAATGGCAAAGAAACAAAGAAATGCTCAACCTCATTAGCCATTAAGGAAATGCAAATCAAAACCACCCTGAGATTTCACCTTACACCCATCAGAATGGCCAAGATCAAAAACTCAAGTGACAACACATGTTGGAGAGGTTGTGGAGAAAGGGGAACCCTTCCCCACTGCTGGTTTGAATGTAAACTGGTACAACCACTTTGGAAGTCAATCTGGTGCTTTCTCAGACAATTAGGAATAGTGCTTCCTCAAGATCCAGCCATACCACTCCTAGGCATATATCCAAAATTTGCTCAAGTACACAATAAAAGATGGGATTCTTAACCAACAATCCTTTCTTATCTTAGCCTACACAGAGAAGAAAGGGAATAGAAGTGCTTTTCCACACAAAGGAAAAATGTGAGGAATCTGAACCAGGCTGGTTCTATAACAAAATCTAAGTGGACTTTTTTTACTATGAAGGAAATTTGTTGATGGTGAAACAAACACATTTGAAAGTTTAAAACCCAGAAATCTCTATGCAGTAAAACTCAGAATAGCCTTAAAAATAAAATAATGCACATACATGCATGTGATTTAACAATAATTATATAGGTGTGTAGGTTTATTCCTGGGTTTTCTCTTCGGTTACATTGATCCATTCTTCTGTTTCTAAGACAATACCATGCGGTTTTTGTTACTATTGCTCTGTAGCACAGCTTGAGTTCAGAGTTGGAAATACCTCCAGATGATGTGTTGTTGTACAGGATCGTTTTGAAAATTCTGGGTTTTTTTGTTTCTCCATATAAAGTTGATAATTTTTCTCACAAGGTCTATAAAGAATTGTGTTGGTATTTTGATAGGCATTGCATTGAATCTGAAGATTGCTTTGGCAGAATAGCCACTTTCACTGTGTTAATCCTACCGATCCATGAGCATAGATCTTTCCATGATCATGAAATTTGCAGGCAAATTGTGGGACCTAGAAAAGATCATCCTGAGTGAGATATTCTAGAAGGATAAAGACATACATGGTATATACTCCCTTATATAAACCTATAAGATAAGATAAACATACTGAAATCTATACTCCGAAAGAAGATAAACAAGAAAGAGGACCTGGGGTAAGATGATCAATCCTCACTTAGAAAAACAAATGGGATGGACATTGGATGTAGGAGAAAACAAGTAACAGGATAGGAGCATACCACAGAGGGCCTCTGAAAGAGTCTACCTAGCAGTGTATCAAAGCAGATATTAAGACTCATAACCAAACCTTCTGCAGAGTGCAGGGAATCATAAGAAAGAAGGGGGAGTTAATATGACATGGAGAAGATAGGAGCTCCACAAGGACTAAATATATCTAGGCACAAGGGTCTTTTATGAAACTGTTTCTTCAACCAAGGACCAGGTATGGATATAACCTTGAATCTCTGCTCGGATGTAGCCCATGGTAGCTCAGTATCCAAGTGGGTATCCTAGTAAGGGGAACAGGGACTATTTCAGACATGAACTCAATGGATATCTCTTTGACCTCTCCCACCCCTCAAGAGAGGAGCAGCCTTGCTAGGCCACAAAGGAGGACTTTGCAGCCAGTCCTGAAGATACCTGATAAACCAGTGTCAGATGAAAGGGGAGGAGGTCCTCCCCAATGAGTGGACTTGGAAAGGGGCAGGGAGGAGATGAGGGAGGCAGGGTAGGATTGGGAGGGAATGAGGGAATGGGCTACAACTGGGGTACAAAGTTAATAAACTGTAACTAATATTAAAAAATAAAAATAATCATATAACTAAATCAAAATATGCATATGACAGAATGCAGTTAAAATACAGAGCTTTTTTCATTTGTTTATAATAAAATCTCGCTATTCATTTAATACAGTACTATTGTGATTAAAATGTGCCTTCTCTCAGTTTCATGGTAAAGTAAGCAGCAAAAGCCTCTAATTAAATATTCAAGGCAAGAAATAAAAATATATTACTACAAAAAATTTATTAATCACAAAGAATTGCAGTAAAAAGGGAAAGGATTGGGACCAAGATACTCTGATTGTATGGTTCATATCTGAAACACATAGTATAATAAATAAACTATGATAAACTAAAATATTTTACCAGTAAGAAAATAACTAATTTTAAATTAATAAAGATAAAAATAACAAAGTAGACTGAGAAAAATATTAGGCAAAGTCAATAGATAGTTTCTAACAATTCTATGCAAATGACATAAAAACAATAAAATGTTTCCCATTGCTAGTCCTTAGAAAGTCCAAATCCAAATCATGATGACATAGTTATCACAGAAACAAAACTAAACAAGGCTATCATTACTGTAAGTAATTTGTTTTATGTTCTATCACAATCATATGTATTATATATGCTAAAATAACTGGAAGAGTGTTATTACTACACGCGCACACACACACACACACAGAGAGCGTGTGGGCTCACATGCACGCACACAACCACACATGTCAATAAAAGTCTCAGCTAATAGCAATACTAAGTTCTGAAACTTGGCCATTATGCGTTAGAGTCTAATGAATATGCACATTTTTTCATGATAAATCAAAAGTAAAATAAGGACATTGAAACACACTTTAAATACTGCATAAGGTTTGCACATAATACATAATTTTCTAAAATCTATAACTCAACCAGATATTGTATTTCATAATAAAATCATACTGTCTTTGATTTGGAAAAGAGGAGTTTGAAGTAGAGGTTGGAATTGGATCTAGGTAATGAGAACGTGAGCATTTGTAAGTGGGAAAGCCTCTTCTATAGCAGAGTATTATGATTCTTTTCATCATTCAAAATTGAGTCTTGTCTTTTTAGAAAAGAGTTATTTAGCTCAAACCAGGCACCTGATTCTACCCTGCTTATGCACACTGTTTTTTACAACAGACATACAAATGTGCTATCCTGTAAACTAAAATCTAAAATTACTACAAACTATAGCAGGTAAGGAAGGTCAAATTTGATCCCTGCCAACCGTGAAATCCCTCATAAAAATGACGCCTTGATTTCAGAGAGGAGAGAGTGTCATTCAGGCCAACATAATACATTTACATACTGCTGTGAGTTGCAAGGCAAAGGAAGGGTTTGCAAAAATGATTTCAAAAGTTGCATGTATAATTCTCTCTAAACATTTACATATTTTTGCTGGTATTTTCTCACAGCCAGATATTCTCCAAGCTGGTGTCCTTCCAAAGCTCTCAGCTCTCTGCAACACGGAAAGGCCATTGCTTGTGATTGGAAGCAAGAGATAAGACCACTGGCCGAGCAGATGGTGAGAATAGTTAATTGACCCGCTTGAGGAGATGATGAGCTGCTCAGACTCTGCTTTCATTAAAGGAAATAAATAATAAATTGCATCTGTTTTCACAGATTAAAAGTATGAAATGGTTTCTTGATTGCTCATTCCAGAGAACATAGCAAGGTATTTATTTATGGCACTGTGTGGCTTGCATTTATTTATTTCTCACTGAGAGAACAGTTTTCACAAACTCGTGGTATTACTGTACTCATGTCACACATTTAGAGAGACACCTCACAGACTCACTCAGTGTCAGAAGTGAGCTGGCTCCCCAGTGGGCATGTTTTCTCCAAAGTTCTCATCTAGTTACACTGTGTCATCACCTTCAATCCTGGAAATGTTTGAAATGCAGTTTTAATTTAAAAAGAGAAATTTTGTCAACTTGAAAAGTATGGAATCCTATTTTTAAAGTAGTCTCAACCTGTGGATATGGGTTACTTTGTAAACTGTTCTGCTGCACAAACCCGACGACCTGCATTCAGATGCCCATGACACCTACGATTTCTGTTACTGAGCCCTGTGAAGAGATGGGATCAGTGAGTAACAAGACGCCCTGTCAAAAGTAATGTGGAAGTCAAGGAAGACATGCAAGGTTGTCCCCTCTCTCTCACACACACTTTCCATTGCACAGTATGCTTGCACTCACAAATATGCTCACATATATTCCATATGCACATACACACATAGAAGATTTTAAAGGTATTTTTAAACATTTTTTCATTATATTTATATATGTATTTATTGCTTTATTATCTGTTTATGTGGTGTGGGGGTGTGGTGTGGGTAATTTGGAGCAATCTCTCCTTCCACCACCTGGGGCAGAGAATAAACTCAAGTCCTCAGCCTTTAAGAACTGAGCAAATGTGGTATCCCTAAAATTACTTGAAAATGGTTTTTCATCAAGTATATACGTTTGATCTTTCATCTGTTCTCTTTACTTTACACAGTGGCTACCTGAGCCTGGAAAGAAGGGTCAGCATTCAAGAGCACAGGCTGATCTTCCAGAGGATTCAGGTTTATTTCTGTCCCCACATGGGGGTTCACAACCATCTATGTCTCATTTTATGGAATCTTAGACTGTCTTATAGCCTTTGAGGGCATCAGGCACACAGGTGGAACACAGGGATACATACATAATAAAACATCCACGCAAAAATAATCACTTAAATATAGAAAACGTAGTTTTTAATGCTGAGACTCTTTATATCACAAGCATAAGCTTTCTATCATGTGTAAAAGGAAACGGGCCTCATGGTGAAAACTCACGTTTTAACACAAGACAAACAACAACGTAGAAATCAATGATTTTTCTGGAGATCTTCAGAGAACTATAGTACTGAGGAAACCTCAAACCTTTAAATTCTCAGACACTGGAGAATGCAGAGAATAATGGATGGAATCAGTTTGTTTGAAACCAAAGCAGCCTTGGTTAAACAAGAGTGCTAGCAATGTCTTGCGGCTGTTTCTGGCACACTGTGTAATGGCAAAGTCCCTGGGAGCTACACATTCGTGCGCAACAGTTTTCTGTCCTTTCCTCTAGTATTCAGAATAGGTTTTCACTGAAAATCACCAGGTGTGTATTTGTCTGTGCATATGTATATTGTGAGTGTGTGCATTGTACTTGCGTGTAATGTCTGTACAGGCATGTGTGTGCTTGTACGTGAATGTTTGCTAACACTTGCAGGTGTTTGTGCATGTGCATGCCTCTGTGTGTGTGATCACCTGTGTGTATGTGTGTGCAAACTGAAAGCCAAAACAAGACAAAAAGAGTCACAAAAATAAAATCATGTTCCTGACAATGGGAGAGTTAACCAAAAGAAACCACCATTAATGCCTGAGTGTTCTTTGCAAGCAGCTCTACCGTCTTGGAGTACAAGGTTTATCAAGGTATTCCCACGCAGGGCAACAAGTGTTAAAATCCACTTTCTGGTGGCTCCCCTGGCTTACCTAAGAGAAGAATTTGCTGAAAGCAGTATTTATGAAGGTCACAGCTTCAAGACATAAGAATACTAAAAGAAACAGTGTTAAGCACGGGATTATAGAAAGACACCCTTCCCCTATGTAAGTAGTCACTGAACTGTGCCCTATGCAGGAGCTGTGTTTGATGGTGGGGCTGCAAGGTTTGAACTCTTTTTAAGAAGAAACTCACATGGAAACACAGTGAGGGAGGAAACAGAAGTAGACTCAGCACTGATCTGGAATGGCTTTCACCTACAAGGGGACGGTCGCCCCAGTCCAGCCTGTCGGAGAATTACCACAGCCCCCACAGTGCACAGTGCACAGGCCACAGTGCAGGCCTCCCTCCACCATTCATATTATCTGATACAGTGTGTCCACATTTCAGAGGAATAAATGAACCATGGTTTTGAAAATGTGGAAATTACAGTCTGAGGAGAAAGAAACAGGCAACTGAACCTAAGTTAAATGTGGTACAAAAATTAAACTGTTTTGTAAAAATAATTATGATTAATATAGTGGATAGGTTAAATTAGAGAATATGCAAAGACAAGTAGATAATGAAGGCAGAGAGGTGGATACTTTGAGAATGTGAGTTAGCAACATCAAGATGCATGGGGACTGTTTGGTCAGTAGAGCGCCATGTGAGGACTCTAAGTTTGATTCCCCAGCACATATGTAGGAAAACAAAGATGCTGGTGGCAGAGACAGAAGGATCCCTGGGTTCTTGGCATCCATCCTAGCCTGATTAGTAAGTCTCATATTTAGTGAGAAACTTTATCTTAAAATTTAAGCGGGGGTGTGACTGGGGAACACAAACAAGGATAACTTCTGACCTACATGCAACCATGCGTCCATATGCATCTGCACACACATGA
This sequence comes from Psammomys obesus, assembly GCF_907164565.1. Lineage (NCBI taxonomy): Eukaryota > Metazoa > Chordata > Mammalia > Rodentia > Muridae > Psammomys > Psammomys obesus. Next base: position 8,952,238 of record NW_026596240.1, on the reverse strand, counting down.
AAACATATGTATACACACATGCTCAACAACCAGACAAAAAAGAGTCACCTTTCATGGAATCTGAGTCTAGATGCTCCTGGGGATATATCAATGTTGATATGCCACAAACTCATATATGTTAAAGACAAAATATTTCATATATGAAATACTTGAGAATTTATAATTATTTTAAGAACTCCATAATTAAATTCATTGCATTTGAGTTACTTCCACTCACTCTCTCTCCAGTTCCCCACCTTACTCTCAGAGTCATGACCCCTTTTTGTATAATTATAGGTTTATAATATGTGTCTTATATATGTATATATGAATTTACACATTGATACATAGAATCTAGGTCAAGTTTTAAAGGTTATAAATAGTGAAATCTGCTGATTTTATATCATTGAAAAAGGCTCTGAAGACTGTTCAATTTCTAGTCTCATCCCCTCTGTAATAAATTAGTTATTTCTCCGAGTAAAAGCAGTGTTTGTGATTTTTTGCAATCTTGAAAAATCTGAGAGATGTAACAGCACACACACCATTTCTTTTATTTTCATTTCACGGGTTACTAACGCTGTTGCTAACATCCATTGATGATTAATATTTGCTGATCTGTTCTAAGCTTTTTCCACTCTCAGCTCATTTGGTTCTCACAGGGCTGTGGAGTGTATACTATTAATATTTTCATTTATGGATGAAGTTATAGCTACAGAAAATTAAGTAACTTGATCTTCACAGTTAGGAACCATTGGGTGTAATAGATGAATCTGATTTGTATTGTTATAGGATTTATACTGTTCACCCATTTGTAGAGTTACTCCTCAGCGTGAGATGAAATAAATCACAATACTGTGTGGCCATTACTCATTTAATAGGCTTACATAGGACATGAGTGCACAGAAGTGACATGAATGAATAGTGCCACTATTAGATATTTTTATATGTCTTTTTTTTGAAACTATGTCGTTTTATGGTGAACAATACTTCAGTTTTCACATATAAAAATATCTCTTATTTTCTTCATTTTATGGACGGGATATTAGGGTATATAAAATTGACTCATCTCTACCATTACATAATGAAAACTAGAGGGAATTTTTCATTTTTCAACTTTTAAAATCTGTTGAGAGTTTCATTTATGTATAGATTGTATTTTAATACTCTCCACCACTCCCTTCCCTGCTTCTAATCTCTCATAGTCATGTTTCCTCTCAACTTTACATCCTTGTTTTGTTCTTATAACCTACTGAATCCAAGTATTCTTATCCACTTGTATGTAGACACCATCCACCAAACTGGGGGCCATTGAGGAGAGTCAACACTCCAGAAAAAAACTGATCTGATCCCCTCTCCCAGCTGCCAATGGCTTTCAGATAGGGGTAGGATCTCATGAGCCTCTTCACAATTAATTCTGGAATGTTCTTTGGCTTGATTTTCTCTGGTCTTGGGTCAGCATCAACAGCAGTTGTGAGTTCATAAAAGCACTGCCCAGTCACATTGAGAAGACACTCTTTCTGAACAGCCTGCCCTGAGCCCTGGCTCTTATAATCTTTCTTTTTCTCTTTCCAGATGACTTCTCAGCCTTGATAGGAAGTGAGAAATAGATGCCCATTTGGGTCTGAACACTCCAAAATCACTTACCCTCCGCGCTTTCACTAGTGTGAGTCTCTGTCTTGACCACTGCACACTGCAGTTAGTGGTCTCTCTCACAAATGGTGAAATTTTATATTCTTTAAATATTCAATGAAAATCACAATACTCAGGTTGTCATTGATTTCTGCGTGTATATCTGGAACCATATGAGCCAACGCATTCTGAGTTCCAGATGTTCTGAACTGCCACTCAAGCATACATTCTCGGCATGTTTCTTGAGAAATTACTGCATGCTAAGGGAGTCAGAGAGCTATATCTGCACAAGGACAGATGTCTGGTTTTCTGGCTCATTTGCGTTCTTTCTGTCATACTGTCAGTTTCTCTTCCTGTTCCTCATCTTCATTCTCCTTATCATCCTCTTTCTTTGCTTTATCTCTCTCTCTCTCTCTCTCTCTCTCTCTCTGCCTTTAGAACACCTTGAAAAGGTGAAAACTACTCTTACATCATAAACAGAGAAAGGAGCATTTATTGATTGTTTGTGAGAAACATTCTATGCTTATGCCCGGGGGTGCTGACAATGTTTCAAGGTACAGAGACCACATATTTCACAGGTGACTGCAAAGAACTCCGGACATACAGGCTACCATGACACTATCTAGAAGCAGATATTCAGAGATTATTCACTGGCAGTAGCCTGATGTCAAAGGGGTTATATGACTTACTGTCTCTTTTTTTTCACCTTCAATTTAGTATAAGAACACTCAAATCTCGCGAGAAATATGGCCCTTCTGAATTTGAAGGTCTCCGTGCCACCTGGCCTGAATAGAGAAAGAGTCCAGTCAACACTGAACTGGGTGGAAGCGCATTCTCTTTCCCTTAGTTATGTCACTTGAATATGAGGTATGTGGTGGTTATGTTTGAAGGTCAAGAGAAAGAGGAATGTGAGTCTGTGAGGGGAGTCAGGTCACCATGACTTTGCTTCTCTGAGTTCTATTTTATCACATATGCTGACGCATCTTAAGGTGAAGAATAGATTGTAATTCACCAAGCAATTACCATGTCCCTTCCTACCTTTTAGATATAGTAGTGTCTCATTATGCAGTCCAGGCTGGTCTTGTGATCTTCAACATCCCACATAAGCTTCCCAGGTATAGGGGATTAACACTGTGTCCAATAGTTGTCATTTATTATTATCCATAGTGTGCACATGAGTGTAGCACTCTCAGAAACCAGAAGAAATCATTAGATCCCAGGAACTGGAGTGATGGGTGCAGAGTGGTGTGCCTGAACTTGAACTCCCAGCAGGAGCAGTGAGTTCCTTTAACAACTGGGCCGTACTCATTCTTTGTTATTTGTAAATCCTTCCATAGTCTCACAAAAGGCTTTCTTCTTCTACGTTATTTTAAAATTACGATATCCATATCCCATCTTCAGTATTTGGGGAGGTTGATTCATCTAAATTTAAGTAAAATAGATAAGTCAGAAATGAAATCACAAAGGTTAGAGGACTTTTTTTTTCTTTTATACCTAATTAAATTTATAGATTCCAAACCTATAGTGAATGACAGAGGATAAAAATGTGCTTCTGTCAGTGTGGGTCTGGGTTAATGGTAAAAAGGTACCTACATAATACAGGGACAGAAGGGACTCAAAAATTTATCCTCAGACCTCCACATGCAGTAAATAAATTAGTTAAAATAAAAAATACTTAAGAACAAGAAAATGACATGGATTTGTGGTGAGGTTGTAGACAAAACTGAAGCTTTATTATACACTACTAGTGAGAATATAAACTAGTCCAACTATAATGAAATTAAGTATGTGGTTTATCTCAAAACTAAGGATGAGCCTACTGTGACTAGGTTATGCCACTCTTGGTTAGTTACCCAAAAGAGTGCAAGTTACCCCTTTCTTGTGACACACAGATCTGTGTCGATAACAAACATATATCAAAAATACGTATTTTTGTATTTTTTCCAGTTTATAAATATGTGTCACCAAAGGTTCTTGGTTTTCAATTTTATGTCACTCTCAAACTACCTTTGATGTCTGCATGATATTTGAAGACGAGACTTTTCATTTTTTTTTTTTTCATATTAGGCACTTTATTTCTTCTATGTGTTCCACACCCCAATTCCTAGGCCTGTGCCATCTCCCAGGACCCACTCTGATCTGCAGCCCTGGAGACAAGCGCAGATCAGGGAGGAGAACGGAGGAGTAGGTGAAAGCCGTCCTTTCCACATCTACTGGCCTGCCTCAGCCCACCAGCCACAGTGGTGCGGTCTACCCAGAGCCCTCTGTACTCTATTACCCCTGATGCATCACACCCCACTTTCCAAGACTGCTCCATTTCCCGGGACCAACCCTGATCTGAACTCATAGAGACCATCAGGGATCAGGGAGCAGCAGGTTTCTCAGAGGGCTGTGGCTATCTGGGACCATGAGCTCTACCTACAACCCCAGAAACTTACTACCATCAGAGACCACCAGGCCTGCTAATAACAGAGCCAACCAAATGGTTATAGATCAGTATAAGAACACCAGCAACAAAACCAGGACATATGATACTACCAAGACCCAGCTATCCTATCACAGCAAGCCCTGAGGACACTATTATACCAGAAGCAAAATAAAAGGCTCTTAGATCTGAGGTTATGGAAATGATAGAGTCCTTAATTAAATAAAATAAATCCCACAAAGAACTGCAAGAATATACATTCAAACATGAAAAGACTGAATAAATCACATAAGGAAATACAGGAAAATACAACCAAATGGAAGAGAGAAATGAATAAAGCTGTCTAAAACAAAAAAAAAAAAAATGGAAATAGAAGAAATGAAACACGATCTGAGGCAATACTGGAAAAAATGGAAAACCTAGGGCAGAGATTAGGAACTAAGTACACTAGCATCAAAAACAGAATACAAGACATGGAAAAGAGAATCTCATGTGTATAAGATGTGATTGAAAAAATGAATACATCAATCAAAGAAAATGTTAAATCTAAAAAGTTCCTGACACAAAATATCCAATAAATCTGAGACAATATGAAAAGAGCAAACCTAAGGATAATAGAAACAGAAGGAGAAGATTCAAAGCTGGAAGGTCCAAAAAATACTTTCAACAATATCATAAAAGAAAAATTCCCCGAATTAAAGAAATTCCTAATCATGGAAACAACACCCTTCACAATAACCACCAATAACATAAAGTACCTTGGGGTAACTTTAACCAAGCAAGTGAAAGACCTGTTTGAAAAAAAAAAAAACCTCCAAGTGTCTGAAGAAGGAAATTGAAGAAGATACAAGATAGAAAGATCTCCCGTGCTCACGGATTGGTAGGATTAACATAGTGAAAATGGCTATCCTGCCAAAAACAATCCACAGATTCAATGAAATTCCCATCAAATTACCAATACAATTCTTTACAGACTTTGAAAGAAAAATTCTCAAACATCATATGGAGAAAAAGAAAAAACCCAGAATTTCCAAAACGATCCCGTACAAAAACAGATCATCTGGAGGTATCTCCTTCCCTGATCTCAAGCTCTACTACAGAGCAATAGTAATAAAAACGGCATGATATTGACATAGAAGCAGAAAAATAGATCAATGGAACCGAAAAGAAGACCCAGAAATGAAACCCACACACCTATGAATACTTGATTTTCTACAAAGAAGACAAAACCATTCAATGGAAAAAAGAAAGCATCTTCAACAAATGGTGCTGGTCTAACTGGATGCTTACATGCAGAAAAATGAAAACAGATCCATATTCATCACCCTGCACAAAATTAAAGTCCAAGTGGATCAAAGATCTCAACATAAAACCAGATACACTAAATCAGTTACAAGAAAAAGTGAGGAAGACCTTGGAACTCATTGGCACAGGAGACAACTTCCTGAACAGAACAACAACAGCACATGCACTTAGAGCAATAATTGATAAGTGGGAACCTCATGAAACTGAAAAGCTTCTGTAAAGCAAAAGACACTGTCGTCAGAACAAAACAACTGCCTACAGATTGGGAAAGAATCTTCACCAACCCTATATCTGACAGAAGGCTGATATCCAGAATATATAAAGAACTAAAGAATATAAAAAGCAATAAAACAAGCAATCCAATTTAAAAATGGGGTATGGAGCTAAACAGAGAATTCTCTGTAGAGGAATATAGAATGGCAGAGAAACACCTAAAGAGATGTTCAACATCCTTAGCCCTCGGAGAGATGCAAAGCAAAACGACCCTGAGATTTCACCTTACACTGGTCAGAATGACAAAGGTTAAAAACTCAAATGACAACACATGCTGGAGAGGTTGTGGAGAAAGGGGAACCCTCCTCCACTGCTGGTTGGAATGTAAACTTTTACAACAACTTTGAAAATCAATCTGGCACTTTCTCAGACAATTAAGAATAGTGCTTCCTCAAGACCCAGCTATACAACTCCTAGGCATATATCCAAAAGAGGCTCAAGTACACAATAAGGACATTTGCTCAAGCATATTTGTAGCAGCTTTATTCATAAAAGCCAGAACCTGGAAACAACCCAGATGTCTCTCAATGGAGGAATGGACATAGAAATTGTGGTACTTGTACACAATGGAATACTACTCAGCAACTAAAAACAAGGAAATCATGCAGGCAAATGGTGGGATCTAGAAAAGATCATCCTGAGTGAGGTATCCCAGGAGCAGAAAGACACATCTTGCTATATACTCACTTAAATAGTCTTATAAGATAGGATAAATATACTAAAATATGTGCACCTAAAGAAGATAAACAAGAAAGACCCAGGGTAAGATGATCGATACTCACTTAGACAAATGGGATGGACATAGGAATTAGGAGAAAACAAGAAACAGGACAGGAGCCAAAAACAGAGGGCCTCTGAACGACTCTACCTAGCAGCTAATCAAAGCAGATGCTAAGACTCATAACCAAACCATCAGCAGAATGCAGGCAATCACATGATAAAAGGGGGAGTTAATATGACCAGGAGAGGACAGGAGCTCCACAAGGACAAAATATATCAGTGCATGGGGGTCCTCTATGAGACTGTTTCTCCAACCATGGTCTATGTATGGATACAACCTAGAACCCCTGCTCGGATGTAGCCCATGGTAGCTCAGTATCCAAGTGGGTACCCTAGTAAGGAGAAAAGGAACTATTTCTGATATGAGCTCAATGACTGGTTCCTTTACCTCTCCCTGCCCCCGAGGGAGGAAAAGAATTGCTAGGCCAAAGAGGAGGACATTACAGCCAATAGTGAAGATACCTGAAAAGCTAGGGTCAGATGGAAGGGGAGGAGGGTCTCCCCTAGCAGTGAACTTGGAAAAGGACAGGGAGGAGATGAGAGAGGGAGGGTGGGATTGGGAGAGAATGAGAGAGGGGGCTACAGCTGGCATACAAAGTAAATAACCTGTGATTAAAATAAAAAATAAAAATTAAAGAAAGAAATTCCTATAAATACACAAGAAGCCTAGAGAACACTAAATAAATAGTAAAAAATTCCCATCGCACAATAATCAAAACAGTAAATGTACATAACAAAGAAAGAATATTAAAAGCTGCCAGGAAAAAAAGGCATAGTCACATATAAAGGTAAACTTATCAGAATTACACTTGATTTTTCAACGGAGATGGTGAAAGCCAGAAGGGCCTGAACAGGTATCATACAAACACTAAGAGAGCATGGATGTCAACTGAGATTATTATACCCAACAAAATTTTCAGTCACTATAAATGGAGAAGACAAGATATTCTATGAATAATAAAAAAAAACAAGTTTAAACATTACCTAACCACAACAGAAGATACTAGAACGAAAACTCCAACCAACTGAGGTCACCTGCACCCAAGAAAACATAGCATATATATATATATATATATATATATATACAAAACAGCAAAACCAAAAGAAAAAAAGCACACACACCTTACCACCACTAACATCAAAATAACAGGAAGTAGTAAGCACTGGTTATTAATGTCTCTCAACATCAATGACCTCAACAGCCCAATCCCCTATTGGTGGACTTGGAGAGGGGCATGGGTGGGGATGAGGGAGGGAAGGTGGGATTGGGAAGGAACTAGGAAAGGGGTTACAGCTTGGATGCTAAGTGAATATGCTGCAATTAATAAAACAATAAATAAATTTTAAAAATTTAAAAAAAGACACGGGATAAACAAATGAATGCTTAAACAGGACCTATGATTATGTTGCATACAAGAAATACACCACAACAATAATGACAGATATTACTGAAGAATAAAGGGCTGGAAAAAAGGGTTTTCCAAGCAAATAGACCCAAGAAGTAAGCTGGAGTACCTATTCTAATAACTAAAATAGACTTTCAACCAAAATTGATCAAAAGAAATGGGGAAGGGCACTTCACATTCATCAAAGAAAAAATTTCACTAAGATGACGTCTCAGTTCTAAACATATATGCCCCAAAGGCAAGGGCAAACATATTTGTAAAAGAAACATTACTAAAGCTTAAATCACATATCAAACCTCACACATTAATAGTAGGAGACTTCGATACAATGGACAGATTGGTGAGAGATTGAGATTAAAACTAAACAGAGAAATAATGAAATTAACTGATGTTACAAGTCAATTGGACTTAGCAAGTATCTATAGAACATTCCATCTGAACAGAAAAGAATACACCTTCTTCTCAGCACCTCATGGAACCTTCTCCAAAACTGAGTACAGACTCAAATACAAAGCAAGTCTAAACAAATACAAGAAAATTGAAATAATGCCTTGCATTCTATCAGACCACCATAGATTAATGCTAGACTTCAACAACAACAAAACAACATAGTGCCTGCAAACTCTGAGCAATTCTGTACTTAATGAAACCAGGTCAAGGAGGAGACACAGAAAGAAATTAAAAACTTTCCAGAATGCAATGAAAATGAAGGCACAACATACCCAAACTTATGGGACACAACAAAAGCAGGGCTAAAATGAAAGGTCATAGCAATAACTTCATATGGATAAATAAAAGTTTCAGTATAGACAAAACAATTCTGTGCAATAAAAGAATTTCTAGGGGTATCAACATCCTTGATTTCAAAGTATTCTACAGAGTAATAGTAATAAAAACTGCATAGAATTGGCATGGGAACAGACAGGTTGCCCAATGAAATGGAGTTGAAGACCCAGAAATAAACCCACACTCCTACAGGCACTTGATTTTCAACAAAGAAGCCAACACCATACAATGGGGAAAAAAGAAAGCATCTTCAACAAATGGTGCTTGTCTGCACATAGAAAACTCCAAATAGACACGTATTTATGACCCTGCACAAAACTCAATCCAAGTGGACTTGACATAAAACCAGAACACAACGTGGGGAAAAGTCTGGAACTCATTGGCATAGGAGACAACTTCCTGAACAGAATAACAACAGCACAGGTTATGAGCTCAACAATTAATAAACTGAATGTCATGAAACTGAAAAGCTTCTGTAAGTCAAAGGACACTATCAATAGAACAAAAGGGAGCCTACAGAAGAAGAACACTGTTTATAGAACAAAACTGAAAGCTACAGAGTGGGAAAATATATTCCCCAAACCTACATCTGACAAAAGGCTAATATCTAAAATATATGGAGAAGTTAAGAAATTGAATATTAACAAATCAAATAATCTAATTTAAAAATGGGGTACAGAGCTACAACAAAGAAATCTTGAATGGCTGAGAAGCGCTTAAAGAAATGCTCAATGTCCTTAGTCATCAGAGAAGTGCAAATCAAAACGACTCTATGACTCCATCTTACACCTAACAGAATGTCTAAGATCAAAAACTCAAGTGACAACACGTGCTGGAGAGGATGAGGAGAAAGAGGAACCCTCCTCCATTGCTGTTGGGAGTGCAAACTTGCACAACCTCTTTGGAGACCAAACTGCACATTCTCAGATAACTGGGAATAGTTCTATATCAAGACCACTCCTGGACATACACCCAAAAGATGCTCCACCATACAACAAGAATATTTACTAAGAGATGTTCATAGTACCTTTATTCTTAATTGTCAGAAATTGGAAACAACCAAGATGTCCCTCAACCAAAAGATGGATACAAATTGTGGTACATTTACACAATGATATACTACTCACTTATTAAAAATTAGGAAATCATGAAATAGTCCTCAGTAGAAGAGAATATGCTTAGTCCAGATGTGACTATGTGCTTAGGAGAGCTGATATGGGGGAGGGGTGCTCCTCTTTTGTGGGAAGAAAGAGAGAGAGAAAGGAGAGAGGGAAATGGGGGAGAGAGAAGGGAGGGGGGACCCTTGGGATGTAAAGTCAATAAACATAAATTAAAAAAAAACAATCTTGGTGACAGTGAAAGAAGGCTGCATCCATGTGATTTTTTTCCCTAGCTTCAGATAGCCTCCTGCAGGCCGTTTGTTGTCTACATACTCTGAGAGATAGAGAGATAGGATCTCTTTTTCTGTCTGAGATTCCTAATTCTGTTTTCTGAGATTCCTCTGCTTTGTAATTTTCATGGTCTTTCTGAAGTTTATGAGTCTCTTTCTTCTCCCAGAAAGAAATATTTCAGTTCAGTAGAAATTGCATGTAATAGTTATATATTCTGATAACACAAACTAAAATACAGCTGAGAATATTGTTAACTTTTATTAAGAATAAATCTAAATGTCTTCAATTTTTCAAAAGTTATAACAATATGATTGGATATAATTGCCACTGAGTACTGGGATAGAAACTCAAAAATAAAATGGCTGGAGAGAGAGGGCAACATTTTCTTGTCCCTGATTTTAGTGGGATTGCTATGAGTTTCTCTGCATTTAGTTTGATGTTGGCTCTCTCCATATCTCTTCAATACAGTACCAGAAGATCTACCTAGAGTGATATCTAAGCTGGTTCCAGATTCTGGCTACTACAAATAAAGCTGCTATGAACATAGTTGAGCAAATGCCCTTGTTGAATAGTGAGACATCTTTTGGGTATGTGCCTAGGGGTGGTAGAGCTGGATCTTGAGGTAGTAAGATTCCCAGTTTTCTGAGAAAGTGTCAGGTTGATTTACAACATGATTGTACAAGTTTGCACTCCCACTAGGAATCAGGAGAGTTCCCCTTTCTCCACATCCTCTCCATCATGTGTTGTGAGTTGAGATTTTGATCTTTGCCATTCTGATCAGTGAAAGATGGAATCTCAGAGTTGTTGTGATTTGTATTTCTCTCATGATTAAGGATGTTCAACATTTAAGTGTTTCTCCGCCATTTTTAATTTCTCTGTTGAGAATTCTCTGCTTAGCATTGTACTCCATTTTCAAATTGGATTGTTTGATTTGTTGGTGTCTAATTTCTTGAGTTCTTTATGTATTCTGCATATTAGCCTTCTATCAGATTGTGAAGATCTTTTCCCAGTTTGTTGGCTGTCATTTATGGTTACAGAAATTTTGTTACATTTACACAGTGGAATACTACTCAGCTATTAAAAACAAGGAAATCCTGAAGTCTGCAAGGAAATGGTGGGAGCTAGAAAAGATCATCCTTAGTAAGGTAACCCAGAAAAAGAAAGACACACATGGTATATACTCAGTTATAAGGGGATATTAGCTGTATAATATAAAATACCCATACTAAAATCTGCAGACCTAAAGAAGTTAAACAACATGGAGGAACCTAGGGAGAATGCTTAAATCTCATTCAGAATAGCACACATTATAGACACCAGAAGCCCTGGAAGCGAGGTAAAAGGATGGGAACCTATTCTGTGTCCTCTGAAAGGCTCCACCCAAAAGGGGATTGAAACAGATGCTGAGACATACAGCCAAACTTTGGGAAGAGCAAAGGGAATCTAATGGAAAAAGGTGGGGATAGAAGGACACAAAGGGGACTAGAGCCTCACAAGGAGACCAAGAAAGCTAAAAAATCTGAGCCCAGGTGGTCCTGCAAAGACTGATGCACCAACCAATAACCATGCATGGAGAGGCCTTAGACCCCCTACCCAGATATAACCAATTGGCACCTCAGACTCATGTGAGTAAATAAGTAAAATGTTTGTGCATTTGCTAGTGTTATAATGCCAATTATTTAATATTTCAGTGAAGGATAAAATACCTCAATACATAACTGGATTGAACTGTAGATATAGCAAGAAGTGGTGATTTATCACCAAGGAACACAGTAGAAGAGGCAGTGGACATATCAGGGAGAAGTACCTGAGGATCCAATGGGATTCTTGCTGGATACTAATAAGGGTGATCAGAGTCATCATGTACAGGAGGTTAAGACTGAGGAACCAAATTACATGATCAGGAACAGAAAATAGGAGTCTTGCTAAAATGATTTACTTTGGCTAGGTATTTTGCACCTTAATAAAGGTTTTAAAGCTACAATGACAGTTGAGAAATTGCCTGAATTTAATGTTCCTGTAATCATGGGTTTTGGGAATTATCTTATGAATATTAATTCATGTAAGAGTGCTCAGATCACTGCTGGTAGAACCATTCCCTTGCCAGGTGGTCCTGAACTTTGTAATAAAGGTAACTAATCATAGGTCTGCTTGCCTGGCAGCAAGACTGCCTTCAAGTTCCTACCAGAGTTCCCAACTCTCCTTCCCTCAGTGCTGGATGGTGACTTAGAATTTTAACCAAATAAATTCTTTCTCCCTCAAAGTTGTTTGTAATCAGGGTGTTTAATCACAACCACAGAAGTGAACCTAGAGTAAAATTGATACAGAACTTTAGCACCATATTGTTGATATGTCTGGTTGTGGAGACAAAATATCTAACAAATGCAGAGTGACAAAGGGTTTACTTTGTCTCAGAGCTCCAAGATAAGGCTACTATTGGAAAGACATACAACCAGGAACTTGAGGCAGATGGTCCGTCAGAAAGCAGAGGCAAATGGGTGCTCATGTGCATCTGACTTTCTCCTTTGTCTTTGCGCATGGATGGATGTTGTCCACACTTAAATAGGTCTTCCCACTTTAGTTAATCTAATCTAGGTAATTCCTCACAAATACGTCCAAAGATTTGTCTTGTAGGTGATTCTAGATTTGTCAAGTTGACAGCCACTAAATTAACCATCACAACAAACTCCTGTCATATTTTTCTATTCATATTTTCATTAGCAAAGTCCCATGCTTGATGCTTGACTTTTTCATTGTCACATTAACTTTTAAGTATAACATTATAATTTTAATGCCTGTATGTCCCATGCATTCTCCTTTCTTGATTTGTAAATGACCATTTTTATGCTGCAAATATAATATTTGATTTTTGTACTAGTACGGGATATCACCAATTTACAGCACTGTATAAAAATGTTGACATTTATTGTTAGGGAAGTAGCGTTTGTCTTTATAACTTTTGTTTATGCTTTGTGATAAGGCATATTTTATTTTGACTTTTATTTTTATTTGTTGTGTAGATAATAATTGTTGTTTAACATTTCTGTTTCAAGAGGTTATAAGCAGCCTAAAGTGCTTATGGGTCTATAGATATGAATATTAATTTTCAACTGAAAAGTAATCATTTAGACTCATAGAAGTGTACTGTTCTCCTTTTTGATGCTTCTATGTGTGGTGGGTGATATTGAAGTCAAAGAGGCATAACCATAAACATTGTTGGAGAAGGACGACTGAAGAACACCCAGGCTAGAATTGGACAATTATTGTCACCATTTCCAAAGACCAAGGAACACTGCAAACTGGGACCATTTTGAAAGAGGATGCAAAAAACATGCAAAAGAGCTAAAGAAAAGACATGAAAGCTATGAGATGCTGTCTTCTGGACACAACATGGCCATCAACTCATGAATTCACAGTAGCCATAGTTACCTGCATAAAACTTATGCAACAAGGGATGAAATTGGGATGGTAATTAATTGAGAAGAAGGTTCAGCAGCATAGGAGGCTGATAAGAAAGAACATTATAAGACAAACATGATTATACACATTAAATACATAAAATTGTCAAAAATATATAAAATAATCAGTTAAATGACCCAAAGTCTAAGTTGGTGTGTGTTGTTTGTCCTTGGTCTTGATTTCAGCTTAATATTAGAGTCCTACCTACTGTCTAGACATCATGGAATGCATCTCTTTTTATCTTTCTTTTTTTTTTCACTTAGTTTCTTCATCCCTCTTTCAGTAGTTTAAGCAAAATTAACCCTACTTTTCTGATTGAAGAATGCATGGTTTCCTGAGATCAAACAACTTTTGGCTGTATATATACCACTATAAATGTGCTCGTCTGAGACTAAGTAATGGAGGCAGAGCTAACAAGAAAATTTTTATATCAAGTCGCTATAACATTGTGCTCATAAATTTTCAAAATTCACATATTTACCAGTGTGAGGGGAAAAAAAGCGAGGTTTGAGTATTTCTAAAGCAAATTTCTTTTGGGACACATAGACCCTGAACATTACAAGTCCATCATTAGTAAGTAGTTGTTGGATTCTACAATTTCTACAATATCTCCAAGAGTTAACTATTGATTATCCCTTAGTAGGTTAAGTCCTACAGTGACATCTCATCATGCTAAAAGAGGAAAGAGTTTTATAATTATAGGCACCAATTATAGGTTCTAATTAGTAGCCAAAGCTTTAGCTACATCGTTATTTCTAAATCAAATGGTATGTCTCCTCAATTAATTTTCTCTGAGTCAATACTTCTTTAAAGAAAATATATGATCACTTTTATTTGGAAGAAAAATCTCTCCTCCATCACACTCTTCTCTCTGCCTTGATATGTTCCTAATTTACATGTAAATCAAACAGGTATCTCTGATGAACATACTCTTTATGTGGTCATCAATTAAGTTTAAGAATCCTCTGAGCTTTGTGACTGACATAAGTGAGTAATAGTCAGGAGACATTAGTATGGCTTACAATGAATTATAAATGGAAACCTCCAGGAGTAGTTTCCAGAAAAACATTTAATAAGGAGAAATAGACACTGTATTTTCAGCATGTAGATAATTTGTTTAGTTTTTAATCACGTTATTGGTTTATATGTGGTTCTTTTAAACATTCTGTCTATATGCATGCAAAGAAGAAAAGAACACCATGGGGTCACTGTCTCAGCCATCGGAATGTTGACTGAGTTATTATGCACCTCTCTTGTACAGATAATCAGAGTCACTGCATGTTTGGGACTTCAAGGGCCCTGAGATGTCTAGAAGAAGTTGTGTTTCTTAATTTCTGCTCTTAAAATTATCCATCCCCTCTTTCATTAAAGTTCCGTGAGCCTTGGAATAGGGGGAAAGGGAATGTAGGTGTCCAAGAGAGTTGTAGTGGAAGAATGGAGTGTGGATATGACCAAAATACATACAAATAGAAATAAAACATGCTCCAAAGAGCAGACTCAACTAAGAACATCTTGCCTTTTAAATATGTTTTATTGCTATACACCAATTATACATAATAGGTTTCATAATGACACCTTTTGCATATTTATATTTTATGAGCACGTTCACTGCAATTAGCATTTATTGTTTTATTTTATTTTATTTTATTTCATTGCATGTGTGTGCATGTATGTGCATTATATGAGTTCAGGTACGTGTATGGCCCAGGAGAGGGTGTTAGATTCTCTGTAACTGAAGATTTAGGAAGTGTGAGGCACCTGATGTGGGTTTGCAAACCTTGTCTGCATCCTGTTTGTAGCAGTGTGTACTCCTCCTTCCAGGCTATCTCTGCAGCTTCCATTATCGTCTTGTGTCCACCTCCAGCCCCTGCAACCCACTTCTGCTTCTCAGTGGCCCCCTCTGCTTCCACATCTTTTGGTGGCACAACTAGTTTATTAGGTTATGAGTATGAGTAAAGGTGCACCCTATTTTTTCTAACATGATAAATATAAAGATTTATAAGAAGACTTATTGAGAAATGTATGTATTTGTTTTATTTGCACTCTTTTCTTCCCTGAAGATGTTTAGTAAGTTTACATTAAAGACTATATCTAAAACAATTTTAAAATTAGCCATTTTGAAAATACAATCACAAATGAAAATTTTTAAATGGGTTATTTAAATTTGTCATTCTTAATTTTGAATAAGCTTATCATTGGCTAACTTGCATAAAAAAGAGACAGAAAACCCCAGTGAGGAAAAGTTCTTCAGTGAAACCCTGAAACTAGTGATCAAATTAATCTCTTCATTTGACTCATGGAGAGAGGTTCATGATGATTTATAACTAAATTACTGGAATCCAATTTGTATTAGTTGTCCCTAAAATAAACATCATCAAACTATGCATTGTTTGTGGAAGCAACACAAACAAACCTTCTAAATTGCTCAAAGGCATGGGGAAATCTAAGCATCTATGGACCAGAACCAGAGCACAGAACAAAGGACTTATAACATGACTTTCTTTGGGGAATTTGAGGTATATTGTCATGTGTTACTGTTCAGGATTTCTTTGCTGCGGTGAACTTACCGCTTGTTGAGCGCTCCGCTATTCTCCTTCACAAACAAGTATTCCAAACTGCAGATTATAAGGACCTTGCAACTGCAAGCCTTTTCCCTCGCACTACAAGTAATATAGCACAGACAATACTACCATCATGATTGCTACTATTCTCTAACGCAATGTTTCTCAGTCTGTGGGTAACGATCGCTTTGGGGGTTGAACAAACCTTCACAAGGGTGGCATATTAGATATCCTGTATATCATATATTTACATTATGAATCATAACAGTAACAAAATTATGATTATGAAGCAACAGAAATAACCTTATGGTTGGGGGTCACCACAGCATGAGTGACTGAATCAAACTGCATCATTAGGAAGGTTTAGAACCACAGTTCTAATACTTTGTCTGCATAGTGATGTAGAAATCTATTCTTTTACTTACAGCAGAGACACAGACACACTCTACATATATCCACAAACACATGCACACTCACACATGTGCACACAAAACATACAGAAAGAAATGCACACACCTAGAGAAATACACTCATGCACACACACACGCTCACCACAGGCACCTGCACATATTCATGCTCACACACTGCTTAAGAATGCCAGGTCTGAGAGGACCTACAGGCACTGGCACTCAGTCCATAGCCCTCTGTCTTGACTCACAGAACACAACACGTTTTTTAGTCCATTTCAGCGTGTTCTCCGTAGGAGGCTCTTTCTGAGGAAGGCTGTAATTAGGACTGCAGAAAACCATTTGATGTCTGAAAGGCTGGGCAGATTAACCTCCTGCGAGCTTCAGGATGAGAGGGTTTTTGGCCACAAGCCACACATAATAATCTTCAGGCCCTTGGACTACTTAACCTTAAGCCCCAGGCAAACACTGCTATTAACAGAAATTTTAATTGAGCACCTCAAACTCAGAAAGTAAACAAGTAATGAAATGCCCAGTCATACAAAGCGGAAATGCCCCTTTAAAAGGCATAAATAACATTATTTGAATTGCATTTAAAATAAACTGTCAAAATAAAATGCCTTTGAATTTATTTTGACTGAATACAGACAATTATTTTTTAATCCATTTGATAGAAGCACAACAGAATATAGTGATATTTTAACTTGATTTATTATAATCATTAGTGATTTTTTTTTACAGGAAAATATATTTTTTAAGTTAAAAAAATTTTTTTTCTAGGGTATTCCCCACTTTTTTTTCTGGCCAATTTAATGTGTCTGGTTTTATGTTGATTTCTTTGATCCACTTGGACTTCAGTTTTGTGCAGGGTGATAAGTATGGATCTATTTTCATTTTTCTACGTGTAGACATCCAGTTGGACCAGCACCATTTGTTGAAGATGCTATTTTTTTCCATTGTATGGTTTTGGCATCTTTGTCAAAAATCAGGTGTCAATAAGTGTGTGGGTTTATTTCTGGGTCTTCTGTTCGATTCCATTGATCCACCATTCTGTTTCTATGCCAGGACCATGCAGTTTTTATAACTGTTGCTCTATAGTACAGCTTGAGATCAGGGATAGAGATACCTCCAGAAGATCTTTTATTGTAGAGGATTGTTTTAGCAATTCTCGGTTTCTTGTTATTCCATACAAAGTTGAGAATTTTTCTTTCCAGGTCTGTAAAGAATTGTGTTGGCAATTTGATGGGAATTGCATTAAATCTGTAGATTGCTTTTGGTAAGATGGCCATTTTTACTATGTTAATCCTGCCAAGCCATGAGCATGGGAGATCTTTCCATCTTCTCATATCTTCTTCTAATTCTTTCTTCAGAGACTTGAATTTTTTTTCATACAAGTCTTTCACTTCCTTGGTTAGGGTTACACCAAGATACTTTATGTCATTTGTGGCTATTGTGAAAGGTGTTGTTTCCCTAAATTCTTTCTCAGCCCTTTTGTCTTTTGTATACAGGAGGGCTACTGATTTTTTTTAGTTAATTTTGTATCCAGCCACTTTGTTGAAGGTGTTTATCAGCTGTAGGAGTTCCCTGGTAGAGTTTTTGGGGTCACTCAGATATACTATCATATCATCTGCAAATAGTGATAATTTGACTTCTTCCTTTCCCATCTGTATCCCCTTGATCTCCTTTAGTTGTCTTATTGCTCTAGCAAGGACTTCCAGCACTATGTTGAAGAGATATGGAGAGAGTGGGCAGCCTTGTCTTGTCCCTGATTTCAGTGGGATTGCTTTAAGTTTCTCTCCGTTCAGTTTGATGTTGGCTATAGGCTTGCTGTATATCGCCTTTACTATGTTTAGATATGTGCCTTGTATCCCTGATCTCTCCAAGATTTTAAACATGAAAGGGTGTTGGATTTTGTCAAATGTTTTTTCAGCAGATGTAGCCCATGGCAGTTCAGTGTCTAAGTGGGTTCCATAGTAATGGGAAGAGGGACTGCCTCTGACATAATCTGATTGGCCTGCTCTTTGATCACCTCCCCCTGAGGGGGGAGCAGCCTTACCAGGCCACAGAAGATGACAATGCAGCCACTTCTGATGAGAACTGATAGACTAAGATCAGAAAGAAGGAGAGGAGGACCTCCCCTATCTTGGACTTGGGGAGGGGCATGCATGCAGAAAGGGGAGGAAGGGTGGGATCTGGAGGGGAGGAGGGAGGGGCTTATGGGGAGATGCAAAATGAATAAAGTGTATAATTAATAATAACAAATAATAATAAAAATAATAAAAATTAATATTTTTTCTTTATTAATTACACTTTATTCACTTTGCATCCTCCCTGTGGTTCTCTCCCTCCTCCCATCCCAATCTCTCCCTTCCTCCACCCTCTGCATGCATGCTCCTCCCCAAGTCCACTGATAGGGGAGGACTTCTTTTCCTTCTTTCTAATCTTAGTCAATTAGGTCTCATCAGGAGTGGCTGCATTGTCTCCTTCTGTGGCCTGGTAATGCTGCTTCCCTATATCTACACAATGGAATATCACTCAGCAATAAAAAACAAGAAATCATGAAATTTGCAGGTGAATGGTGGGATCTGGAAAAAATCATCCTGATTTACCTAACCCAGAAGCAGAAAGATGCACACAGTATATACTCACTCCTATAGACATATAATATAGGATAAACCCACTAAAATCTGTCCACCTAAAGAAGCTAATCAAGAGGGAGGACGCTTGCTAGAATATTTTTAAGAGTAAAATACATTTTGTTTGTTTGCGTGATTGCCAGCATTTGTTTGTTCGGTGTCTGCTCAGCACTCATAGAAGCCAAAAGAGGCCTCGCGACCCCATGAACGGAGTTAAAGATCGTTGAGGGCCACATTGTGAGAGCTGTGATGCAAACTCAGATTCTCTGCAAGCCCAGCAAGCTCTCTGTTGGCCATCTCTCTACAACCCTCCCCCACACCCAGTAATTAAATTTTATTAAACCCAGTTCAGGACCTGAAAAGAGGGCCCAACAGCTATGTGTGCTTGCTGCTCTCCCGTAGCACCTGGATTCTGTTTCCAACATCTATGTCAGGGAATCATAACTGCCTGTGACTCCCTTTTCAGGTGATGGCTTACACTCCACCCACCTCCACATCACCTGCACTCATGTTCTGCTCACACTCAGAGACACAAATGAAATAGGAAGTCAAAATTTAAAAGCAACAACCCAATCCAATAACATTCAGAAAATATGGAAACATCAGAAGAAGCACAGAAAGTATTATAAAAATACGTCAGTGTAGACCACACAGACATGCATAGAATATAGAATACACTCACTTATAAGTGGATATTAGCCATATTTTATAGGATACACATACTAAAATCTACAGACCTAAAGAAGCTAAACGACAAGGAGGACCCTAGGCAAGATGCTTAATTCTCACTCAGAAGGGAAAACAAGGTAGACCCTGAAAGCAGAAGAGAAGAAACAGGACTGGAGCCTACCACAGATGTCCTCTAAATGACTCCAGCCAGCAGGGGATTGAAGCAGATGCAGAGACATACAGCCAAGCTTTGGACAGAGCACAGGGAGTTTTATGGAAGGAGGATATAGAAGGATCCAGAGGGAACAGGAGCCACACAAAGAGACCAACAAAGCAATAAAAAAGCAGGGCTCAAGGAGGAATGCAGAGACTGATGCATCAACCAAACACCATTCATAGAGAGAACCTAGACCCTGATGTAGCCTATAGACAGCACAAATCTCCGTGAGGGTTCCCTAGTTTGGGGAGAAGAGACAGTCTGTGACATGAACTCGATTGTCTGCTTCTTGATCAACTTCTTCGTGGGGCAACCTAGGAGCCCACAGAGGAAGAGGATGCAGACAGTCCTGATGGGACCTGATAGGCTAGGGACAGACAGTAGGGGAGGAGGACTTCCCCTATCAGTGGACTAGGGGAGAAGGAAAGAAAGGAAGATAGTAGGAGAAAAGGACTTCCCTATTAGTGAACTAGGAAAGAGAAATAAGACAAGCAGAGGAAGGGAGGGTAGGACAGGGAGGAGATAAGGAAAGTGGCTACAACTTGGATACAAAATGAATAAATTGTAAATAATCATACTACTACTACCAATTATAAAAGAAAAAAAAGTAGCTTTGCAAGCTGATAAAAAAAAATACCCCAATGTAGAAGTCATCATTTCTTGGTAAGAAATCAAATTGTGACTATTTTAGGATTTCTCAGTCATACATCGCTTACAGCGCCGAATGCTGTGTTTGGGAGGAAAGTAGCCTGAGACTACAGACAAGTAAACATCACGTTTCTACTCCCACAATGCTGCATACAGAGCAAGGAAGTATCAACTTCACCTAACAGACATGGATTACAAAATACTTTTCTTCTATTCATTTTCAAACACTTAAAACAGAAAAAAAAAAAAAAAAAGAAAACCCAACTTTTATCTCATAAAAAAGATGCCCTGGGTGAACAGGCAGTAGATTGAATTTGGCTCACTGTATCTGGCAAGTTAAATCTTGGTCTACATGTCTGCAATGTCAGCATGCACAAACTAGCATAATGAATACTGTGGCACTTTATTATCTCTGCAAAGAATGGAGCAAGTTTGTATGTAAGTGCTACGCTCTGCATTCACATTAACCTTCTTTGTAAATTTCTCTACTGTATTACATATGGCATTAACGCACCCTGATACCAGAGTGATCTCCTTGTTGTTTTACGTGGTTCACATAATTATCAGTTAAATTGCTATTAATTAAAATGTACCCAGGTTTTCCATAAGAAAACAGCTTTAGAGAAAATCTAGTTTTCAGACTTTCTCCCCCTCCCCTTTTCTTAAATAGGAAAGTAAAATTTAAAAGAAAAGTAAGCATGGATCTTGCTGATTCTGTGATAGCACCAGATGGGTTAGGAAAAGCGTTGGAAAAAGAAAAAAAAAAAACTGATGATGAGTAATTTTTTATACAAAGTAAAATGAAGTCTGATGAATTGTTCATTTTTCTCAGAAAAAAAAAATAGTGTAACTAACCCACATGACAGAATTGTTGCTTGATTATTGACTATAGTGTAGAAGTCAAGCTTATTTAATTGGTGAAGTGCTGAGCAGAGAGCCAAACTGACCCTGTGTGATCCGTGCTTCCTTTACAAAATCCATTTACTTATTGTTTATCCATCTATTGTTTATTTATTCATTAGAATCTGTTCTCTTTCTCTCCTGGCTGTGACCCCTCCGTCTCCTCCTAGTCCCACCCACACTCCCTCTTCTCCCCCATGCCCCTTCCCTATGCTTCTTACTCTGTGTTGACTGTTAAAACCTGTGGAGGTTTTCCGCTGAGGGCAGCAAGTTCTGTTTGTTCAATTAATTCTCTCTATCTCTCTCCCTCATTTTATTTTCTGGTCATATCAGTTTTCGGCTCTAATTTCAAACTTTCAAATCTTACAGCATCTTGAGTGTCATCAACCTCCTGAGGATTTTTTGTTGCACAAAAGCCCTGTAACACACTATTAGTGTAAAGTGTATCATTTGCAGCTACTTGAAGCACTGGGATTATCTATTAGCCTTTCGAATCTCACCTGTCCCACTTTTATTGCTGCTGGTTTGATAAACTCCTGAGGGCCAAAAGGTACTGGGAGACTTAAGGGTTTATTTTGCTTGCAGTTCTAGAAGACAGTCCATCACTGTGGAAAGTCAGGGCAGACTCTGATGCAGAGGCCATGGAGGAGTGCCGCTTACTGGCTTGCTCCCATGTCATGCTCAGCCTGCTTTTGTATAGTGCCCAGCGCCCCCATGGGTGGCCCCACTCACAGGAGCTGGGCACTACCACCTCAATCACCAGTCAAGAAAATGTGCTACAGAATTTTCTGCAGACGATCTGATGGAGGTATTAATCTCGGTTAAGATTCCCTCTTCCTAGTTATGTCTAGTTCAGTGACAAGTTGACAAAAGCAAAACTGGCACACTGCCTTCTCTGGCTTCAGTGATTTCTACTTCACGTGGTGTCATAAATTAAGTTCAGTGGTTCTTAGCAGGTGGCTGTAAATGCTTTCCCCTTGTGTGTATATAAGGAAGGGCAGGAGCAACATGAGCACTATGGTTGCTCAGTAACGTTCCTAGGAAAACATTCCTTTTTTTTTTTTTTGGTTTTTAAATTTTTTTATTAATTTCACTTTATTTACTTTGTATCCCCCCTGTACTTCCCTCCCTCCTCCCCTCCCAATCCCTCCCTGGCCTCCTCTTCCTGCTCCACACATGCCCCTCCCCAAGTCCACTGGTAGGGGTGGTCTTCTTTTCCTTCCTTCTGATCCTAGTCTATCAGGTCTCATCAGGAGTAGTTGCATTGTCTTCCTCTGTGGCCTGGTAAGGCTGCTCCCCTTCAGGGGGAGGTGATCAAAGAGCAAGCTAATCAGTTCATCTCAGAGACAGTCCCTGTTCCCATTACTGTGGAACCCACTAGGAGACTGAACTGTCATGGGCTATATCTGTGCAGGGGTTCTGGGTTATCTCCATGCATGCTACTTGGTTGGACTATCAGTCTCAGGGAAGACCCATGTGCCCAGATTTTTTGGATCTGTTGCTCTCCTTGTGGAGCTTCTGTCCCCTCCAGGTCTTACTAACTCCCACTTCTCTCATAAGATTCTCTGCAATCTCCTCAAAATTTGGCCATAAGTCTCAGAATTTGCTTTGATAGTCATTCTTTTCCTTTGTTTTAGCTAATTACCTAAATTATTTAGTGCACCCATAAATTACAACATGGAGTCAGTCATGGGGTGCATGTGTGTGTGTGTGTGTGTGTGTGTGTGTGTGTATGTGTTTGTATGTCTGTGTGTGTATATATTTACATGTGTCATGAAATAAGTGTGTAAGTCAGAGGACAGCTTGCCAGAATCACTGTGTGAGTCTGAAGAACTGAACTCACGTCATCAGGCCTGGTGGCAAGACCCTTTGTCTACTGAGCCACCTTGGTTTCCCATCAATTCCTATTCCTAGAAAGGATTAAAGCATTAACTTAAATATTTTTTTTCTGAATATAAATTTCTATTGAATTTTGGTGAGGAAAATTCTACCTATCAATTGTAAAATGATAGTAACTTAGAAGAATAGGAATAAATTAGCAGATTTTAAAATGTGAGTACAAATTGGCATTCCTGCTAACAATTCTTGAAAGTGACATTATTAGAAAATGTTGATTTGAGATTGTTTTGACATTTTACCACTAACTTGTCAAAACAGTATCATGAGCACATCCAGCCCATACTTTCAGGAGCATTAGCTGACAGCTATTAAGTGCCTTTCTTGGGAGCAGACAGGAAATCAATCCCTTGATCAATATCACAATCCACAGATTCTGATTCAGCTACAAAGTAAGTGGATTTTGCCTAAATACTAAAGTTCACACAAATGTAATCATTAAGGTCATTAGTACGATCACTTGTAATCATTTATGCCATCAATTATTTTTGTTCGTTCTGTTTTTTTTTTTTTTCCATAAAAAGTTATTCTTGTCAAATCCAGGACTCCTGATCTTCTGACATGGCATGTAACGACATACTAATTTTAACATGGGAAGTTTTATATGACTCAGTGTATTATGACTTTACCAGGGCAGTCAATGCAAACTTCCTGATACATAGGGAATGCCCAGTGTTGCAGTTAAATAAATAAACTGTGAACACTCCTGACAGATACGTTGTTTGTTTGGTATATTTTAAATTTCAGATTAAAATAAATAACTGTGTTCTGATTTTTTCTTAATTATGTGTATATGAGTACGTGTGTGTGTGCATATGCGCGTGTGCATGGGCCTGCGTGTGTGAGTATGTGCAGTGCCCAAGGCAGCCAGAGGCTTCCCAGAGTTCTCCTGGAATAAGGTTACAGACAGGAGTGGGTCCTGTCCTCACCACTTGGCATTGAACTCTATATGAGCAGAAGGTATTCTTAACATTGCTGAGCCATCTTAGCATCCCATGTATCTGATGTTTAAAAATAATTTATCAAAATATCCAAACACAGAAACAGCAAAGGAATCAGATCAAGGTAGTGGGGGAAACAGCAGAATTGAAGTATACAGCAGAACATACATTCTGCTAGAAGCAGAGAACATATTTGGGCTGGCATTCCTGGGATGAAGGCACAATGCTAGGCTGATTCAAGCTGCCAAAATTATCCTACACATTACCTGAGTGTGGAGGGCTGTGGACTGAATTCTCATATAATCACATATATTGAGA
The DNA here is from genome assembly GCF_907164565.1 of Psammomys obesus. Classification (NCBI taxonomy): domain Eukaryota; kingdom Metazoa; phylum Chordata; class Mammalia; order Rodentia; family Muridae; genus Psammomys; species Psammomys obesus. The sequence continues at coordinate 8,927,612 of NW_026596240.1, read as the reverse complement.
TGGGGTCATTCAAATCACCTTCCTAACCAAGTTGAGAGCCTGCAGCTATCAGGAGCTGCCTAACAAAGTGCATCTGTTGAAGTTTTCTACCACTATTTGCTGAGAAACATTGCAAACAGTACAAGAACATCTTCTCTATGATTCATTTATACTAATCACTTTTTTCTCCTTTCATCTGTAATTAGAACCTGTTCACCCCAAAAGTTCAGGTTTTTCAACAAGAGGGATAGGTAACCTTATCTGTTCATCATACTTGACATCATGCTTGGAGATATATTCTACAGACTGGTTATCTCCTAAGAACAATGTATTTCTCTCATCTTACACACTTGAAAAAACTTTCATGGTTAATGCTTAAAAAAATTCTACTCAGCAGTTAAAAAACAAGGAAATAATGAAATTTGCAGGCAAATGGTGGGATCTAGAAAAGATCATCCTGAGTGAGGTATCCCAGAAGTAGAAAGACACACACGGTATATACTCACTTATAAGTGGATACTAGACCTATAAGATAGGATAAACATACTAAAATCTGTGCACCTAAAGAAGCTAAACAAGGAGGAGGACTCGGGGTAAGATAATCAATCCTTACTTAGAAAGACAAATGGGATGGACATTGTAAGTAGGAGAAAACAAGAAACAGGACAGGAACCTACCATAGAAGGCCTCTGAAAGACTCTATCTAGCCAGTATATCAAAGCAGATGCCGAGACTCATAATAAAACTTTGGGCAGAGTGCAGGGAATCATATGAAAGAAGAGGGAGTTAATATGACCTGGAGAGAACAGAAGCTCCACAAGGACCAAATATATCTGGGCAAAGGGCTCTTTTCTGAGACTGTTTCCCCAATCAAGGACCATGCGTAGATATAACCTAGATCCCCTGCTCAGACGTAGCCCATGGCAGCTCAGTATCCAAGTGGGTACCCTAGTAAGGGGAACAGGGACTATCCTGACATGAACTCAGTGGCTGGCTCTTTGACCTTCTCACCCTCGATGGGAGGAGCAGCCTAGCTAGGATATCAAGGAGGAAATTGCAGCCAGTCCTGATGAGACCTGATAAGCTACTGTCAGATGGAAGAGGAAGAGGACCTCCCCTATCAGTGGACTTAGAGAGGGGCAGGGAGGAGATGAGGGAGGGAGGGTGGGAATGGGAGGGAATGAGGAAGGAGGCTACAGCTGGGATACAAAGTAAATAAACTGTAATTAATACAAAAATATGAAAATTTAATAAAAATAAAAAATTCTGAGGATTAATATTTTAATAATGTGACATAAATATCTTAATTAGAAATATGCAAGTATGAGCAACCACTTTGCATTTCTTAATAAATTCTTCACAGCAAGATTACTCAAAGTCATTTAGAAATTATTATTATAATTCATTTAATTTCATCTTAAACTCTGCTTTAAAACATCAGCATAACTCAGACTGCATTTGTATCAAGGAAATACATAAAAATAAGTGGTAACTGGATTAAAGAGATGTGAATCAGAGTTCTGTAATATAGCAAATAATATGTATTATTTATTATTATTTTAAATACATCTAATACATATATAAGTAGTTGTGATGAAAAGGCTCATTGAATCAAAGCACTTGTCCTGCAAACTTGAAATATCACATTCCCATCCCAGGATCTACGGTGGTGGAACAGAACTGTCAGGCATACTCTTCTGCACTTTGCAAGCTGGTCCACACATATACACATTCATCATACACCCAGAATCATAATAAATAAAATATTTTATAAAAGAATACCATGACATTAGATAAATCCTGGATTAGGTAAATCATGACTTAGAAAAAACGAAGGAAAAGATGTTTGCTAGCGGTGTGTATCTGCGTTGAAAGTTTAAAATGATGTAAATAAAATTGGAACAAAAACAAAATGTATAGCTGAACTTACTGAGAATTGACTATAAGGTGAGCAAAATAATATAAAAATATTAGAAATTATGATGATGATTTGATATAAGGTCAGCAGTTTCTGCTTTGCATTTTATAATTCGAAATAAGTTCCATGGGAAATGATTATATATGGAAGTCGCACTGAGCTCACTCTACAACAGGGTTAAGTGTCACCATGTTGAGAGGCCTATTGTTCAGTTTTCACCTCATTCCTTTCTGGACTAACATTCCTCTACATGGAGGGGTGGGCAGAGAAGCTGTTCAATCAGTGGTTACCCTTACATGATAGATTGTATCAGATTAAACTGACAGCAAGCATGAAGGGAAAGCACACCGTCCTATGACTGCAGGAGGGAAATGTCACAGGAGTTTTTGACATTTTGAGATGATCATTGATAACTGTCGTGCAAAGCTCCAGAAATCTGTAAGCCAATGTGCCTTAAAATGCTCATTATGCAAATCAGGCAGCTTACATCTTCACATGTAGCTTCTGTGTTTATGCTCAACTGGAAAGCTTCTTTTTTTTCAACAGCAGCTTCTCTTTGTAATTGTCTATATGTTGAGACACTGTTCATATTGTTGCTCAAACAAACCCACCAAGGGAATAATAAATAAATTCCTGATATTCGAGAGATACAGCAATTAGAAAAAATGTGAAGATTAAAAAAAATTCCTGCATAAACTCCCAAAATAAAGGAAAGACATTTCAAAAATGTGAGGTCTGATGCTCAATGAGGAAACCAAAATTGAAGGAAATGATTCCTCAGGTAAAACTTAACATTTTACAGCATAACTGCAGTGTGACTCCAGTGCAACCAGACACTCGCCTGTATGTTATGTGAGGAGAAAACAAATTTCCATTTATCTTCGATGATGACTGTTTTCAAATCAAGGGACAGGGTTAATAAGCATGGTCCTGACATGCACATGGATGGATACATGTAATATGTAAGCATAAGGTTATTGTGTAATTCAAATGTTGATTTCTGTTTTCTCCATATCTGGTTTCAAGCCTTGTTCTGAGAACTACCTGTTTTAATATGTAAATACTACTCCCCAATTGTTCCCCTGATATATGTCAATAAAGAAGCTTACAGCCAATTGCTAAGCAGGGGAGAAAATAGGGCTGGACATCCTCCCAGCCAGAGGAGGAGGAAGTTATAAAGGGAAGTAAGGAATTCAGCCAGGGATTCAGCCACAGGAGAGGTACAGAAAAGATGAGGATCTGGGACAGAAAAGCTATAAAATGCAAGTATCTCTGGGGTGCAAGTTAGGAGGAAATCAATGAACACTGAGGGTTAAGAATAGAGTAACCTCTGCTCAGTTATTGTGTTGTGAAGCTTAATATTAAACAAATATGAAAGAATCTCAATTATTTGTATGATAGCCAGATTAAGAGAAACAAACATAGTTTTGTAAAAATAACTGTAACACTAACAGTTGATCGGTTATATGGACTGCCAGTCAAACTGACAACACAAGAGTTGGGAACTTATTCCACTTACTCTGCAGTAGAGTTTTATTTGTAGAACACACATGCTCTGTCATGGTAATCACTATACGGTGAGTGGATTTGCCAGCCTAACTTCACTCCCTCCCTGAAGAAAGCAGGTAATCTGTGCTATCCCTTGACTTTTGAAGAGTCCATGAGACCTGTCAAATGTGACTGTTCCCTTTTTCCCAAGTAGAATGATGTCTCTAATGAACTGGTAATGTCATGTCATTCATTGGCAGAGTCCATGATCCAAACAATTTTCCTGGAGTAATAATGAACCTGCTACTGCTGTGGTGTCTTTGGGGGCATAAATTCCTTTTGAAGAACGTTCACTGAGATGACCTGGGAAGGAGATATTGATTTATGGCCAGTATCACGCTGCTTATCTACTAAAGAAGGGATTTTTCTCTAGCTTAGTGAAAATGATAATATGTCAATATTTACGCACTTCTGCAAACTTCCAGTTTTCCCGGTAGCATGTATAGAAATGGAAATGAGAGGAAAAATCGGAAGATGCTGACAGGAGGTAGTTTAAGATAGTGGACTACAGACATAGCAACAGTAAGCATGGTACCCCAGAGTTTTTGGAAGTCAGAAGGAAGTATTTTTAATTAAATTTTTATTTTTTATATTAATTAAAGTTTATTAATTTTGTAACCCAGCTGTAGCCCCCTCAGTCATTCTCTCCCATCTCATCCTCCCTCCCTCATCTCCTCCCATGCCCCTCTCCAAGTCCACTGATAAGGGATGCTCTCCTCCCCTTCCATCTGACTCTATAGCCTATCAGGTCTCATCAGGACTGACTGCATTGTCTTCCTCTGTGGCCTGCTCCATCTTCATAGGGAGGTGATCAAAAAGCCAGTCACTGAGTTCATGTCAGAGACAGCTCCTGTTCCCCTTATTAAGGAACCCACTTGGATACTGAGCTGCCATAGGCTACATCTGAGCAGGGGTTCTACATTATATCCATGAATGGTCCTTGATTGGAGTTTCAGTCTCAGAAAAGACCTCTGTGCCCAGATTTTTTTTGGTTCTGTTGCTCTCCTTGTGGAGCACCTGTCCTCTCCAGGTCTTATTTTCTCCCCCTTCCACTCTCACCAAGAGATCGATCATCTAGACAGAAGCTAAATAGGGAAATTAAGTCACCATAGCAACAGTAAGCAAGGCCCCCTACAGTGGTGGAAGTCAGAAGGAAGCAGATGTACTCAGGAGTCAGCAAGACAATGATAATGACAGTTCCCTGTTATAACTAAGGCATGGATCTAGATGTAAAAGAGAGGGCTTATTTGGAGAGCCCAGAATTGCAGTAATTCTAGATAATCACAGAAATTTTACAAGAAAACAGCCAAGTCATGGTCTGAGAGTACAGGCTATTAAAGAATTAAGTTCACAAACTGGGTGCCTGTGAGAGGATGAACTCACCTCCTATCATCAGCTACTACCTAGGAGGTGGGGCGAAGGGTATTGGATCAGTTGTTAGATACAAAGTGACCAAAAATTCATGAGGAAGCAGAGCCAAGAGATCTCTAGGTAGGAGCAGGGAGATGGAGCAGTGCAAGCATGAAGACCTGAGTTCTGATCACAGAGCTGTCTCACTCTTTCTCTCTTTCCTCTCTCTCTCCGTCATTCTTCTCTCTCACTCTCTCCCTCTGTCACTTGCTCTCAATCTCCCTCCTTCCCTCTCTCTCATGCACACACAAACACACACACACACACACACATACACACACACACACAGGAGTAGTGGTACATACTGATAATGCCAGAATGCCAGAAAAGGGAGACAGAGAAAGGAGTGTCCTAGATATTTGCTGTCCAATTGCTGAGTGGAGGTTCTATGAGAGATCTTGCCAGAAAACCATAAAGCAGATGGTGATAGAGGAAAACACCCAACATCAACTTTTAGCCTCCACAGAGGCACAAGTGGGCACACACACGTACAAATGCATGTGCAGACATGTACATAACACATGAACATACTAAAGAAATCACCAGTGAAGATGACCTGAGTGGACTGAGGGGCATGGGAAGAGAAGAGATAGGGAAGGAGGGATTGGGAGGGGCGTAGGGAGGGAGCTACAGATGGGACACAAAGTGAATAAATTAGGATTAATAAAATATTTAAATTTTAAAAAAGAATAATGATACAAACATAAAAGACAGACAAGAACATGCTAAAATGTGTCAAAAACACACAACTTCAAGTAAAATTCACTATGAGTCTTAAGAGTTATATACAGTAAATATGATAATGCTTTTGAAATACATGAGGCTACAAAATCTTTATAAAAGAAGTTGAGTACAAAATAATAAATTAGCAAGCTTTACAAACCAACATCTAAGGCTAACAAGTTGACTCAACAGGTAGTGATTTTTGCTTCCAAGCCTGACATCCTGAGCTCCATTACTGGAAAAAACATGGGAGGAGAAAGAATCAACTTTCACATGCTGTACTCTACCCTCATTTGGATCATACTACATATGCCCTCCCTATGTGAAACACTAATAAATAAAATAAAGCATATGCCATCACTGCTGAGTCCTGAGCACTTCTGTGGCCTTCTCATTGAATGAGCATCCCTACAAGTGTTAAGAGTGTTGTTGTAGGATGAAGTTATTTCATCCAGGTTAATTTGATAAAGTCTACGTTGGTACCTGTAATTCAGTTCTTCTTTCCCAAACAGAATTTTTTAATGTCAAGGTATTCTTTTTTAATTTTAATTTTATTTTTAGTTGCATCTATGTGCGGTGTGGTGCATGTAAGTGAGTGTGGGTACTTTGGAAACTAAAAGCATCAGATCTCCTGGAGCTTGAGTTACAGATGGTTGACCTGCAGGGAACCACACTCAGGTCCTCGTAAGAGTGATATGTACTCGTTACTGCTTAGCAGCCTTCCCAGGCCACATTAAAACAAAATTAAAAATAGAATTTAAATGCTTTCATTTTCACCATCTTTGGTTATCTTAATCAAGAATCCGAAGGTTCAGATTACCATAATGTTTATTGGAAAATGTTATGTGTAAAATGTTTCAAAATCGGGCCACAGCCCCCCACAGTTGATGCTGAACTTGCAGCTGGTTCAGGTTCTTCCATAAGCCAGATATGCAGTAATTAATTCTTTAATTACCAAATCAAAGAGATTTCTTTAGGACCAGCTGGGTATCTAAAACATGGAAGCTTCTACACTGAAACAGAAATTTTGCCCATTAATAATTGACCTCAAAGAGACCCTTGCATTTTGCTTCAGGTAATGAAAAACACAGAATCTTTCTTGCTTTTTTAGATGTCTACCAAGCTGTTTTAACAATACAAATAACCATAATTATATTTTACAGCATTCATAACATAACATTAAACACTTTGGGTTGCAATATTGCGACTTGCTATGTTTATTTTATTTCTTACTTAGATTCACTTAAGAAGAAATGCACTTGCTATTTGTGAGCAGTAAACACGTTTCTGTATCTCACCTTGAGTCTTTTAGTTATCTTCACTTAATTGTTTTTACCTTTAAAAAAAGGCATCCCTCTCAGTTTTCATTCTGGTAGAAATTCTAAAAAAAAAAAAAAAAAAAAAAAAAAAAAAAAAAAAAAAAAAAAAAAACAAAAAAAAAAAAAAAAAAAAAAAAAAAAAAAAAAAAAAAAAAAAAAAACCTTAATAAATGTTTTTCAATTACATACCAAATGCCACTGAAACATGCTACAGTTACAACCACAAGCTTCACTCCTTCATGCTATGAAGTTGTCTTTCACATGGTGAGAATACCTAGGAATCTAGCATAGAAAAACTAATTGCCTCCCAGTGTAATTACATCCACAAAACACTATAATATGGAAAGATGTCAATTTTTCATCATGGCATTGTTTCTTCATCTTCTCAGACATACCCAACTCACCCCTTCCTTGCCTCAGAGCAAGCACAGACTGGAATCCTGGCAGGATTTTTAACTTTTACTTAAAGAAAAGAAGATTAGTACCTTAAACAAACAAGTTTAGGACCCATGTTCACTTCTGGAATATTCATGCATTGTCTCTTTCCTTCTTAAACACAAAGGTGTCATTTTCCCTTTGGGAACAATAACAAAGGTCTACTCATCCTTACTGGGTGTTGAAGACAGACCAAAAAAACAAGTACACCAAATCCAATTTGATAAAGTGACAAACTTATTATAGTTACTTTTAGGAGACTGGATAGCTCCTGCTGTATCACTCTAGCAGTGTGAAACAGCCAATCAGCAGGCAGCTCTAAAGGAGGAGAGTCTACTCAACACCTGCAATTTCTTTCTGCTTATATAACCTTGAGAACTGGTTCTATAAGTTGTATTAGTCAGGGTTCTCTAGAATAGCAGAACATATATATATATATATATATATATATATATATATATATATATATATATATATGATTTATTAGAATCACTTACAGGCTATGGTCCAGCTAATCCAACAATGGTGGGCTATTAAAGGAAAGTCCAAGAATCCAGAAGTTGCTCAGGCCACAAGGTGGATATCTCAACTGGTGTTCAGTAGATGGTAGAATTCTTAAGTAGGCTCTAATGCCAGTGAAGAATGGGCTTGCTAACAAGGCTGGAGCAAGCAGGCAAAGAGCAACAACTTTTTCTCCCATGTCCTTATGTAGGCTGCCAGCAGAAGATGAGACCCAGATTAAAGGCGTGTCTTCCTCCTTCAGCCTCAAGATCTGCATTAAATATGTGCCTTCCCATCTCAAAGGTCCAGATTAGAAGTGGTTTCACCCACTTCAAACCAAGAAAAAAAAAATCTTCCCTGTCTCTGCCCTTCATATTTGGATCATATTTCTAAACAGTCAAGTTTACAACCAAGAATAGCTACCACAAATCTTGTAACTTTGTGAGTTTCCTAAGCCTTGTCTAGTTCATTAGCAAGTCTTTTGATTCCTCCTCCCACTCCAGGAAGGAATGATTCAATTTGGAAGAGCAACATACATGCCCTCACTTAGATTCATGCATAGATAAACATATATAGTGAAAATAAAATATATTGTTTAGATTAGTGTCTGGTGCAATATGAAGCCCTGGAACCCAGAAGATTCCTTTTGTTAGCAATTCTAAAGTAGTTGCATGATGTAGATTAACTAATGATTTCAATCCATTGTCTGTTTTCTATCCAGACAAATCAGCCAGAAATAATTAAAACATGACAAACAAGAGAAAAGTAATCTCTTTAAAGCTGATATTTATATTTAAAATACATTTGGGGTTTCTAGATTTGTGATGTTGCTTTTTTCTGTTTGGTTAATTTCTTTCTAAATACATGCTCTCTTTTGATCCGCATAATGAGTCAAACTACCTCATGTTTTCTTTATGCAAAACTGCTTACACAGTGGATGCACATCCCTTCACACCAGAGAGAATTGGAATGTGAGGTCATGCTAATAATGTTAGGTGCTTTATTTGAAAGTTAAATTGCTGTGCCTCTCAGTTTCTTTAGTCCTTCCAAGGGAAATTATGGCTACTAAACCAGGAAGTTCAGAAGTTCAGTCTTTCATGTTTCTGATACAACCTGAAACAGAAAAAGAACTAAATGATGAACTTTCTCTCTCTCTCTCTCTCTCTCTCTCTCTCTCTCTCTCTCTCCCTCTCTCTCATCGTGTGTGTGTGTGTGTGTGTGTGTGTGTGTGTGTAGATATATAAGCAAAAACCAGAGGAGGATGCCATATATAAGACATTGAAGATTATTGAAATGTACAAGGCCATTTTTCACCTAAGCTAGCTGGCCTACAAGCTATAGCAATCTTCCAATACCCACCACCCCTCCTTGGCGACATTAGTTTTTATATGGGTCCTGGGTATGTGAACTAATAAAACCCTTATGTTTGCACAGGAAGAGATTTTGCTCATTCAGCCATCTTTACAGTCCCTTAACTTACAACACTGGGTGAAGTAGAGAGATTAAGTCTATATTTTAATATGTGGTATTCAGCCTGCTTAGATGCTGATCATTGTCAGATGATTGTGAGTTCATCTGGTTGGAGGATTTATGTGCCTCCCAACATATTGACCAAGAAGCAAAAAGTGACACCCCCCACCTTTTAAATTCTGAATTATTTATCTTCTTTAAGTAAAAACTTAAAACACTACTGGAATTTGATTTTGCCAATTGCTTTGGGGTAAAGATAGAGCATCAAAGGTGTATTAGGAAGAAGAAATCAGGGATAACACACATTCTGGAATATTTACCTTTCTGACAGAACAAAGACTGGGGTCATCACCCGAGCATTTGTCTTACACACTTGACCAAGAGTCTTTTAGTATGCCAATGTCTGCTCTAGAGAGCTCAGCTGATACATCACTACTTTCACTCTGGATTGCTAATGGCTTTGCTATGTATATGTGTTGTATTCTACAGATGGCCACCCAATAGATAAGCAAAGATTAGCAATGACATCCACCCTTTATGGCCACATAGCTTCATCACTAGTGTATTAGTTGATTTTCTCTTGCTGTGGCAGGAACTTAAGGTAGGTAATCACATCAAACTTGCAGTAACAAAGTGGAGACAGATGAACATTTCTGCTGCGTTATTGTTGTTGTTTTAAATCTGAAATCACAACCTCTGCAGAGGTTGTGGGATTGTCCTATCCCAAGTAACCCAATCTAAATCACCCTTTATAGACTTGCCCAAAGCCTATTTCCTTGTTCTTTTTTTAATCTTTCAAGTTGAAAATCCAGATGTACCTTAATCAGGTTTTCACACCAGATTAACTATCCCATATTCAGTGCCAACTTTGGCGTCGTTTATATGTCCATCACTGTGACAAAATATCCGCAAGAGTCTGTTTCAAAGACAAAAGTTCTATTTTCATTCCATGCTTTAGAGGTTTCAGACCATAAACATTTGGCTCTGTGGTTTCTAGATTAGTATCAAATAGAGATAACGTCAAAGTATGGAGTGGGTGGATGAACAAAGATAATCAGATTGTGGCAGGTGAGGAAGAAAAGGAAGAGGAAGAGGAGGAAGAAAAGGTAGCAGATAGGAGCAGAGGGAGATAAGGAAAAATAGTAGGTATAGGGCAGGAAAGAGAGAGTATAATCCTCCAAAACAATAGCCAGGCTTTTACTTTCTACACCACAGTTTAAATTTTTAAAAGTGTCTGCCAGCATCCAATAAGCTACTCAATTATAAATCCACCAATCTCTTGATCTGCAAATGAGATCAGAGTTCCCATGATCCTAAGTGCTCCATTTCCCAACCAAGTTTGTAATGTCTGGCACTCTATTGACACTTTAGACCCAAACCACAAGACAGTTAACATTCATAATTATTGTTATCTTTCAAACAGTTGTTTATAAAGAGTTGTCTGGACTCGTGCTGATGATTATGATCTTCAGATAAACCTCAACAGGCTAAGTTATTAAATCCCAAATAATTCTGATCTAACTATTCTTTCTATTCAGATTTTAGGGAATACTTTTTTAGTCATTATCATCAAATGATTTCACCATCTAAATGTCAAACTCCAGAGCTAGACTCTTCACCTCCTACCTCAGGCTTCATTTTATCATGTTCTCCCCTTAGGGAATTTAGAACTTGTGGTGTTATGCTTCCATTTTCTTGCTTCTCAAACTAAACATCAGTTGAACATCAATCTGACTGCCTTCCAAGGTTACAATTATGCATGTTCTTAAGTGGGGTAGGATTGGCCTCCATACCTTAATTCAGCCACAAAGGTGTGCGAAAGAAAAAAAAAATTAGAAAAGAGAAAAACCAAGGAAGAAGGCCTGACTCCTGAGATAATATAACCGCATTATTACAAAACACACAATCATCAAAACAACTGCAAACCACATGCTATCTTTAGTATCACTTGTTAATCATCTTCCATCTATTCGGTAAATGCAACTTAAGAAAGAAAAGAGCAATAATTTTAACATCTGACAAACTTTTCAGTAAAACAAACAAACAAACAAACAAAAAGAACAATCATTACTTCTTTTGTTTGAAAGAAGTCTTAGGCCTTTTATAGAATTTTCTTGAAATTCTTATCTATGTATTAACCTAGATATCAAGCTACTTACACACATTGTTCATATAACCTCATTTGTTAACATCCTCTTCCTAAGCATAATCACTACTGTTCTCTTACTGCAGAGTTTTAAAGTTTGCTACTTGGGAAGAGATAAACTTCAAAATGAATCACTGATAAGCTTCTAACTGTATTTCTCTTAGTAATGCTCATAGCTGCAGGCTGTCCTGATGAAGTGGGAGTCATAGAAACTTAGGCTAACGGTGAGAGCAGGGCCGGATCCCTCTAACAGGGCCTGTTTCTTACTCCTGGGCTGCTCCTTCCTGTGTTGTCAGCATGACCTGGGTGTCAAAAGTAGAACTCCAGTCTTAGTGACAAGCCCATTTCCCACTGTGCTATCTCATTGGCGCCATTTTTAATTCATTCTTTGTCACATTCGTATCTTAATGACATGCAAAATTCCCAATTCAACAACAAAATAAAAGCATACTTAATAGCATGTAAGTGGATATGTAACTGTATCTTCCTAACATATCACTGTTGGGAAAACCCTAACATGAGATTCAGTACAAACATTTGAATATATTAGAAATGTATTGAATATGGGCCAAAAAGATGAATCAGCTGCTAAGAGCAGTTGTTCTCACAGAGGAGACAATCAATTCCCAGGATCTATTTGGAAGCATAGTTCTCTAACCCTAGTCCCAAGTTCAGCTATGGCTTCTGACCCACAAAAGTACCAATCACATATGTCATGTGCAGACATACATGCAGAAAGACATTCAAACACATTTTAAAAATCTAAAAGAAAATGTATTGAAAAGTTACTGCAAAAGTTTATAATTGCCATACTCAAATTGGCTAAGTTACAGC
>NW_026596240.1:8857635-8915319 GCF_907164565.1 Psammomys obesus | reverse complement strand
AACAAAACTCTCCCCATTCTGATGTAACAAGGCAGAACAAATCCTGCCAAAGGTCTCTCCTCAGTGTTAACATCTCTCTGGATTTTCCAGTTCATTGCTTTCATAGTTTGATGTCAACAATTTTTTAAAAGAAACAGCTACCTTGGGTGTTTCAATCACAATGCTAAGGAGAAAGGGCATATTTCCTCTCAATTGGTAGGAAACAAAAGCTTGATTCTGAGGAAGATCTTGAGCTTGTTATATTTTATTTTTCTTTTGTTGTATGAGAAAATGCCAGAATTTACAATGTGAAGAATAAGGTGATAAACTGCCACTGGCTTATGATGAGATTTAGAATGTAATGTTTAAAGCAGAAAAATATGGTGAGAGCTACCCAACTGGAAACAAACAAACAAACAAACAAAAACAAAAAGCAAAAAACTAGGATTTAAGTCCACCCCTTTCAGCTGGGAATGGAGCTCAGCTTTCCTAGCAAATTCGAGACTTTGTGTTACATCCCCTAAAACTCTTATTCAAAATTCCCACACTAATATCCCAGAACTGTCTTTATAAAATATCCAACATCCAGATCTCCATACACAGTGAGAACAGGGCCTAATGTAGGGATGTACAAAGATTTACATAAATATAATAACTATTAGCTATTATTAAACCATTTGTTCTTGAACTAAAAAACACATAACTTCAGAGGATGAGGCATTTTGATAACAAGAAGCAAAGCTTACTAAGTAAGTATGCCTAGTGACTGACCTATGTGATGTAGTGTATTTCAGAATTAGTCTCCAGACTATCTGACAAATTGGAATTGAGGAAATGGAGTCATCTCTATTTCAGTATAAATTGTTGCAACAAATGTTAACACCAAGTTGATGAGCAGTTACGTGACTTATCCTAAGTCGCCATGAACCATTACCTAGTCATTCCACATAAACCATCATGAGAGACCCACATACTTCCACCTGTAGCTAGCTTGGTGAACCAATAACAGGGTTACGTGCAGAAACATGTGTGACTCAAGAAAAGCTTCATCCCTGAAAGACCCAGAGTGTGGGTAAAGACTCCAGAAAATACATCTTAGAGCTTCCTGCACAATTTGCAGGCATCTCCATTAAAGACAATCTCTTGATGATTCTCTATTGCTTATGCAACCTTGGGAAGAGGCCTTGCAAACTCTGTAACATTCTGAGCTTCCTAGCTTCATTCTATTTCTATGAGAAACAACATGACCAAAAGCAGCTTTGGGAGGGGGAAGTTTTATTTGGCTTACTCTTCTAGTCCATCGTTTCAGGAAGTCAGGGTAGGAACTTAAACAGGAACATGAAGCAAATCGAAGGAGTAAGCCTGCTTGCCGGCTCACTCACAGGTTTTTGCTGTCCTTCCTACAAAGCTTAGGACCACCTGCTCAGGAAATAGTGCCACTCCCAGAGGGGTGGGCCGTGCTACGTTAGCTCATAACCATGGCGGTAACTCACTGACTTGCCCTCAGGAAAGTCCTCAGTTGAAGCTTCTCCTCCAAGAAGGCCCTGGGCTCTGGTGAATTGACAGATAATATAAAATAGGGCTGCCCTCAGGTTTCCTCCCATCAACAGGAAGGTGTTTGCTTGTTTGTTTGTTTGTTTAATTTGAAGGAAATATGATAGGACATGAGCTAACATGAGCATTGCTCTTGGCCTGATATCATGTCTCTCAGAATGTTTCCCAGTAGCAGGCTACTAGAATGAGATAAGACCTCTCTCCCTAAAACTGCCTTCTCTTACAAACTGCGTTACATAGCATGAATGCTAAAGCTTCCTCCAGAAACTCCAGCGAAGAGGCCACTCAATATGTCCCTTCTTAGAGTACGTCTGCTACAGCTCTCCCAGAGAATACCCTGCCATGCTAAACCTAGTCCTCCACCAACTCTCTCTCTTAGGCTGCTGCTGTGTCTGAATACTTTACATCTAAGTGGGGGCAATGAAGAACCTTCACCAGTTTCACTAACAGTGATCATCAGGGGGAGGCTGTCCCAGTATCTTTATAGGGTTTTAAGCTGGTATTCATTCATGGAAGAGCTTGGCTTTCTTTCATATAGAGAGACCTTATTTTAGGAAATGAAGTCTAATTTCAAAAAGCTTAATTGTCTATTATCCTAGCCAGTGCTACTAAAATCATATTTACTATTTACATAGTTGGTTCACTATATATGTTCCTTAATTTATTTACTATTTGAGATAGAGGTCTCATTGCCCTTAACCTGCTAGTCAGCCATGTAGCTGATGATCCTCTACCCCGTACTTCATTATTGCTGGGTTTAAGGGTTTTAGCACCATCTCTGGTTTATATACTGTGTGAAGAATTGAACCTAGGGCTTCATGTAAGCTAGACAAACACTCCACCAATGAAGTCACATCACAGGAAATGCAAATGCTTTTCAGGAGCTGTGTTTTCATTTAAGGTATGCTGACAGAGGATATTTTGAAGTCATTGTCTCTTGGTGTGTTGGCCAACCTGCCTCTGAAGTGGGAATCCTTTGAGGGTTAGGTTGTAATTGACTTAAAAGGCTCCTTTGTCCAAACTACAGTAGTATAAAAATTGCCACCTGGAGTAAATACCAAACTTGGATCAATTCTTCCTTTAGGATGGATGAAATCTGTGGATCTGCCAGTAATAGAATTCAGCATTGCTCTAAGGAGCAGACATCTCAGAAACTCTCACAGGCCTAGAGCAACTGCAGTCAAAGAAAGTGCTTTTAAAATGCAAGGAATATACCGACATCCTAGTTATGAAAGTTATCCATCCTGTCAATTTTCTAACTTTAATATATTCAATATGCCAAGAAAAAGCTACTTGGGCTTGGCACCTGCAAATACTGATTTCTTGAATTTATGACTAAAGCTGGGTTCCAGAAATCTTAATTACAACAATTTTCAGCAAATGTTTTTGCTGACTGTGGTGTTCTGTACCCTTTAAATTTACAAATAAAGTATGTCTGTGTAGCTATGTTACTGTCAGTGGATACGGGATTATGAAGAGGTATTTAAGGTGGTGTTGGTACAATGTTCTTGTGGAATGTTTACAATTCATCCTTGTTCATTCAAATGCTGATTTCTCTACCCCACAATCTTGACATTGCATTGTGATGCTTATTTTAAGCATCACCTGTCTCAAGTTTGTGTAAACATGCCACCATTTGTTCTCTGTATTGTCAATAAAACAACCAGCCACAATGCTTAACAATGGAGAGAACAGGGTGGGACATCCTGGTCTGGAGAGGAGGAGGTGGAAGAAAAGGAGAGAAGAGATCAGCAGGAGAGGACTTGGAACCATGGGGAGAGATGAATAAGACTTAAGATATAACTAAAAGCAAGTATAATATTGGAAAATCTGAATGGGAGAAAACTATGTTGGCTTGGAGATTTAGGATGGAGTCATCATTGACTAGCATTTTCCTCTAGGTTAATTAAATAAATCCTAGTCTCTGTGTGGTGATTTGGGTATACAGCTGGTTTCGGAATAACCACTGTTTAACTAAAAGATAAATTGATAATAAATATCAATAACCCATAACAAGGTGGCTTATGGGAAAAAAAAAAAAAAAAAAAAAACAATGCTTGGATTTTGCAAGCTGTTCCATAGACTATGAGCAAATTTGCCTTCAGAAAGGTCTTTGACTAAACTGTTGAATCTATGACATGACACGTAAAATTAAGAAATGCTGGCGTTCTAAACTAAGATCTTGAAACTAAATTTGATCTGGTTTTATTTCTGCTGCTGTCATAAAGCACCCTGACCAAAGAAGCTGAGGAAGGAAAAAAGAGTTTATTTTGGTTACAATTCTGGGTTAGAATCCATTATTGAGGAGAAGTCAGCCCAGATCTTTAGCAACTAGTTGCATCATGTTCACAGCCATGATGATGTGGGCATCCATGCTAGCATGACACTGCCTGTGCTCAGCATACTTTTTTTATTCTCCGACTGTTCAGAGGTCCAGCCCTTGAAATGATGCTGCTGACAGAGAGATGAATTTTGCTACATCAAATAGCAATCACAACAGTCCTTCACAGATGTGTCTAAAAAACTCAGGTCTAGTATCCCCAAATGACTGACAGGCTTTGAGTCCGATGTAGAACACATGAGGGTGTACAAGAATAAAGGGGCAAGCGACCCCCAATTCCAGGGGAACAGGGTTTTTAAGGGGACAAAATGCAAGCAGGGAAGTGCACGTCTTGGTGTTACAGGATTGGGTGAAACGGCCTCTTGGGGAGCTGACCTTTAAAATGATTGGTTTGTTTTTGGGTGCCAAAACTGTAAATGGTCAGGTCTGGAACCTGGGGGACACCTGACCCCTCCACCCCCATACTGCCCTGTTATGTGTGGGTTAGGCTGTAGCAAGGGGGAGGGGGAGTTAACACATTCCATGGGCTTTCTTAGGGGTTATGTGACCCTAGTCACACCCTAAGGTTAATCTGGGCAGGGGACTGCTGGTGGACACCTACTCTAACAGGACTATGATCTGGTGATTTTGCCTCAGTCCCAGGAATTAACTCTTAAGTTTTTGAACCGCTCACATCCATAGGCCAACCTGATTTAGACAATCCTTTGTGGAGACTCTTCCTGTGTGTTTTAAGTTGTGAGAGATTGACAGTTTACCACTGACCAGCACAATTATTCATTGTAATTAAAATTCTTTAATATTCACCTAAATCTTTCACATTGACTACAAACCTCTTACTCTGTCTTTTTCCCTTTTCATGTTGTTTTCCTCACTGGTGCTATTATTACAAACTCTTTTTTGATATTTACATTTGCTCCATATTCATAAGAAGTGTCATTTGGATATATTTCTCTTTCCATGATCATTGCAAATTCTATTTCACTTGTTGTTATAAATTGACTTATTTTCACAATGCTTTTGGTGTCAAATAGCTGACTGAAATTAAGCTTACGTCAACATCACTGATATCTTTCCCTTATCATAAAAGGTCTATGGTTAAAATTTTGCTCATGAAGGTAATTTAAAATTTTTTAATGTTTTGCTGGAAAGGTCTCTCCGTGGCTAAGGGTGCCTGCTTTTCTTGCAGAAGAGTCTAGTGGAGTTGTAGCACCCACATGGGTGGCTCAGAACAGTCTGCAGGCAATTCCAGCTTAAAAGGAGCTGATGCCCTCTTCAGGCCTCAAGGTACATGAACACAAACACAAACACCCCCCCACACACACACACACACACATACACACACAAGCAAGGCACACATGCTCACACATATACACAGGGCACACACATATGCACATAATTGAAAAAACAAAAACGTGTAAAGTAATTTGATATGCACACTGGCAACACTACAGAAACATGATAGATAGAGATAAAAAGAGAATGCTGGTTTTTATTTTTCTCCCTTTTGGCCTTCTGTTCAGTCAGGGACTCTGCTCCATGGTGCCACACAGAAACAAGGCAGGTTTTCTTGGCAAAATTTCTCAGAGATCTGTTCACAGTCCAGATATGTGTCTCCTACCTGATTCTAAACCCAGTCAAGTGGAAAAGAAGATAATCAACCACACTGTAAGCTGGACTGTATATTTGACATAAATGGGAGGCCTGTGAATTTCTTGGAAATTGGGTGCCAGCAGAAACACAGCCACCTTGGATTTTCAGGATTATTATGAAATGGGAGGAGGCCACTCCACCCCAGATCCAAACAATATGGAAATCACTTGATTCAAAGTTGTGTTAACAATTATCTTATTTCCTGGTTCAGTGCTAATCTATCCACTCTTCATCAGTATGAGGAAAAGAGGTATGTAACTGCACTCAGTTCTTTCCTGGGTTTGCAGTCAAAGCCCATGAGCCTGACTCATCTTTTTTTTTTTTCCTTGAGTTTTGGCTAATTTATTAATCACCTTATCTGACACTTGTCAGCTAAGAACTCATTCATTCTAGACAATTCTCAGCACCTGAATTTCCTTTCAAAGAGGTTGTTGACTACATGAGTAAAACCTTAGTAAATTTTCAAAGAAATAATGTTTCATGGGCTGTGTTTTCCATTCACTTAGAGACAAAAGTGGGAAGTCATGAAAACTATTTAACTTTTCAAAAATATCTTTGAATGAACCAGTTTATGCCACTGTTTTTACATCTTTAGTAAATTATAATTGTTTCTTTCTCTGGCATGTAAATAAAATTTTAAAATAAATATTTACACTAAGACTTGAGTAAATTATAATACTTTCAAAGTCATATAAATAAAATTTTAAATAAATATGTATAGTAAGATACATGATATGTCCATATTTATAATATTGTAACAGTTTTACCTTAAAATATATGAATTGATAAGATACTTGCTAATTCTAGTTGGAAAATAAGTGGATATGTTTATTTAAAAACCATAATATACAACTTTCACTTTTTGTAAATCTTGGTTTTAGGCTATTATATACTGTATTTTAAGTTCTAACTCAGCTAGAACTAGCAAGTACTCCTCAGGATTAAAATCAAAAGTTTCTAAAATCCAAAATAATTAGAAATTAAACTTTCTGGTACATAGAAAACTAAAGAAATATTAAGAAAAGATATCAAGAATGCATGGTAAAGGGAAATCTGGGGCAATCAGACATCCAATAAATCCTCTTTAGTCAAAAGACAAGGAGTGGATCTTGCCACTGTTCTCTGCACTAAGAATAATTACCTCATCCACTAGATATGTGATATGTCTAAAACTAGTAACCCCATGAGCAAACCCAATAATCAAATCTTCTCTAGATGTCTTTCTAAGTTAACATTATTTTTTCTAAATAGTGAGAATCCTATTCATATCTCATATCTACATCTTCATTTATAAACCATAATTGTGATCTTTTTATTTTATAAATTAATTTCTAAGTTTAAACATACTTTGATCACATTCTTCCCTTCATCAAAGCCCTTCCAGATTCCCTCCCCTCCTTACCCACTCAACTTTAAGTTCTTCCTCAGAAAACAAACAAAAACTTAATATAACAACAAGCTTCCTCCAAAACAAGAAAACAAAATAAAACACCATCAAAAGGAAAAAATGAAAAACAAACAAACAGACAGACAAATAAAAACATACGAAAATACTATGGAGTCCACTTTAAGTTGGTCGACTGCTTCTGAACAGGAGGCCTGCACTAAACTGGTTGATAGACCCAGAGGCACTCCATTGAAGAAAACTAATTTTTCCTCTCCAAGCACATATATATGTTCAGTTATTAACCTTTACCCTATTGGCTAGGTTTTCATTCATTCATCCATTTTTTTTTAAAATATAACAAAAGATAAGATGAAACAAAACTATCACATCAAAGGTGGAAAAGACAAACCAACAGAAGGAATAAAGCACAAGAGAAGTTATAGGAATCAAAGATCCACTCATTCATATGCTCAAGAATTACATATAAACAATAAATTGGAAGCTATTAATATGAGTGCAGAAGATTTAGTACAGACCTGTAAAGACCCTGTGCATGTGGCTTCTGTCTCTATAAGTTCATATGAGCTTTGCTCATGTTTACTTAGAGGATCTTGTTCTCTTTAGTGTCCTCTGTGGCTCTTATATTAGTTCTTCCTCCTGAGGTTCCCTAAGCTCTTAGGGGTGGAATTAATAGAGACCTTCCATTTAGGACTCAGTGTCTCCAAGTCTCTCATTCTCTGTGTTGGATCTCATTGTAGATTTCTATCTTTGTTCCCCTCTGTTTCAGGAGGAAGCTTCGCTGATGATGGCTGAGCAAGGCACTGATCTATCAGTAAAGCAGAATGTCATTAGGAGTGACATTCCCTCAGAATGATCTAAATTATGTAACATGCTTTCCAATTGGAACACTGTCTAAAATTTTAAAAATAAAAATTGAACATGTGTGTACGTAGGTGAACCTGCGTGAGCTTATGGGCATCACATGTGTGCAGGGGCCTGTGGAGCTGAATCTCCAACCCCACCATCTACTTACCATTAAATTAATGGCAGCTTTTTGATCATGAAGAGATTGCAAATACTTATTTTTATAACTGAAAATTAGTTTTATGAATTAAAATGAATACGTTATCTGTAATTTAATTATGTGAACTAATAAGATTCTTAACTTTTCTTGTTTGGTTTTGTTTGCATTCTTTAAGTTCACTTAACATATAGTTATATTTGATCCTATATATTCAACCATTATTTTAAAACCACAGAAATAACTTAGGAGAAATTTACTTTCCTTAAGTAAGAATCTTGTAGCAATGTTATTTTCTTTTCAAAATGTGAATAACCCATTTATGAACTATCTGCCTTAAGCAAAAAAGGAAATCTCATTCTGTCAGCCACAGATGATTCTTCTATTCAGTCACCACAGGGGCTTATTTGTGGTGCAGCAAGCAAAATGATTTTGTTTTCACATTCAATTTCTATTAAAACTTGATTTTTAAAAACCAGTCAGAAGATTTCCAGGAAGAAGGCCCTATTTTCATAAACATCTCCTTTGTTCGTATACAAATAACTCTTTGTTCATTACAATAAAGAGCCATAATCTAGTCCAATCAGTTAAAATACAGAATGTTCTATTATGCAATATTATAAGAAGTATCACAGGCAAACAGTTATTTTTAACGTACCTTGATTTCAGAAGAAGTGAAAATAAATAATGAAATGTATGAAGAAATTTATTTTGTAAAAAGAAAACCACAGATTTCTTACAAGAGTCACTCTTCCCACAAAAAAATAACTGGGAATCCTAATAAGCTGAAATTCCAAGCTTTTATAAAATATGGCAATAAAGCTCCTCAACTAAAAGACTTCTGTGTTCAAATATGGCCTAAGAGTAACAGCTACAGGTTACACATTGTAACCTTATACTTTTGATGTGCCCACATACGCTTGACATCTGAGTATCCTTTAAAAAATAGTTTTATTTTAAATTATGTGTATCTGTAGCGGTGGGGGTGGGTGTATGCTTATCTGGGTAGAGTTAGCAGGGTTCAGAAATGAGCAGTAAGAAGTTTTTTCCCCTCTTTCAGTGTTTCACATGTATAGGGCAAACTAGACAAGATTAAAAACAGATAAAGGCAGGTTTAGTAGGCGCTGCTCCCACTTGGGTTCAAGAGTCCTAAGGAACAGGGTTGTGGAAGTCCTGAGCCTGGGCTAGAACAGGGAAGTTTTATAGACTATGGGGAAGGGTGATGATGTCTCAGCTAGGTGTTGGGTTTCTGCCCAAATATGTCAAGAGCTGAGCACTTAGGTTGTAACTCAGTGGCTGGCAGTAGCAAGGAGGAGATTTCCACAGCTGCCAAGACTGAAGAACTGGGCCTTGGTGCCTTTCCTTTGTTCAGAGGCTTTGTGCATGTAGGATTGTGGGAATGAGGGCAGCCAGGGGTTTTCAACCTTGTACAGTGTCAAACAGGGTCAAACAAGCACCAAATTCTTTAGGTTGTGAGTTCCTTGATATGGGCCATGTGCTCTCTGCAGGAGCAATAGAGAAAACAGCCATCCTACCAAAAACAATCTACAGATTCAAGGAAATTCCCATCAAAATACCAACACAATTCTTTACAGAACTTGAAAGAACAATTCTCAATTTCATATGGAAAAACAGAAAACCCAGAATTACTAAAACAATCTTGTACAATAACCGATCTTCTGGAGGTATTTCCATCCATGATCACAAGTTGTACATAGAACAACAGTAATAAAAACTGCATGGTACTGACTCAGGTACAAAATACTGGATCAATGGAATCAAATAGAAGACCCAGAAATAAACTCACACACCTACGGATACTTGATTTTTGACAAAGAAGCCAAAACCATACAATGGAAAAAAAGACAACATCTTCAACAAATGGTTCTCGTCCAACTGGATGTCTACATGTAGAAAAATGAAAATAGATCCATAGTTATCACCCTGCAGAAAATTAAAGTCCAAGTGGATCAAAGACTCAACATAAAGCCAGATACACTAAATTGGATAGAAGAAAGAGTGAGAATGAGCCTTGAATTCATTGGCACAGGAGACAACTTCCTGGACAGAACACCAACAGCACAGGCTCTAAGAGTAACAATCAATAAATGGGACCTCATGAAACTGAAAAGCTTCTGTAAATCAAAGGACATTGTTGTCAGAACAAAACAACAGCCTACAGATTGGAAAAGGGTCTTTACCAACCCTATATCTGATGGAGGGCTAATATCCAGAAAAAAAAAAAAAAAAAAACTCTAGAAGTTAAACATCAACAAACCAAACCAATTAATCCAATTTAAAAAATGGAATACAGAGCTAAACAGAGAATTCTCAAATTTCACTCTTAATCACTGAGACATTTCTAGCCCTTAAGTAATATAGTTGTGGATATTTCTTCATCTATATGTCTTCTATGCTTGTGCTATATGTTATTTAATGCTATAATTTTGTACTATATGTTATTTGTATAAATTATTCATGACAACTACTGATACTATTTCCTGATTAACATATGCCACATAAAAAGAGTTTTTTGGATTGGCCTTTAATTAAAACAGTAATGTTAAATTAAATAGTGATTTTATGAAAATAATGTTTTTCCCAAATGTGAACAAAAAAGAATATTTGGCTTGTTACAATTATTCATTAAATTGGACTTGTTTATTAATTTGTGATTATCTATTAAAATGACTGTAGATGTATTAATAAAAACATCAACACTAAGAATTACCCTCACATTCAAGGATCACTATAATAAACACAAAAAGCAGGAAGGTCTACGACAAGGTTTTCAGAAAAAGTGAGAAAAAGAAATGTGGATTTACAGTCTCACCCCATAGAGAGAGGGGGTTCTTGTCATGAGGCTCGCTGACACAGCAAAACCCAAGTGCAGTAGCTGTGAATCTCCCTGAACAGGATCCCTCGTCTTTTACTGCTTATGCTATGTTTTAGGAGACTGTTTCAAAAGCTGCCTTTGTGGGAAAGTAGAATGTCTGTATGAAGTTCACATTCCTTTTTTTTTTTTTTTTTTTTCTGGTTGTTAGCCTGTGTAAAAGAAAATTATTAGGTCAAAGTATGGAAATAAATCTTTAATAACCTTGCTAAACCTCATTCATTTTTTTTTCCTAAACAGTGAATTTTGCTGAGTCATCCTAGCTCTGCATTTTCTTCCAAGATTCAAAAAGTTTCTAAAGGAAGTGAGTCTAAAACCCAACCCGGCAATAATCATTTTTTCCATTTTCATGTGTGACATTATGGTCTAAACATGCTCTTAACTGAAACCATAATCTGGAGAATCCATTCTTTCCAGAAGTATAAACAGTAAGATGATTTTGGCATGTATATTAGTTCTGTCTTGGGGAATAATGAAATCTGACCAGATATGCAAACACAGAGTATGAAGACAACTGACAAATACTGAATAATCATTTTTACATTAATGTGATTAAAAACTTGTAAGTGAATAAAATAAATTACCCTCTGGATGTCTAAAAAATAAACAGACTTAAAGTACATACAGCACTGTAGGTTCATAACTTGGGCAACATTAGGGAAAACAGTCCTCATAATTGGTATAAGAATTAACTTTGTAGGAAGAAGGAATGAGAATTTAAACTGACGTAACGTCTGGAGCACCTTGTTTGAGTCTTTAAGGTGGTCTGTCAAGGTCTGGCTTCAGCAGCACAGTGCAGGGCACAGCAGGGCAGGGAGCAAACAGTGGCAGAATTCAGATCACTGGCTTCAAACTGGAGGTCTGGGCAAAAGACTGAGAAGGAGGGATGCAGTACCACCAAGTCCCAAATCAGGAAGATAGCTGTTTTCTCTAGACAAGCTATGTTAAAAGGAGGATCCATTTTTGGTTTCTACAGCAGACAGGTGTCTGTCTGGGTTTTGGGGGGGTGGCGGCAGGCAGAGGGCTCTTTTCCTGTTTCACAAAAAGCCTGGCTTCCTGGAAGTTTGAGCTCAGTTTAGGACTTTGGTTTGTCTGTTTTTTGTTTGTTTGTTTGTTTTGGCTGGAGGCAGGGTGTTGCTGAGATCAAAAGGGTAAGAATTGATAGAGTGCTATGCATAGTGTGAGAATCAGCCTGATGGTAGATGATGTTTTGTTGCCGAACACTGAATCAAAGTGGTACAAACAAATTTTTGCTCATAAATAGTACAAGTATTTAGCTTTTCTACAAAGAAGACAATTCAATTTAAATAAGTGAATATCTTTGTATCTCCTTAGTAGGTCTTAAATTTTTATAAATAAGTTCTCTCTTACTTATTTTTTTCTTTTTAATTTTTTAAATATTAGTTACAGTTTATTAACTTTGTATCCCAGCTGTATCCTACTCCCTCATTTCCTCCCAATCCTACCCTTCCTCCCTCATCTCTTCCTTGCCCTTTCCAAGTCCACTGATAGGGGAGGACTTCCTCCCCTTTTATCTGACCCTGGTTTATCAGGTGTCTTCAGGACAGGCAGCAAAGTCCTCCTCTGTGGCCTAGCAGGGCTGCTCCTCCATCTGGTGTGTGTGTGGGGGAGGGGGTGATATCAAAGAGCCAGCCATTGAGTTCATGTCAGAAATAGTCCCTGTTCCCCTTACTAGGGTACCCACTTGGATACTAAGCTACTATGGGCTACATCAGAGCATTTGTTCTAGGTTATATCCATACATGGTCCTTGGTTGGAGAAATAGTCTCTTATATGATATATTTGGTCCCTGTGGAGCTCCTGCCCTCTCCAGGTCATACTAACTCCCCCTTCTTTCATATGATTCCCTGCACACTGCTGAAGGTTTGGTTATGAGTCTTAGTATCTGCTTGGTATACTGCTGGATAGAGTTTTTCAGAGGCCCTTTGTGGTATGCTCCTGTCCTGTTACTTGTTTTCTCCTACATCCAAAGTCCATCCCATTTGTCTTTCTAAGTGAGGATTGATTGAAAGAATAAAGCCCTAGCATAATGCTGGCAACACTATTTTGCAAGACTGAAACAGTACAAGGTCAGAAGCAAGGCAGGACAGATGTCCAACAGCAGGATATCTGCGGTTGGGCACCTGGCCTATGAGGGGAAATGGAAAGCCCCTGATAAAAACACTCTGGGTACCCGAGATAAGGGCCGGGTACGTGACTCGGCTCACATCTGCTTTCCCGCCTCCCCTGTTCCAGGTACGTGACGCAACTATGGCTTTGTTCAAACCACCCAATTAGATCCCTGTAACTATGCTTCTCGCTTCTGTAACCGTGCTTCTTGCTCCCGAGCCCTATAAAAACCCATCACCCCAACCGAGAGGCGCGCAAGTCTTCCGAAAGGCTTTGTTGCTCCAGGTACCCGTGTATCAAAATAAACAACTTGCGGCTTGCATCCGAAGGCTGGTCTCGCTGTTCCTTGGGAAGCGGGGTCTCCCCGTCTAGAGAGGCTCTAGCGGGAGTCTTTCATGATCATCTTACCAGAGGTCCTCTTTCTTGTTTATCTTCTATAGGTGTATGGATTTCAGTATGTTTATCATATCTTATAGGTCTATATAAGTGAGTATATACCATGTATGTCTTTCTCCTTCTGGAATACCTCACTCAGGATGATCTTTTCTAGGTCCCACCATTTACCTGCAAATATCATGATTTCCTTGTTTTTAATTGCTGAGTAGTATTCTATTGTGTAAAGGTACCATAATTTCTGTATCCATTCCTCTGTTGATGGACATCTGGGTTGTTTCCAGGTTCTGGCTATTACAAATAAAGTTGCTACAAACATGATTGAACAAATGTCCTTGTTGTGTACTTGAGACTCTTTTGGATAAATGCCTAGGAGTGGTATAGCTGGGTCTTGAGGAAACACAATTCCTAATTGTCTGAGAAAATACCAGACTGATTTCCAAAGTGGGTGTACCAGTTTACATTCCCACCAGCAGTGAAGGAGGGTTACCCTTTCTCCACAACCACTCCAGCATGTGTTGTTACTTGAGTTTTCAATTTTAGCCATTCTGATAGGTATAAGGTGAAATCTCAGGGTTGTTTTGATTTGCATCTCCCTGATGGCTAATGATGTTGAACATCTCTTTAAGAGTTTCTCTGCCATTCTATATTCTACTACAGAGAATTCTCTGTTTAACTCCTTACCCCATTTTTTAATTGGTTTACTTGATCTATTGCTTTTTAACTTCTCTAGTTCTTTATATATACTGGATATTAGCCCTCTGTCAGATAAAGGGTTGGTGAAGATTCTTTCTCAATCTGTAGGCAGTCGTTTTGTTTTGATGACTGTGTCTTTTGCTTTACAGAAGCTTTTCAGTTTCATGAGGTCCCATTTGTTGATTGTTGCTCTTAGAACCTGTGCTGTTGGTGTTCTGTTCAGGTAGTTGTCTCCTGTGCCAATGAGTTCTAGGCTCTTCCCCACTTTTTCTTCTAACTGATTTAGTGTATCTGGTTTTATGTTGAGGTCTTTGATCCACTTGGACTTTAGTTTTGTGCAGGGTAATAAATATGGATCAATTTTCATTTTTCTACATGTAGACATCCAGTTGGACCAACACCATTTGTTGAAGATGCTGTATTTTCTCCAGTTGCAGATATTCTTAAAGGGATCTCCAAATCTGATGTGAGTTAAGAGCAATGCAAAATGTGCCTGATGCTGTAATTAGTGCTTAAGAGTAAGGTCCCCTGAGATCCTAGGAGCGGGCACAATTAATTCTTTGTGAACTGCACAGGCAGATTTTAAACATAAAATGACAAGGCAGGTGGGACCTAAGTAATCAGTAGAATCTTGCAGGAAGGTGAAAAAAAAGTTCTAATAAAAAAAATCTATTCCTTTTTATAAAACACTTGAAACTCTGCATTTTCACCCCCTTTCAGGTTAGTATATTGAGGGTCAGCTTTTTCCTTTTGAGTCAAAATGAAAATGAAATTTTGATGCAGTTTTTTAAAATCTTAACCATAATCTTCATGCAACTCTTCCAGTATTTGTATAATAATACAGAATTTTCAAATGACAAGATATATGAAAAACATAATAAATTCAATATTTTCCCAGTTGAGATGGTTGATACATGAATTTTGCTCAGCTTAGCACATTTATAACAATATTGAAAAAAACATGATCATAATAAGCAGAGGCATTATTTGATGAAACATAACATGTTTTATAAAAAATAGAATTCTCAAATTAAAACTGAGTAGACTCTTCCTCAGAATAGATTGCTAACAAGTACCACAACTAACAATCTTAGTAGGGAACTATTAATTAAACTTAAAATATTAACTCAAATTTGAAATTGCAATCTTTTCTTAGGATAAAAAACCAGAGAAGAATGTTCATTTTTGAAACTAACATTCAGCATTTTACTTAATATTTTGGCAAGAATAACTGGAAAAGAAAATGAAAAAATGCATATCATTTCAACGTAAAAAATGAAATAGTTTAAGTTGACCAATTATAATTACATCATTATAGAGATAAAAGACCCCAAATTTTCTCCAAATCTGTTAGAGCTAAGGCATAAAAACATCAAAAATATCAGAAATATATCTGAAATGAGCACTCAACATAAACTTTAAGAAAAAAATTTCAAATTTCAGTAAATATAAGATTAAATGAGTAAAATCCTTAGGATTAAATAAGAATGTGTGAACAAGAATGATCAAAATTAATTGGTACCATTAAAACTACAAAATATTGCTGTAATTCATAATTTTAAAAACTGAAAAAAATGCATAGATTTCAGTGTTACATACCCATAAGGAACTGAAACTATCTCCATCTCCAGTGGACTTTCAAACAATTACAATATATGAACTAAATAATAAAATTTGGGAGATGGCTTTGTCATTAAAGTATGAATTTTTCAACCGTGAGTTGAATTTCCAAATTCTAGGTTTAAGATGCTGGTAGTTATGGGGTTTGCTTGTCATTTAAGTGCTAGGAAAGTAGTGAAAAGCACATCCCAGAGACTCCCTAGCCAGCCAAGGCAGCCTCCTCAGCAGACTGCAGGACAAACACAGGTGTGTAGCGCCTGAGAGACAGCGCAAACATCGTACACTTGTAATGCTACTTAAAAGTGCACCTGCGTATGCACACATGTGCAGGCACACACACACACCACACACTCACACAGCATGAAAAAGGTTAGAAAATAATACAGACGTATGCACACACAATTCTGTATGTGGGCACACACACATAATAATACAATTCTTAGAAAAAAATCCAGAAGTGAATCTTCTTAAATTTGGATGAGGCTACATATTCATTATTATGCTACCAAAGGGATATGGGGCATGCTACATAAATGCTATCAGTTGAAAGCAAAAAAAAAAAAAAAAAAAAGTACTGCATTGATGACTCAATGCTTAAGGACATGTTCTTATATTTTTCTTCAATAAAATATCATGTTTTAATGCTTTTTATAGGCTACAGTACATCCATCAGAATCTATTTAAATGTCTGTTTTTAAAGAAGTGCTGTAACATAATTTCAAAAAGCTTTTAATGAAGAGATTAATCACTTAACTTTTTTATATAATTATACACTTTTCTAGTTTGAGTACTGTCTATATCTATTTCGAGGTAGAAATAATTTGACAAAATATTCACTTAGTCTTATTAAGAATTGCAAAAATATGTGTATAAATAAATAAAAGAAATCTATTTTTCTCAGCTTATTAGCTTACATTTCCTGTATATACCACTAATGCATTCAAAAAGAAATAACAGAAAATTGTTTAAAGAGCCAATGAAGGTACATCTGTTAGAAAATGTAATCCAGATTGTGGAATTCTTCAGGATGAAGTTGAAGTCTGACATTTCCAGATAGCTTCAAGCTTGATCTAAGATGGTGAATTCTCTTTTCTTTGCAAGGCTCTCTCTCCAACTTATCTGGGAACCCCAGATCTTGTAGGAGTGTCACACAGCCCTCAGGGAAGATTACTGGGCTAAAACTTTCCTGCTAAGAAAACCTGTTTGGCAGGCATCTGGGAATTCCTTGAGATACCTACTCTATGCTAATAAGATGTCTTGGTGTCTTGACTTTCCAAGTGACCTTTGATTTTACCTGGGGCTCTTCTGCCACTCCTGGGATAATTAAGTACCTTGTTCCCCTTGTTGAGACAGGATCATGCTACTGCATGTGAAATGAGGCACTGTACAAGTTCCTGTAAATCAATCAACCTTGGCACCCCTGACCCTGGTGAATCAAACATATTCACCCTCAAAACCCCTCACATGCCCAAGGTTTACGAATTCCTGATTTCAAATAATCATGCTAGGATGCATGCTGAGTGGCTGGGGGCTGTAAGTTGTGTGAGATCATCAGCTTTCCACCATGGCCTGAGACTTGGCATTTATTTTGGAGGTGGGAAGGGATCCTCTTCTCCCTGGAAATTTGCTGCTGAGCTTAGGGCAGCAGAGCCAGCCAAGCCCCTGCCAGGGGGCCTGACTTCTGGCAGCTAAGAAATTGTCTTTATTTTTTGTTAAAAGTATACCAATTTATATAGATAATCTCCAACTTATCATTTCCCACTGATTTTGATTCTGTGAGCACAAACCTCCACTGTCTTCCTGGTCAGTCCTTGGGTGCTGCATTGTGGGTGTCTGTGAAGCAACATTTTCTTCTTCATCATTTTTAATGCCTGCTTTGCCTTGTCTTCTTTCTTGCTGTTCCCCACAGATTACTCCGATTTTAGTCTTTGGACTTCTTGTTCTTCTTAGCCAATCTATCAGGAAGAGTTGTATCAGTAATGGCTTTTTGGGAATTTGTCTACATCTCCATTCTTTCATTCTTTTTGTGTGTCTTCTTCTATAAATGGAAGTTGAGTTTATCCATGCAAGAGTCCTCTTAGAAAATGACAGGGACTCACATTTTATATTAAGAAAGTGAAAAACTTTCCTGGTGTCTGGAATAGCACCATCCGCGTCCCGGTCAGACTTTGAACCCATTAAGACCACAATGTGCCTCCACAGGACTGTCAGGGAAGAACAAAGATGAAAGAAATTCATGATAACATCTTAATCATTGAGCTTTCTGGGTTTTCCTCAAGTGAGAACTTCACCTAACATGTTTCTACAAATGTATTTTTTCATTTTGATATTACAAGGTCTTCAGTTTTTTTATGGCTTGCAGACATTTTGTTTTATGAAAAACTGAAATGTCCCACCTGTTTAACAAACAGCATAGTGATATTCCTGAGATTCCCTACTAACAACAAATATGCTAATTATGTAAAACAAAAAAACAAAACAGCAGGTACTGTAATTCCATGAAGAAGGTTAAAATAGTGTTTAGGAGCATTTATTTATCATTAATCAGACTTGGGTGTTGGCTATTTATATGTTGAAGTGATATTTTTCACACCTGGTATTTGGTATTTAGCTAGTTGAGATTTGTTATTATTATTCATTTTGCACAGTAATTGAAACAATGATGCCACAAACACCACAGGTTATGTCAGAAACAAGGTACTTTTCATATGAGCCTGGAGGTAATACCTACTTGCTAACGGGGTGTTAGATACTTTCTTTCTAGGATCGAAGACAAATGAAGAAAATGAAATAGGAGAAGGTAAAAGGAGCTATCTTTAACCACACATTGTTTACGTAAAATATTTACATTAATATGTACACGTAAATGTGGTCATTGACATAGAAAATTCCTCCTAGTGTCAACAAATAAACTTCTGAAATACAAAAAAATTGCAGTTTATAAGGTCACTTTACAAAAAACAGTTGCTTTCATTTACCTCAATAAACATTTGTGCTTTTGATTTTCATGCTACATAAAGCCATGGATTTTTTTTTTCTCTTTTGGAGTATGTTGATGAATGGGATAGATGTCACCCAGATGTCTCATGGAGGTTGACTTTATAAATCTAGACTTTGCTGGAAAAAAAAAATATATATACATATATATATATATATATAGATATATATATATATATAGAGAGAGAGAGAGAGAGAGAGAGAGAGATTCACTCTAATAATTCCTCTACAGAAACCATTGGTTCATTTTTCTTACTTGTGTGGATCTTACTGCATTTTTCTTGTGCTTTCAGCATGGTGACTTAATCTTTCTCATTCATTTTCTTTTTTAGGTGAACTACATATAAAATAGATCAACTATATCAGAGTGCGTGGATTCATCATATTTAATGTCCTCCCTATCTAAGCAATCAAGTTTTCTATGCTATTCTAAAATACTATTTTCATCTCCCCCCAAATTAGACTTTTGACCCATTTGTCCTTTTATTCTCATTTTTTAGCCCAGACTCTGTTCCATGTCCTTTATAGTTTTGCTTAGATATTTGATGTTAAGAATGCTACTATATGTTGAAGAAAATTTTCAATCTGTAGTATGCCCCAAAGGCTCCTGTGTGAAAGGCTTGGTGCCAGGTTTTGCTCCTTTGAGGTAGTGGAGACTTCAGAGATAGGAAGTCCTGAGATAACTGAGGGCATCCCTTGAATGGGACTGTAGGATTCTCTTCTTCCCCCTCTTCATCCTAGCCTAGAGTTACACAGTTCAATCTGCCCTGCATTCCTGACATGCTGTGAAATTACAGGTTCAGACCAGAAAGGTAACTGCTTGCCATCTCCCCAGGGTTGAGAGTTTGGTGTGCAGCGCTGACATACAGCTTCAGCTTTGGCGTGGGCTCCAAGGGATCACATTCAGATCCCTGTGCTTGCATGGCAATACATTTATCTACTATATACTCCCTTCAACTCCTGGATGAGCTGATAAACGACATCAGTTTGGAGTTTTCTTTTTGTGTTAGGTCCTTAGTTTGGGCATGAAAGCAATGTTGGAGAAAGTGTGTCACCACCATCTTTTTAATGTCACTGGAAGAATTTAAAGAACATTGGTATTAAATGTCCTTTATGTTTTTATTAGAATTCATCATTTAAGACGTTACCAATTGATACTGGGCTTTTTGTTGTTGTTGTTTTTAATTAACTGACAACTACCAGAAATCTTGGTTTGATATGTTCTGTGTTTTTCTTTCTCCTAGTCAGGGAATTCAATGTGGTTCTAAAAGTGTGTTCATTCATCTTCATATAGATTATCTACTTTCATGAAGTCAACAGTTCATGCTCTTTTTTTTCTCTAAAGTAATAATAGCCCCATTCATTTCTGACATTAGTAATTTAAGATACTTTTCTTTGACCCACAGTCTAAGCAATAAAACTACATTAAACTTTGATATTTTAAATGTCCCAACTTTTGACTGTTTTTTGCTCATCTCTCTCTCTCTATATATTTACCTTCTGTATCTTCCCTGCCATTAACCATCATCAAAAGCTATATTTTAATCATGTGTATTTGGGTGGGGATGAATACCATATATGACTGCAGTGCCTGCAAAAGCCAGAAGAGGGTGTCAGAGTTTCTGGAACTGGACATGTGTTCTAGGAACCAAATTCTTGAGGATCTGTAAATTACCTTAACCTCTGAGCCACCTTTCCAGCTTCTAACAGTAGCATTAGTACATAGTGTAACTACACTATGCAGTTACTCATTTACATAGGACACTACATGAAGAAAATATTAACTATGCTCCCTCACCCTCATTCATGTCCTGTCCTATTATATTTCAGTGGTGGTTTCCAATATCACTTTTGCATTTCTTTGAATTTTACACGTCTCTCCATTTACACTTTATCACTAGGCAGCTTTAAACTAATGTTCAGAGCCAAGTTATAAACTGTGAAATCAGCAGGTTGTCCTGCCTTCCTAGTTCTCTGCTTTGTTACATTGGGTTTCTACTTGTTTCTGGTGGTTTCTTTGTGTGTTTTTACATTTGTATAAAATGTGTGCATTCTATTGAGTTTAAAGAGAAACAAGAATATGATTCTTTTTTAGAGATGCTTATATCCCACTACAGAATGAAATGGATATTTATGGAATATTGTATATGTTTTTCTTTTTTGCACATTGTTCCTCTTCAGATTTGAAAGCACAATGTTACTTTGGAGATGAGTATTATTATTTTCTCTCACAGTTGATTTCTCTTTCTGAAGCTGTTTCTAGAGTTATGTTCATTAGCTTCACATTAAATTCAGATTTCTGCCATTCACCATTTATCATTTTAGTGGTAAAAGTGCATATTTGAAATATAATACCTTAGCTGTTCAAAATGTGTTGCAGTTTACTATTAACTAAATGCTTAGAGTTGTGAGTTCAGTTAGATAACTTTCTTCTTGAAAAAATGAACACAGTACTAATTGATAAACAACCCCACTGATCACTCTCCCCATAGCCATTGGCAAGGACCTCATCAATTTTTTTCCTAAGTATTTTAGACCCCTGAAGATAAAATGATTCCAGTTTTATGATTGTGACAGGCTTATTTTGCTTAGCATAATGGTCTATAGATTCATATCTCAGAATAAATGATAGGATTTCCTCCTTTTTAAAGGTTAATAATAGTCCATTATTTGTATGCACCCATTCTTACTAGCCAGTGATCAGCTTTTAAAATTCAATGACCTCCACATCTTGAATGCTTTTGAATGGCACTTCAAAAACATTTTTACTGTCATTTTTTATTTGGGGATATATGTTTTCTAATGTGATTGGGGCCACTTTAGTGCATTCTTAGCAATATTATCATTTTATGCTCCTGTCAATGGGAAAATGTTTCATTTCTTACAAATACAAGTAAATGTATTGTTCTTTGCTCATTGTCACTGTTGTTAGTCTTTTGAATTGGCTATTCCAACATGTGTGAGCTAACTCATTTTCATTTGCATTTCCCTAGTTATTACTCTTGCTAAGCTTTTAAATCTGTGTTACTTGCTTAATATTTGTATTTGACTAATATCAGATATTTTTATCTCTTGAAGTCTTTTGTTGAAAGCTGTCTTAAGTCAATATATTTTCTCTTCCTTGGAGAGATAAAATTAATGCTCTGCCTATTTACAGTTAACATTTGCTTCTTTCACCCCCTTCTCCAGCAATACCACAGTAAGGGAGTGATTTTCTCTGTCTGTCTTTATTTTTCTCTGCTTCTATTCTAGTTTGCTTTTATTTCTGTGATAAAGACAAAGGTCAAAAGCAACTTGAGGAGGAAAAGGTTTATTTAAGCTACCACTGTGAGGTAACACTCTTATCCCTGAGGGAAGTCAAGGCAGAAACTCAAGGCAAGAACCTGGAAGCCAGAATTAAAGCAGAGACCAAGGAAGCACACATTGGCTGACTTGCTCCCCATGGCTTTCTCAGCCTGCACAGGACTACCTGCGCTGAAGTGGGGATGGGGATGTAGAAGGTGGAGGTGGAAGGGGAAGCGGGGGATTGAACATGACACTGTCCACCATGATCTGTGCCCTCCCACATCAGTTGTTAATCAAGAAAATGAATGGCAGACTTGCCTACCAGCCAATCTGATGAGGTCCTTTTCTCAGCTGAGGTTCGCTTTTCTCCAATGACTCTAGCTTGTGTTAAGTTGACAAAAACCTCATAGCACATTTCTCTCTGTCTCCCTCTCTGCTCTTCCCTGTTTTACTCTTTATGTCCTTGTCTCTCTGTGTCCTTTTTCGCTATCTTTTCAACAAATTCTCTTTAAAACCACCTCTTTCCTTGATTTTTTGACACTTAAAATCTTCTAATTGTTAATTGTTTAAACCAAAACTTTTGCATTCCAAACCTCATTCATTTACCCAGTTTTGTTCTTTCCTTTGGCTGCTTATCTGAAGTTTTAGTATTCTGAAGAGTTGAAGAAAATGTTTTAATGTCATGGTTGGTTTACAAGATGTCTTACTAACTCTTCAAATATTTGTTCTAAATTAGAAGCTAGACTAGTTTTAATTTACACAAGTGTTGTGCTCCTTTTTAAAACTCTATTTGGGGCTTCTTAAAGACTCTTTCTGTGAACCCCCAACCCTCTGTAGGAGAAAGGTTAGTGAAGAGAGGGGGCACAGACTCCTTTACTTCTTTTGGCTGCATAGGGTTGATGGGTTCTTTTTGGCAGTTATACCAATTCTCTGTCAATAGCAAAAGCAGCTTGCAGTCTCCCCTGTCTCTCTCATCCAAGCTTTGGTGCTATAAATTGTCTCTGGTTTCTCCAAACTGCCACTCACCACATACCACCAATGCTCCTCATTCCTTCTCTTTCTGGGCTCTCATATTTATATCCTCAAGGCCCTAGACCAGGCCTCTCTTCATGCTGCATGAGGCAGGTCATTATCGGCTGACAAAGGTCATACCTCACAAGTGACAATTATCAGCTGTGGACACATTAAAGCCCAAACTAAAATCCCATATTTGGGATTAAAGCAAAAACATATTTACATAATGACTAAAGTTTTTAAAAAAAACCAAAACTTCCAACACACACAAGGAATCTGTACAAAACGTGTATTTCAAAGGATTTCAAGATGACAAAACTCCAGAGATTTGAACACCACAAATCTAATAGGTGGCATATATATCAAGATGCTTTTTTTATTATATTATATATACAAATGAACAAAGTACTATAATAGATACTGGTTATTATACCATTTTAATATTGGTAGTTCTCATCTATGCGAAATTGTTGCAGCCCCTCTCGCTTTCTCTCCATGTGTACAACCCTCACAGTTTTTTTACTCTATGACCTTTTTCACATTTTTTTTATCTCTTGTATGACAACTAAAAATAATACAGTCAACCATTATTTTAGATGACACTTTTCTTCTCTATCATTTTCTTACTAATAATAACTTTAACTTGAAAGACCCCTGCCTCACCCTAAGTTAAACATAGCTAACGCCATTTTGTGGGACACCACTGTTTTATAAAACTCTGAAGGCTAAATAAAAAACTAAAAAATTACTAAGAAACCCAGCTGTGTCACCCACTTGGGATATCTGCGGTCAGGCTGCCCCAGTTGAGCTAAAAACAGTTTGTGTTAATCACCCTCATAGATATCTGTGAGACTGTTCCAGTTAAGATAAGGGTCCTAAGAAAAACAACAGGCGGCGGGCCACGTCAAGGGGTCATCATGACCATTTTGACCACCCAGTTCCTGGAATCTTGGTGTCTCTGCCAAACTTTGACGCAAACCATGGTCTCATGTAAACATACCAATCAGCCCCCTGTAACCATGCCTCTCGCTTCTGTACCAGCGCTTCTGCTCTAAAACCCTATAAAAACCCCAGCTTTCCACCCTGGGGGGCACACAAAGTCCTCCGAGTGACTCTGCTGCCCCGGGTACCCGTGTATCAAAATAAAAGCCTCTTGCTGTTTACATCCAAATGGCCTCGTTGTTCCTTGGGAGGGGGTCTCTCAGACGGAAGATACTTTCCGGGGATCTTTCAAACTATTAGCTTTTCTCTTTCATTATCTGACTCTCAACTCTAGAAATTTGTTTAAGGATCTTTTTTCAGTAAAACTTTCTTTCCTTTACCTAGTTCATTTTATTTTTGTATTATTTCTGACGTTCTCATATCTAATTTGATTGTGAGTACTCACAACAGCAGCATGCTCATTGCATGCTATACAGCAGTCCATGTAATCATTACTTTGTCAGTTTCCTTTAAGTAAAATCTACTAAATGTTGCTGCATTAACTTTTCTGGAGAGACACAAGAGATTATCCAGTTGTCCACAAGTTCAGAGACTATAGTTTCACTGAAACTGAGCTTCTTTTTTTTTTTTTAACAGATCTTAAATGAGTGATCACAATTAAGTACATGATCACTAAACCTAACCCCGTAGTAGATAGTGACTTCATGGAAAATGCATTACATAACTCCAGTTTTAATCAGTTTCTTCTATACTTTAGCATGTCCAAGATTATCTGCAACTGGAAAAGGCAATAGAACTGGGATCCCAGGTAAACATCATGTGCTACTCTACTTAACAGGGTTACCTGAGCAACATGCAGGATAGCTACTTGTTGTGATCCAAGGGAAGAAAACCATATAAATGCCTATCATGAGTAGTCACTAAAGGCTCAGAGCATGCCACTAGCAATTGACCTTGGAATGACAACACATTTTAGGAAGTAGATAAATTTACAAATAAACCATTACAAAAATTTAGGATTGAGGACAACTCTGACATAACAGAGTATCCTTCAAAGTGTCAGGGATTGGCAGTCTTTGATAGGATGGGTCTTTGGTTGGGCCAGGCATTGGTTGGGTATTCCCTCAATCTCTGCCCTATCTTTATCCTTGCACATATTGTAGGCAGAAAAAATTTTGGTTGGAAGTTTTTGTGGGTGAGTTTGTGTTTCCTGCCTTTTACTAGGAGACTAGTCTAGTTAGAGGATGTCCTCTTCAGTCTCTGTGGCCTCTGCTACTAGGAGTCTCAGCTTGAGTCCCCCTCATATGCTCCCAGGAGCCTACCCTGACTTAGGTCTCCAGCTTGTCACAGTGATATGGCCACTCTCAGTTTCTTTTTTCTCTATAGGCTTTATGTCCTCTACCCCTTGCTCTTCTCTGGTCTAATCTCCACCCTCTTAACTCTTGTGCCCCTTCTCCTACCTTGTTCCCTCCCTTCAGCTATTACGTCTGTCTATTCCATCTACCCTTCTCAGTGAGATTTATGCATCCTTACTTGGGTCCTCCTTAGCACTTATCCTCTTTGGTTTTGTACATAGCAATATGCTTATCCTGTACTATATGAGTAAAATCCACTTAAAGTAAGTACATACCCTGTACATCTTTCTGGGCCTGTGTGACCTCACTCAAGATGATCTTCTCTAGTTCTATACATTTGCCCACCCAGCACTGCCTCAAAATATGCTGAGACTCACAGCCAAACACTGGTTCATGCAAAGGGAGTCTTGGGGAATAGTGAGAGGAAAGAGAAAAGAACCTTGAAATAGCAGAAACTCCACAAGAAAAACAACAGAGCCAAATAACCAGGGCCCAGAGGGGTTTGCTGAGACTGAAACATCAACCAAGGGGCATGCATGAACTGGATATAGGCCAGAAAAACAACAGAGCCAACTAACCAGGGCCAAGAGGGGTTTGCTGAGATTGAAGCATCAACCAGGAGCATGCATGAACTTGACATAGGCAAAGATGTAGCAAATGGGCAGCTTAGGCTTCAAGTGTGTATTCTAATAAGGGAAGTGGGGACTGCATTGGCAGAGACTCACTTGCCAGCTTTTAGAGCACGTTTTTCCTGGAGGGACTGCCTTGTTAGGCCACAGGGGAAGAGGACATGTTCAGTCCTGATTCAACTTGATGAGCTGGGGTAGATGGGAAAGGAACTCCCCTTTTCTAGGGAGAAGGGAGGTGGAGGAGGGAAAGAGGGGAGGTAGGACTTGAAGGAGAGAAGGGAAGGGGCTACAAGGATGTAAAATGAATAAAATAAATAAATAAATAAATAAATAAAAAGTTAGGATTGAGTATATTTATTGTGTGTTAACTCACTATGTACCATAGACTTCAAGACTCTGCAAGACAGCCAGAATACTTGAGAATCTCCATATTCCAATTTCATTTTCTGATGCAGGAGAACATTCATGCTTATACCCCAAGAAATTCTCTCTGCCAAATGGTTCATGTGAATCAATTTAATGTTAACTTAAAATAAATGGCTTAAGTTTATAGACATTTATCTATATCTCCATCATTAGTCCAATTTCTGTAAAAGGAACTTTTCTTTGCTTGTTTCAATTGTTTTCTCAGAGGCTTAAGCCTTTGTCTGCTAACCTAAGTATAGCCTCTGTGCAGTCTAACCTAGGCCTATAACATTTCAATCTCTGAGACTTATTGCTTAACAAACTCACCCTCTCTTGTTCTTTCTGAGCTCATAGATAGCTTGTTCAATTCAACTATATTGGCTCAAACTCCTCTCCAACTAACTTCCTCAGTTTGTCTTTTCTTTCGGCCTCTGAATTGCTCTGCTTTCCCTCAAACTAATTCCAGGAATCTTTTTTTATCTTCTTGCTCCTTCTTATGCTCTGGCTCATTCCCCTGTGTCTAGCTTGTTCTCTCATTTAACCTCTCTAGGTAAAACTCTCCTGGTAAAACTGCTTCCTCTCTCCCTTCTTTTCTTTTTTGCTCCCTTAAGTAGCTTCTTTTCCCCCTCTGTTCTCAAAAGAGTTGGGCATATCCTATTATGTCAAATCTGTCTTTGATTTGTTACCTTTTCTGACACTCAGTTAGGCATCACTTCCTAACATGGCTGCTTATTTCTACAGACTGTCTTTACCTTCATTGTTTAGGATTAAAATCATGGACCACCACACCTGGATCTGAGCTTTTCTTTACCCAAAACTTGCTTCATACCAGGCTGGCTTTGAACTCAGATCTGTTTGCCTCTATCTCCTTGTCTTGATGATGTGTTCGTATTTCATTTGGATCACACAGACCTAGAAGGTCTTTGGATGTGATCCCTGGCCAGAACAGCCATGTTCTGAATTAGAGTTCCTCTTCAAATCTCAGTCTTCCACAGGCACCATATAGCTAAAGAGCTAAAATCTACTGCATCCTGCTTTCTTCCCCAGGTGACTTACAGCATATACTCGATATCTGGATGAGCATGGGAATAATGTTGAAGCCTGTAAACTTTTAGATGGTAAAAATATGTACCTGTTCATGTCTAAGAAATGTAGAAATTCTACATGACCTGGCTAGATTTTTTATTTCCTCAGGGAAGAGACAAGAATTTCTGTTGTATTATTTGTATGTAATTTGGTTGGGTTCTACTGTTTTACTCTCCTGCTCTACAAAAACAGAAGGCAATAATGGTACTTGTGGTCCTTAAGGACTCAGATTACAAGCCTGCCTTAAAAACTAAGTTTTCCAGTCAATATCAACTGTTATCATTTACAACAACTTTTCACACTTTTCTTATAGTAAAAACTAGAATAACATTGCAATTTTTATATGTATGTCTGCGTTTATATACAAACACATAATTTAATATCCTTTGTATGTATTTGTATTCCATTTTTCAATTGTAACATTTGCTTCTCTGTTGTATATTGAGACTAAACTGACTTGACTTGGAGGCTTACTACCCTCTCCTATAAATCACCTTACAAATGTCAAGAAGGTCACCTCTACAGTCCACACCTTCCATTGTCCTGTGTTCACAAGGTTCACATGCTCACTGGTTCCATATTCAGTGCTGTGTAAATAGGATGTGGAATAGTGTCTGTATCAGAGTCAGTGAAGTTACTGCAAGCCTAAGTGCATTCGAGAGTTAAAGAAATCGCAGTATTTTATATTTTTGGTCACAGTGTGTCACATCTCTGAATTATATCTTAAAATTGCAATGTGTGTATGAACCTGGCATGGTACTGTTTTAAAAGTGGGAATAAACTAAACATTCATGACTTCCTGTAACATTTTGTTTTCTAAGTTTATTATTTTTTCAGAGGTTCAATTGTGCTAATTTCTTTTTAGTTTGTTTTGGTTATTTATATTATAATGCATTAAAGTTGTTATTTATGATTAGTGTTTTACTTTTGACTGTGCTCTGTGTTCTGACTTAATGCTATCTTTCATTGACCACCATGTCACCATGTTAAAAAGATTAGTTTGGGCATGGAGCCATGGCTACACTGTTAAGAGGACTCACTTGCTGATTATGAGAGAACCTGGGTTGGTTTTTCCCAAATCTCACATTGAGGTAACAATCGTCTGTAATACCAGCTTCAGGGAATAAAAAGGCCCCAGGCACAGAGCACAGGCAGACAGGCAAACAAACACTTATAGACATACAGTAAAAATAAACAACTCTTTTGAAAAAGTTAATGAACTTAGTATTTAGGTATGAATAAATTGAAGCTGCAGTTGTGTGTTACATATAATGCCTCATGTTGATTGGCATTCATTATGGAACATATCTTCAGTTTTTTAATGATAAGATCATGTCACTTAACTTGACCTAAGAAGGTATTGGAACATCACCAAGCACACACACTGAGTTTCTGTGGTGGTTTGAATAAGGCCCCTGAGGCTCACATTTTGAGTGCTTAGTCATCAGTAAATGGCACTACTTAGAAGGATTAGGAGGTGTGACATTGTTTGGATTGGAAGTGGTTTATTGGCAGAAGTATGTCATTGTATCATTGTGAGTGGGCTTTGATTAGAAGCCCAAATCAGGCTCAGTGGCTTTTCTTACTTTTCTGCTGCCTACAGATCTAGATGTAGATTTTTCAACTGCTTCTCCGGGAGCATGTCTGCCTGTGAGCTGCCATGTTTCCCACCATGCTGTTAAGCCTCTGACACTGTAATCAAGTCCCAATTAAACGCTTTCTTTTATAAGGGTTGCAGTGTTCATGGTGCTGCTTCACAGGAATGGCACACTGACTACCACAGAAGCTAGTCAATTAAACACTGACTGAAACAGCCCAATTATAAATTTCACCCCATCATCATTTTGTTGACTGCCTGGTTCCTGCTACTATTTGTTTGTTTGTTTATTTGTATGTTTTTAGGGCACAGGTAGGAAAATATGTTCTTGACAAAATGATTAAGTGACAAGTGACAAGCACAAAGGCTAGACTTTGGAAGTTTGCATGTTCTCTTCTGCAGTTGCTGGCTTCCCTTTCATTCTTATGAGAAACACATCTAAAAATGACACTGTCTAGCTAATTCCAGGCAAGACAAAGGCAAAGAAGAGCCACCCACATGAACCCCTTTAAAGCAACCAGCCCCAGCTGTCCTGTAAACCAGCACAATTCTCATCCATGACTGGGATGAAGCATTTATGTTGTAATTGTTAGTTCATGTCAAGGGGTATTTAACTGGTCTTTAAAATATCTGGTCTCTAAAGCAAAGGCTGGAAACCATATAACATGTATAGGTTATTGTGAGATAAAGATATTACTATTGGATGTGAGTTAGTTAGACAATCAGCTTCAGTAATCTTTTACAGCTCCTACTTTTGGCTTTTTATTTACATAACCCACATGTGCACATCTCAGCATATTAACACCAAAAATATATTCTAGACCAGTGGTTCTCTATCTTTTAATTCTATGACCGCTTAATACAGTTACTCATGTTGTGGTGACTGCAACCATAAGATCATTTTGTTGCTACTTTGTAACTATAATTTTGTTAATGTTAGAAATTGTAATGTAAATTTCTTATATACAGGATATCTGATATGTGACCCCTCTGAAAAGGTCCCACAGGCTGAGAAACACTGTCTTATGTAATGGCCTTCTGTATCATTGGCAGAGTACAACCCAGCTACCTATATTTACTTGTATAAATAAAAGGAATAGAAAGTCTAAACTTCGGATTATGTCCAAAATATCTATGTAATTTAAACATAAAGTATATGCTAAAATACAGAATATCATCATTTCTGACCAATGTATTTTTAAAAATAAGTTCTACACTGCAGTCTGGGATATGGCTCAGTGAATAAATCCTTTCCAACCTCGACCTGAGATTAATCTTGAGAACATGAAATGCAGCATAGGTATGCATCTATAAACCTTGTACTTCTACAGAGAGAGGAAATGTGGAGACATGAAAACTCAGCATAAATGCAGGAAAAAAGTAAGACCCTACCTCTAAAACAAAGAGAGAAGTCACTTCTTAAAAAGTTTTATCTAGCTTTCATATGCAGACTATGAGAGACACTCACCATTACTAACACACAAATGCACACAGGGTGGTGGGGTGGGTGTTAAAAGTATCTTCCATCTTAATGTGTTTTTTTAAACTTTTATAATTGAAAAAAATAATATGTTATGACTTGTCTCTAAAACATTGTCTGTTTATGAATTACTTTGCTGGGACTGTGATATAATACAATGTTCATTTTGTCTCAGTAGTTAGGTTTCTACTGCTGAGACAAAACACCTTGATCAAATGCAAGTTGGAGAGAATAGTGTTTTTTTGGTTACACTTTCACATTATAGTTCATCACTGAATGAAGCAAAACAGGAACCAAAGAAGGACAGAAACCTGGAGTCAGAAGCTGATGCAGAAGCCGTGTAGGGGTATTGCTTACTGGCTTGATTAGCCTACTTTCTGATAAAACCCAGAACCACCAGCCAAGTAAAAGGACCAGTCACAATGGGCTGAACCCTGTCCCATTAATCATTACTTAAGAAAAAAGTTTTATAACTGGGTTTATTTTTATTAATAATTATTATTTATTACAATTTATTCACTGTATATCCTAGCTGTGGTCTCCACCCTCATCTCCTCCCAATCCCACCCTCCCTCCCTCTTCTCAACTTTTGCCCCTTCCCTAATCCACTGATGGAGGAGGACCTCCTCACCTTCTATCTGATCCTTGCCTATCAGGTCTCATCTGAACTGACTGCATTGTCTTCCTCTGTGGCCTGGCAAGGTGGTACCCCCCCAAGGGAAGGTAATCAGAGAGCCAGCCACTGAGTTCATGCCAGAAACAGCCCCTGCTCCCCTTACTAGGGACCCACTTGGAGACTGAATCTGTAGGCTACATCTGAGCAGGGGTTTTAGGTTTTCTTCATGCATGCTCCTTCGTTGGAGTATCAGTCTCTGCAGGGTCCCCAGGGTCGAGTATTTTTAGCTCTGTTCGTCTCCTTTTAGAACTCCTATTCCCTCCAGGTCTTTCTATATCCCCCTTTTTACATAAAATTCCATGCATTCTGCCCAAAGTTTAGCTATGAGTCTCAGCCTCTGCTGTGATACCTTGATCAGTACTCTTCCAGAGGCCATCTGTGGTAGGCTCCTGCCCTGTTCCTTGTCTTCTCCTGCTTCCAATGTCTATCATGTTTGCCCTTCTGAATGAGGATTGAACATTTTCCCTAGGGTCTTCCTTGTTGTTTAGCTTCTTCAGGAGTATAGATTTTAGTATGTTTATCCTATATTATATGTCTAGTAACCACTTATGGGTGAGTGTATACCATGCGTGTCTTTCTGCTTCTGGGTTAACTCACTCAAGATGTTCTTTTCCAGTTCCCACCATTTGCCTGCAGTTTTCATGATTTCCTTGTTCTTAATAGCGTAGTAGTGTTCCAATGTGTAAATATACCACAATTTCTGTATCCATTCCTTTGTTGAGGGACATCTAGGTCAAAAAAGACAGTATCTTCAACAAATGGTTCTAGTCTAACTGGATATGTACATGCAGAAAAATGCAAATAGATCCAAATTTATCACCCTGCACAAAACTAAAGTAAAGTGGATCAAAGTCTTCAACATAAATCCACACACACTAAATCTGTTAGAAGAAAAAGTAAGGAAGAGCCTGAAACTCATGGTACAGGAGACAACTTCCTGAACAGAACACCAACAGCACAGGCTCTAAGATAAACAATCAATAAATAGGACCTCATGAAATAAAAAGTTTGTGTAAAGGACACTGTCATTAGAACAAAACAACAGCCTACAGATTAGGAAAGGATCTTCACCAACCCCATATCTTACAGAGGGCTAATATCCAGAATATATAAAGAAC
Source organism: Psammomys obesus (assembly GCF_907164565.1). Classification (NCBI taxonomy): domain Eukaryota; kingdom Metazoa; phylum Chordata; class Mammalia; order Rodentia; family Muridae; genus Psammomys; species Psammomys obesus. The sequence goes on along the minus strand of NW_026596240.1, from coordinate 8,883,071 downwards.
TTAAGTTAAACATCAACAAATGAAGTAATCCAATTGAAAAATAGGGCACAGAGCTAAACAGAGAATTCTCAATAGAGGAATATCAAATAGCAGAGAAACACTTAAAGAAATGCTCAATGTCTTTAGTCAACAGGGAGATGCAAATTAAAATGACCCTGAGGTTTTATCTCATACCCATCAGAATGGCTGAGATGAAAAACTCAAGTGACAACACATGCTGGAGAGGCTGTGGAGAAAGGGGAACCCTCCTCCATTGCCAGTGGGAATGTAAACTTGTACAGCCACTCTGGAAATCATTTGCTCAACCATGTTCGTGTCAGCTATATTTGTATAGCTGGGTTTTATGGAGGCATTTTCTTAATTGAGGTTTCCTCCTTTGAGATAACTCTAGTTTGTGTGTCCAACTGACATAAGAATAGCCAGACCACACAATAATTTAAGAAAGAAAAATAACTACTTCAGCATGTGGTCCCATAGAGTTCACCATGCCAGTGGTGTATTTCAGCAAACAGCAGGCACGGTAGCAGCAGCAGGAACCCGGGAGCTCACATCTCAATATAGAGCAGAGAGAAACAACTGGATATGGAGTAAGATAATAAGCTTTCAAAGCCTAGCATCAATACTTTCTCTATCAAGGTTCCACTTCCAAAATGACCAACAGCCTCCCTAGGCAACAGCACCAAAGGGGGACCAAGTTTGAGAATGCTTGAGCCTATGGGAGATGATTTCATTCAGACCAGCATAGTGCATAGAGGTTCACATATTTGGACACTTAATCCCCTGGTGGTGTTATAGCTGTGGAATTATGAAATCTTTAGGATGTTGAGCCTCATCAGAGAAACTGGGCCTTTTATAAATCCATTTTACTTTCTGTGTACTATTTACCTCCTGACTGGGGACTCCATATGGTATCTGCTACTCGATGCTGTGCCATGCTTTCTCCAACAAGACTGGCTGTATCTTCAAACTGAGCCAAAATACATCCCGAAGTTGTTTCTGATCAGACATTTGATTACAGCACCAAGTAAAATAATTAATATAGTTAATTAAAGTTTATCTCTTAAGTATGTGGTAACAGGTACATGTAGCCTTTCTGTATTTAAAAAGACAGTAAAAATTTACCAAACACAAGCTGAAGAAAAACTTTCAAATATCATCAGAGTTGCTTTACGAAACTAAAACTTTATTTAAATTCAATCATGCTTCTTCATTTTCATTTCAAATTATTGTTAATTTATATGTTCTTACTGGAATTCAGAATATAATATATTTGGGAACTGACATAAAAGTGTGCAGATAAGTAATTTAGAAAAAAACTGAATAAAATTATTTTGTGTTCCCACATTAACTTTGCAACAGCTGGTTAAATAATACATGTCCTCCTCCATATTTCTAAGTTTTGCCCCGGAATCCTTTTTATAGATGGTATTAATGCATGGTAGAATTGTAAAGAGACAGTTAAAATAATTTTTGAACACATGTTATGTCCTCCAAATAGTTTCTATTTTGAAGATTTTTTTTCCAAATAATAGCTAACTGAAATATTTCAGATGTAGTTTAACCTTAAGAGCACATTGCATGTTTGGAATGTGTTTGCCACAAAACCGAATTTACCACGGAGATGGTTAACTTTCCAGGAGTGCAATTCCACTCGGGCTTTACATGAGTCACCAAGATTTGGTGTCTTTTTAAAGTGCTTCTGGGCTGCTTAGTTAATCTTAGCCAACTTAATTAAAATCCCGGGAAAGAAGAATTCTCAGTTGAGGAACTAGGCATGTCTGTGGGGCGTTTTCTTTATTAATGGTTGGTACGAGAGGGCTCAAACTATTATTGGTGTTGCCCTCCACGAGTCTTCCCCCCTCCCCTCGGGCATTTGGTCCTGGGCTGTATAAGAAAGCAGGCTGAAAAAAAGAGGAGCAAGCCAATAAGCAGCACTTCTCTGTGGCTTCTGCTTCATTCCCGCCTGCAGGTACATGCCTTTATTTCCTGCCTTGACTTCCTCCTAATGATGCGATGTATCAAATGAACCCTTGCTTGCCAAAGTTAACTTAAGTCGTAATGTTTATCACAGTAGCAGAAACACAGACTAGGAAAGCTCCTTTACTCATTTTAATTCCTAAAAGCTATTTTTCTTCTTTGGAACTAATTTCTTCTGTTGGTTATCAATGTTTTGTTGGGTGTCAAAAATATTAAATTTATACTATTATGCAATGATTATAAAAGAAATTAGCTTAAAAAAAACAGTTATTCTTCAAAGGACAGCAGAACTTGAAAAATGTCGCTGGCCACACTGTGCAGTTTCATCTACCAGTAAGCAACTGTAAAAACACACTGAATTCCCATGGGTTAATCCTGGACTTCCTTATATTTTTTTTCTTTTTCTTTTTCAGATCACCAAGGATTTTTTTTTTATATTTTTTTTATTCTTAAATAATTTATACATTCACTTGTACCCCAGCCATAGCCCTCTCACTCTTTCCCTCCCAATCCTCCCCTCCCTCCCTCATCTCCTCCCTGCCCCCTTCCGAGTCCATTGAGAGGGGGTGTCCTCCTCTCTTTCCATCTGGCCCTAGCTTATCAGGTATCTTCAGGATGGTTGCAATGTCCTTATCTGTGGCCTAGTAAGGCTGCTCCTCCCTCAGGGGGGAGGGGAAGCTCAATGAGCCAGACATTGAGTTCATGTCAGAAACAATTCCTGTCCCCCTTACTAGGGAACCCACTTGGATACTGGGCTACCATGGGCTATGTCTGAGCATGGGTTGTAGGTTATATCCATGCATGGTCCTTGGTTGGATAAACAGTCTCAGAGAAGACTCCTGTGCCCAGACATATTTGGACATTGTGGGGCTCCCTGTCCCCTCTAGGTTATATTAATTCCTCTTTCCTTCATATTATTCCCTACACTCTGCCAAAGGCTTAGTTATGGGTCTCAGCATCTGCTTTTATACACTGCTAGGTAGAGTCTTTCAGAGGCCCTCTGTGGTAGGCTACTGTTCTATTACTTGTTTTCTCCTACTTCCAATGTCCATCTTCTTTGTCTTTCTAAGTGAGGATTGATCATCTTACCCCAGGTACTCTTTCTTGTTTATCTTCATTATGTGTACATATTTAAGTATGTTTATCCTATCTTATAGGTCTAGTACCCACTTATAAGTGACTATATACCATGTGTCTCTTTCTGCTCCTGGGATATCTCACTCAGGATGATTTTTTTTTTTCTAGATCCTTCCATTTGCCAGAAAAATTCATTATTTCCTTGTTTTTAATTGCTGAGTAGTATTCCATTGGGTAAAAATGCCACAATCTCTTTGTCCATTCCTCCGTTGATGGACATCTGGGTTGTTTGCAGGTTCTGGCTATTACAAATAAACCTGCTACAAACATGGTTGAACAAATGTCCTTGTTGTGAACTTGAACATCTTTTGGATATATGCCTAGGAGTAGTATGGCTGGATCTTGAGGTAGCACTATTCCTAATTGTCTGGGAAAGCACTAGATTGATTTCCAAAGTGTTTGTACTAGTATACATTCCCACCAGCAATGGAAGACAGCTCCCCTTTCTCCACAAACTCTCCAGCATGTGTTGTCACTTGAGTTTTTAATCTTAGCCATTCTGATGGGTGTAAGATGAAATCTCAAGGTTGTTTTGATTTGCATCTCTCTGATGGCTAGGGATGCTGAACATCTCCTTATGTGTTTCTCTGCCATTCTATATTCTTCTACAGAGAATTCTCTGTTTAACTCCATAACCCATTTTTTAATTGGGTTGCTTGAATTATTGCCTTTTAACTTCTTTAGTTCTTTATATATTCCAGATATCAGCCCCCTGTCAGATGTTGGGTTGGTGAAGATTCTTTCCTAATTTGTAGGCTGTTGCTTTGTTCTGATAACAGTGTCCTTTGCTTTGCAGAAGCTTTTCAGTTTCATGAAGGCCCATTTTTGATTGTTGCTCTTAGGGCCTGTGCTGTTGGTGTTCTGTTCAGGAAGTTGTCTCCTGTGCCAATGAGTTCTAGGTTCTTCCCCACTTTTTCTTTTAACCGATTTAGAGTATCTGGTTTTATATTGAGGTCTTTGATCCACTTGGACTTTAGTTTTGTGCAGGGTGATAAATATGGACCTATTTTCATTTTTCTGCATGTAGACATCCAGTTGGACCAGCACCGTTTGTTGAAGATGCTGTCTTTTTTCCATTGAATTGTTTTGGCTTCTTTGTCAAAAATCAAGTATTCATAGGTGTGTGGGTTTATTTCTGGGTCTTCTATTCAGTTCCATTGATCTAACTTTCTGTTTCTGTGCCAGTACCAAGCAGTTTTTATTACTATTGCTCTGTAGTACAACTTGAGATCAGGGATGGAAATACCTCCACAGGATCTGTTGTTGTACAGGATTGTTTTGGAGATTCTGGGTTTTTTGTTTCTCCATATGAAGTTGAGAATTTTTCTTTCAACGTCTGTAAAGAATTGAATTGGTATTTTGATGGATATTGCATTGAATCTGTAGATTGCTTTTGGCAGGATGGCCATTTTCACTGTTAATCCTACCGATCTGTGAGCACAGAAGATCTTTCCAACTTCTGATGTCTTCTTCGATTTCTTTCTTCAGAGACTTGAAGTTTTTTTCAAACGGGTATTTCACCTGCTTGGTTAGAGTCATCCCAAGGTACTGTATGTTATTAGTGGATATTGTGAAGGGTGTTGTTTCCCTGATTTGTTTCTCAGTCCTTTTGTCTTGGGTATACAGGAGGGCTTCTGATTTTTTTGAGTTAATTTGTATCCACCCATTTTGCTGAAGGTGTTTATCAGCTGAAGAAGTTCTCTGGATGAGTTTTTGGGGTCACTCGGGTATACCATCATATCATCTTCAAATAGTGAAACTTTGTCCTCTTCCTTTCCGATTTGTATTCCCTTGATCTCCCTTACTTGTCTTATTTCTCTAGCTAGGACTTCAAGTACTATGTTGAGGAGATATGGGGAGAGTGGACAGCCTTGCCTTGTCCCTGATTTCAATGGAATTGCTGTAAGTTTCTCTCCATTGATTTTGATGTTGGCTATAAGCTTGCTGTATATTGCCTTCACTATGTTTAGGTATGTGCCATGTATCCCTGATCTCTCCAAGACTTTAAACATGAATGGGTGTTAGATTTTGTCAAATGCTTTTTCGGCATCTAGGGAGATGACCATGTGGTTTTTCTCCTTCAGTTTGTTTATATGGTGGATTACATTGATGGATTTCTATATATTGAACCACCCTTGCATACCAGGAATGAAGCCTATTTGGTCATGGTGGATGATATCTTTTACATGTTCTTGGATTCACTTTGCAAGTATGTTATTGAGTAATTTTCCATCAATGTTCATAAGAGAGATTGGTCTGAAGTTCCCTTTTTTTGTTGGATCTTTGTGTGTTTTAGGTATCAAGGTGACTGTGGCTTCATAGAATGAGTTTGGTAATGTTCATTCTGTTTCTATTTTGTGGAATAATTTGGAGAGAATTGGACTTTGCACTTCTTTGAAGGTCTCGTAGAATTCTGCCCTGAAACCATCTGGGCCTGGGCTTTTTTTTTTTTTTTTTTTGGAGGGTAGGCTGTTGATGTCTGCTTCAATTTCCTTGATAGATATAGGGCTGTTCAATCTTTCTACCTGGTATTGATTTCATTTTGGTAGATGGAATCTACCAAGAAAATTGCCCATTTCTTTTAGATTTTCCAACTTTGTGGCACATAGGCTTTTGTAGTACAACCTAATGATTGTTTGGATTTCCTCAGTGTCTGTAGTTATGTCCCCCTTTTCATTTCTGATTTTGCTGATTTGGATAGTTTCTCTCTGTCTTTTAGTTAGTTTTGCTAAGGGTTTGTCTATCTTGCTAATTTTCTCCAAGAACTAGCTGTTGGTTTCATTGATTCTTCGAATTGTTTTATTTGTTTCTAATTGATTGATTTCAGCCCTGAGTTTGATTATTTCCAGCTGTCTACTCCTTTTTGGTGTGTTTGTTTCTTCTTTTTCTAGGGTTTTTAAGTGAGCCATTAAGTTGCTTGAATGAGCTGCCTCAGATTTCTTCTTGAAGGCACTTAGTGCTATGAACTTTCCTCTTAGTTTTGCTTTCACTGTTTCCCACAAGTTTGGGTATGTTGTACCTTCATTTTCATTGAATTTTAGGAAATCTTTAATTTCTTTCTTTATTTCTTCCCTGACCCAGCTGTCATTTAGTAACAAGTTGTTCAGTTTCCATGTGTGTGTAGGCCTTTTGCTATTTCTGTTATTGTTGAGGTACAGCTTTATTCCATGGTGATCAGACAAGATACAAGGGATTATTTCAATCTTCTTGTATCTTTTGAGGCTTGCTTTGTGACCAACTATATGGTCTATTTTGGAGAACATTCTATGAGGTGCTGAAAAGAATGTATACTCATTTGAGTTTGGGTGTAAAGTCCTATAGTCATCTCTTAGGTCCATTTGAATTAGGACATTTGTAATTGCCTTTATTTCCCTGTTTGGCTTCTGTCTAGATGATCTGTCCCTTGGTGAGAGTGGGGTGTTGAAGTTTCCCACTATTAGGGTTTTAGGATCAATGTGTGATTTAAGCTTTAATAATGTTTCATTTACGAATGTAGGTGCTCTTGTATTTGGGGCATAGATGTTCAGAATTGTGATGTCTTCTTGGTGGATTTTTTTCTTTGATGAGAATGTAGTGCCCCTCTACATCTTTTTTGATTAGTTTTGGTTGAAAGTCTATTTTATTAGATATTAGGATAGCCTCTCCTGCTTGTTTTGGGGGTCCATTTGCTTGAAAAACAGTTTTCCAGCCTTTTACTCTGAGGTTGTGTTTATCTTTGCTGCATATATGTGTTTCTTGGATGCAGCAGAATGTTGGATCCTGTTACCACACCCATTCTGTTAGTCTGTGTCTTTATATTAGAGAGTTGAGTCCATTGATGTTGATAGATAATAATGATCTTTGAATGTTATTTTCTATTTTTGTGGAGTTGGTGGTGTTACTGTGATTCATTGCTTGTTTTATTTTTGTTGGGAAATTATCTATAACCTATTTTTTTTCTTGGGTGTAGTTGTTTTCGTTGGATTGGAATTTTCCTTCTAGTATCTTCTGTAGGGCTGGTTTGCTGTTCAATTATTGCTTAAATTTAGTTTTGTCATGGAATATTTTGTTTTCTCCATCTATGTTGATTGAAAGATTTGCTGGGTATAATAGCCTAGGTTGGCATCTGTGGTCCCTTAGAGCCTGCATGATATTTTCCCAGGCCCTTCTGGCTTTCATAGTTTCTGATGAGAAATCCAGTGTGATTCTAATAGGTCTACCTTTATATGTTACTTGGCTTTTTTCCCTTGCTGCTTTTAGTATCTTTTCTTTGTTCTGTAGATTAAATGTTTTGATTATGATGTGGCGTGAGGAGTTTCTTTTCTGGTCTAGTATATTTGGTGTTCTGTAGGTCTCTTGTATATTACTGGGCATCTCTTTCTTTAGGTTGAGAAAATTTTCTTCTATGACTTTCTTGAAAATATTTTCTGGACCTGGAGCCTGGACTCCTCTTCTTCATCAATTCCTATTATTCTTAGATTTTTTTCCTTTTCATGGTGTCCTTGATTTCTTGGATGGTTTGTGTTTGGGATTTTTCCGATTTTACTTTTCCTTTGAGAGATTTATCAATTTCTGCAAGTGTATCTTCAGCACCTGAAATTCTCTCTTCCATCTCTCGTATTCTATTAGTGATGCTTACCTTTGTGGTCCCTTCTCTTTTCTCTAAGTTCTCCAGTTCCAGGGTGTTCTCAGTTTGTGTTTTCTTTATTGATTATAATTCTGTTTTCATGCCTTTCAACATTTCCTTCATTTGTTTGAATGTGGATTCCTGTATCTCCAAGATGGTCTCTATTTTTTTGTTTGTTTCCTTTCTTAATGCCACTACTTCTGCCTTCATTTGTTTGGCTATATTTGCCTGTGTTTCTTTCAGAGCTTCGTTCACTTTGTTTTTCTTTGTTTCTATTTGGAAGGCCAAATCTTTGAGAGATTTATTTGTTTCCTCTTTAACTGTTTGAATCTCTATGACTATTTCTCTGAGTGATTTGTTGGTTTCCTCTTTATGTGCCTCAAATAACTGGATAATCATAGCTAAATTCATTTTCTTGTGTTTCTGATGAGTACGAGTATCCATTAATTTTGTGGGTTGCCGGTGAAGCCATGATATCTTGATTTATGGTGGATATGCTCTTTCACCGACCTCTTGCCATTTGGTCACCCATAGTGTTCACTGTTTGTTCCTGGATTCTGCAGATTGGACTGGTCTTTCTCTGGTATCTGGAGAATTCTTCAGGAAAATGAGAGAGGTCCAGTGGTTTCAGTGTGTGTGTTGGTGATTCAGCTCTACCTGTAGGAGGAAAGTACACAGGTACAGAAGGACAAATTCGGGGTAGCATGTAATAGAGCATGTGCGTGTAAGTGTGTCCTAAGGGACAGGGTGTTGGTGAATGAAGAGTCCTTTAGTGTGAGAGCGGGTGCCTTAGGACACCATACAATCCTTCCTGGATCCCAAATCCGAAAAGCCCAGTGCCTGGGGACTAAGAGAGCAGAGGCAGGGCTTCAGGCCCCTCAGCTGTAGCAGAGAGCTGTAACCCCCCACTAAACGCCACGCCTCAGCACACACAACTGAGGAGCCCACACCCCACCTAGTGCCCTCTTGCCAAGCTCCAGCCCTTCAGAGCTCACCCACCACCACCATCACCATTGGGCCCTGCTGGAGTGCACACAATGCCATAAACCCCACCCCGCCAGTGTGCATGCCCGAAGAGTGCCAGCCACAGAGCCTCAGAACCACAGTACAGTCCTTCCCAGATCCCAAGTCTGCAAGTGGCAGTACTGACAACACAGGACTGCCCAGCCAGTGATTGTATGGGCCACCCAACCCCTCAGTGGCAGAAAACCAGCTGAAGAGCCACCAAAGACCTGCAGACCTACAAAATCAATATGCACCCACAATCTTCAACAGTGCTTGCGATCCCTTAAGCGCCATCTTGGAACTCCTAATCTTGGACTTTCTATGGTTTTCTAGTTTAGTCTTATTTGGCCTTCTTGTTACCAGCTTTCTTCAAATATATACGTGAATTATACGTGGTCACACAGAATAAAATGTTGCATTCATTTGTAACGGTTTGTATTTAAAAATAAGCAAATGCCTTTGTTGCCACATCAAGAAAGAAATTAATTTAAATACGCCTTTCTTTATCACTTTGTCATGTCTTAGACTATAAACACTTTTTGTGTATGCACACCTTTTTATTTCTTGTAAACATATTTACATTGAGAAATGCAGTATAAAGTGAAGAAAAGACAACAAGAAAGGCTAAATATTAGGGCATGAAGGGGAAGTGAGTTATGAAAGAGGATATAAAGTTATTATTTTTCTGATGCTTATTCTGTCACAGATTTTTTGTTTGGGTGGAGTTAAGTATGTAAAATATACTCAATACTGATAGCATGAAATTTAAAGTGAGGTTACACAGCTTTCATTACGAATGTAAAGTGTAAGTATATAGAGGTTCACTCAGATGTATTGACTTTGAGTCTTGTTTATTTTGATATGTAGTATTTGCTCTTCTTTATTTGTAAGCTCATTTTATAATTAATTATATAAAGAGTATACAGTGAAAATTGAAAATAAACAATAAATAATAAAGGTAAAATTTTAGAAGAGTTTTTTTCTGTTTTCTTTGTTCATACACTGTTTACTGTGATTGAAGTAATTCCCCACTGCTCTGGCTTCTTCATTCCTCATCTTAGACCCCACTTTCCTGATACTTCTGAAACAGCTACATCAATCAAGAAAGTGGTGTCCCTTCTTTCAACATCCAGTAATAGCCATTATCTCTTGAGGAGGAATGGGTCCTCATTTCCTCTATCAATGATGGAAACATGAAGTGCCTAATTGTGTGTTACTGTCCATAGTTGCTGTGTTTTCATGATTGAAGCATGGATATGATATCTGCAGGACCACACTTCATGACATTCTTCTGATGTCTTCTCCCTAAGTTCTTTATAGCCCTTAAATTTCTTTGTTTCCCATCTGCAGTGCCCCATGGTCATTGAAAAGGCAATCAAGGGGAAGGACAGCTGATATAAGTGTCCAGGTGAAAACTCACTATTCAACAATTACTTATTTTGAGAACCTTGGACAGATATTAGCTTTTTAAATTGATTATCATTATCTGCAAATTTGAGCTTCTCTGTCCCAGGCTGGACCCTACTAGTCTGTGGCTATTACTTTCTATATGAGAACATACTGAGGCAATATTTGAACAAAACTATAAAATATATTCCTTGATGACAAAAATCAGGTAACAAATAGTGATAATCCTTCATATGAATAGGGAATAAGCATAATCATGTAGGTATTTCATATCTGTCTATAGTTTCTCACAAGACAGGAGAAAGGAATGTTTACCATCTTTCTCAAGCCAAGAGATGCATATTTTAATAATCTAAAAGACTGCTTGACATGTTGAAACTACAGCTTAGGGAACGTGTAGCAAGCACCCAGTCCCTCACTCAGCCTTGAAAATAAAGTTGTCTTGACAGCAGATAGAGCATCAAGAGAACCATGTATTTGCAATGCCAATTCAGAAGTAGTGCACAAGCACCCGTTTGGACAGTTGTTATGTATTAATAAACAGTAACACATCTGAAATGCATTCTGTAATAATTGCTTTTAGGATGCAGAGATGATATTAGAAATGCCCTACTGGAAATCCTGAATAAGAGAAAGCCTCCAACTTTCCATTAAATATAACCTTGTGCATGCCAAATGATTTTCTGAGCCAAGTAGAGAGACCATCTAAGGACTCACATTACTATGATAGTAGAGAAAAGAAGCAGTGTTGGATTCTGCCACCTCCAGAAGCCATCTGTACCGATTAGCATTTTACTACTTAAAAGTTGTGGGTTTATTTTTTTCAATCTATCAGATAAGATCCCAATGATAGTTTATCTTTCCTACTTCAAAAGCCTAAACTTACAAGAGCCTCACACTGCAGTTATTTGATGGAAAGCTGGGAGCCAAGACAGGCAAGCCAACTCATCTCATAATCCATTTTGCTGCAAGGTTCTCAGCTCAGTGTGGCCCAAACTGCAGAGGATAAACAAATGAAAATTTATTACTTCGCTAGGACATTTATTAGGTTGTTTTACTGCAAATGATTGGAAGACTTTTATTGCTTAAGTCTGAGTGAGAAACTGCGGGCATTGCACAAGTGTTCACAGAATATAAGAAACTGTGTACTCACAAGTCAAACTGGAAGGGCATGCCATAGAAAAAAAGGGAAGTTAAATTATATTTAGCAAGCTGTGACTTTACAAGAGTTCCATTGCACCTCGTTAATACTAGCAAGATTTATTGTAAAACCATAATTGACCTCAATGCAATCTTGATCCAATGAAAGGATCATTATATAGTTCATAGTATAAAATGTACTATGAATTTATCTAAAAGGATGGTACCATGCCTTGAGATGATTCAAATGGTCTCAATGACATGGTAGGTGTGGCTGGCTATACGCTTTTTAGTTACATGTCAGTATGATTAGTGATATGTCCTTCGTTTCAATGTTTTTCAAAGCCAGTGTTTCTGAAATTCCTAATAACCTAGCAATTTTATCACATACTAGCTGATTTGATTTTCTGAGTTGGAATTTCATTTTTCATGACCTAGGCTCTCTGATCACCTCCCCCTGAGGAGTACAGTCTTGCCAGGCCACAGAGGAAGACAATGCAGCCAGTCCTGATGAGACCTGATAGACTAGGGTCAGAAGAAAGAGGAGGAATTCCCCTATCAGTGGATTGGGGGAGAGGCATGGGAGAAGACAAAGGAGGCAAGAAGGGATTGGAAGGAGAAAAGGGGCCACAGCTGGATACAAAGTGAATAAATTGTAATAAATAATAATAATTAATTAAAAATACAAAAAAAGAAACAAATGGTCATATATCAAAAATGCACTCATAGAATTTATATCTATTTTATAGTGCATTGTGAAAGAAATATTGTATCTTTACTGTTTTGAAATTTTTTTTCTTATTATCTCCTTATGGATGACCTTCAAACTGTACACTTGACTAGCTAAAAAAGAACATGCTTGCCTGAGGGCTAATAGCCTCATGATGAGCAAGAGACAATGAAATCTTCAGAACTGGAAGGTAATTTTTGCTCAGATTTCATTGGTTAGTATAAATCCTATGGCCTACTATCTGTTGTCTATGACAAATAAAAAATACTCTTTAGGAATAACCATAGCAAATTGTCAATAGTTTTAGAATATCAGGAGATTAAAATCATTAATATATTTATGTATTCTGAGCACAACTCACACATGCACATGAGTGTGTGTGTGTCTGTGCGTGTGTGTGTGTGTGTGTGTGTGTGGGGTGTGTGTTTGTGTGTGTGTGTGTGAGTGAGTGTCCATGTTGTGGTGCCTGTTTGGTTGTCAGAGGAAGACATCTGTAAATTGTTTGTTATTCTCAACCGTGTGGGTCTCAGGGATTGAGCTCAGGTCAGCGGATTACTTTTATGGGCTGTTTTCTCTACGTGGATTCTCTAATGACTATACCAATTTGTATCTGTTCCAAAAACTTCAGTATTTCCAAATTTTTGCTGGTATATATTTCATAAGATTCCTTCTGAAAGATAGCAATTGGATTCATAATGCAAGATTTGCACTGGTTTGCTATTAATGATGAAGTGTTTGTGTGTGTGTAAATAGCCTATTTGTGCCTTATTTTAATAAATGGATATCTAGGTGTGTTGTCCATTTATTAAAAAAAATTCTTCACTTACTACTTTGTCCTGGTTTTGCTCTTCTGTTTTATCACTTCATCTTATCTTGGAATATAAATACTTCATTAATATGTTATTTATAAGTATTTATACTTGGACTGCTCAAAATGTTATTTTTATTTCTGGTGAAAGCCCAAATCTCATCCTAATAATTGCTTTATTTATTTATCTATCTATCTATCTATCTATCTATTTATTTATTTATTTATTTATTTATTTATTTATTTATTTATTCATTCATGCCACTGAAGGGCAAATGCAATCAGTTAAAGCATCAAATATGCCTGTTCTATTCCCTTTGCTAAAATCTCCTTGACTTCACATTCTGTAGCATCCTATCTGGCCAATAGTGTTCTTCCAAAAATCAGACTGGTCTGCATTTAGATAACTTGCTATCAACTTCATGAAAAACTTTATGTTTATCTAACTTTTCCTTCAAAAGCTTTGTAAACACCTAGCATCTTCCTAAAGTGAATAGATGCTTTCAAATGGTGCTTGGGCTTAGGTATGCATAATTTTACTTGCCAAAAACTGCTAGCTATCAGTAACACAGAGAGTTGTTCACTTGGTTTAGCCTCCTGCAAGCTGTCCCCTAATTAGCATCCACTTACATCCAGTGACTCTTCTACTTGGTGGTTCTCAGTTTGATGTGCAACTAAAAGGGGCACATTTCTAAAGTGTTATTCGAGGATCAAAATTCTACATGGCTTTAGTTTAATTGACTAGTTCTTTCTCCATTTAGTGTTTTATGTTCTATTTATTTTTAATTAATTTTTTATAATTTTAATTTTAACTTTTTATAGTAATTATACTTTATTCACTTTGTATCCCAGCTGTAGCTCCCTCCCTCATTCCTTCCCAATTCTGCCTTTCTCCCTCTTCTCTTCCCGTGCTTCTCTCCAAGCACATAGATAGGGGAGGTCCTTCTCCCCTTCCATCTGACCCTAGCCTATCAGGTCTCATTAGGACTGGCAGCATTGTCTTCCTCTGTGGCCTGGTAAGGCTGCTTCCCCTCTCAGGGAGAGGTGATCAAAGAGCCAGCCCATGAGTTCATGTCAAACACAGTCCTTGTTCCCATTACTAGGGAACCCAATTGGACACTGAGCTGCCATGGACTACATCTGAGCAGGGGTTCAAGGTTATCTCCATGAATGGTCCTTGGTTAGAGTATCATTCTCAATAAAGACACCTGTGCCCAGATTTTTTGTTCTGTTGCTTTCCTTGTGTAGCTCCTGTCCCTTTCAGTTCTTTCTATCTCTTCCTTCTTTCATAAGATTCCTTGCACTCTGCCTAAAGTTTGGTTAAGAAATTCAGCATCTTCTCGAATACACTGCTAGGTAGAGTCTTCTAGAGCCCTCTGTTGCCACAGTCCGGCCCAGTAGGGCTCCCAGCGTCTGCGGGAGAACAAGGCTTTGGACAGGAAGACATGGTTTAGTGACAGACAGAGACCAGTGAGGCTTTGGAATCTTCTGCAATTTTACTGAAGTCAAGCAAGTATTTTTATAGTGATCTCACAAGGATGCACCTTAAAATTGGCATGCTTCCCAGAACATTCAAACTTTTACCAAGGATACAAAGTTTATGTTTTAACATAGGGCAGTGCCCATAAGAAATCTTTGCCCAGAAACTTTCTGATCAACGCAAACAAGAAACAAAAACCTCAAACTATGGTTTCATTATCACTGACTAGTGAAGAGGAAAGTCAGGAGCTGTAATAGTCCTCTGAGCCCAGTCGAATACCTGCCAAAGTCTAAACACAGCTTTGTCAACCATCCTCCCATATGTCCTGCTAAAGATTTATGATCTTCCCTAGGAACAAGATGCTGAAGGAAGGGGAAAACTTGTGCCAGCTGTACTTCTCATGTTATTTTTTCTTAAGAAGGAGCCCATTATTTTTTCACTATTCTTATAATGCCTATTAATACTAGATCTAATTCATTACTTTTCTTAAACTTATTCTTTTTACATTTAATTTTTATTAAAGCCTTTAATAATCTACTACTAATAAATTTCTTTATAAAATTAGTTGTGCTGTTTCAGGAGTCACAGAGAAAGATCAAAGAATTCAAAATTTCATTCCCAAGACCTCGTCCGAAAAGCATAGAAATCTCAGAATACGTCTCTTTGCCAGGCGGGAAGAGTCTGCCAGGGACCTCCAGGGAGGAATTTCTGAAGAAAGCATGTCTCCCGCCCTGTAGCACAATCTACTGACATGCCATTCTGGCAACACTGGCGTGGGTGTGGCACTCTGTGGTAGGCTCCTGTCCTGTTTCCTGTTTTCTCCCTCTTCCAATGTCTGTCTCCTTTGCCTTTCTGATTGAGGATTGATCATTTTATCCAGGGTCAAGACAATATACAGCAAGCTTATAGCCAGCATCAAATTAAATAGAGAGAAACTAATATTCCCACTGAAATGAGTGACAAGGCAAGGCTGCCTGATCTCTCCCTATGTCTTTAACATAGTACTTAAAGTCCTAGCTAGAGCAATAAGATATCTAAAGGAGATGAAGGGAATACAAATTGGAAATGAAGAAGTTAAAATATCACTCTTTACAGATGATATGATAGTGTTCATGAGTGACCCCTAAAATTCAATCAAAAAACTCCTTCAGCTGATAAACACCTTCAGCAAAGTGGCTGAATACAAAATTAACTAAAAAAAAAAATCAGTAGTTCTCTTGTATACAAAAGTCAAATGGGCTGAGAAAGTAATTAGGGAAACTATACCCTTCCCAATAGCCACTAATAACATAAATTACTTTGGTGTGACTCTAACCAAGCAAGTGAAAAACCTGTTTGGAAAAACAAAAAACAAAAACTTCAAGTCTCTGAAGAAAGAAATTGAAGAAGATATCAGAAGATGGAGTGATCTTCCATGCTCATGGATAGGTAGGATTAGCATAGTGAAAATGGCCATCCTGCCAAAAGCAATCTACAGATTCCATGAAATTCTCATCAAAATACCTACACAATTGAAAGAACAATTCTCAAATTCATATTGAAAAACAAACAAACAAACAAACAACTAGAATTGCCAAACGATCCTAAACTATCCTATACAGCAGCAAATCTGGAAGTATCTCTTTCCCTAATCTTAAGCTGTTCTACAGAACAATAGTAATAAAAACTGCATGGTACTGGCATAGAAACAGAAAGGTGGATCAATGGATTTGAATAGAAGACCCAGAAATAAACTCACACATCTACGGATACTTGATTTTTGACAAAGAAACCAAAACAACACAATGGAAAAAAGACAGCATCTTCAACAAATGGTGCTGGTTTAACTGGATGTCTACATGTGCAAAAATGCAAATAGATCCAACTTATCACCCTGCACAAAACTGAAGTCCAAGTGGATCAAAGACCTCAACTTAAAACCAGACACAGTAAATTAGTTAGAAGAAAAATTAGGGAAGAGCCTAGAACTCATTGACACAGGAGACAACTTCCTGAACAGATCACCAACAGCACAGGCTCTAAGAGCAACAATCAATAAATGGGACCTCATGAAACTGAAAAGCTTCTGTAAAGCAAAGGACACTGTCCTCAGAACACAACAATAGCCAACAGACTGGGAAAAGGTCTTCAACTACCCTATATCTGAAAGACAGCTAATATCCAGAATATATAAAAAACCCAAGAGGTTTGAAAGTAACAAATCAGGTAATCCAATTAAAAAATGGGGTACAGAGCTAAACAGAGAATTTTCTGTAGAGGAATATAGAGTGGGAGGGAAATACTTAAAGAAATGCTCAGTGTCCTTATTCATCAGGGAGATGCAAATCAAAACGACCTTGATTTTTAACATTTTTCCCATCAGAATGGCTATGTTCAAAAACTCAAGAGACAATACCTGCTGGAAAGGATGTGGAGGAAGGAGAACCCTCCTCCATTGCTGGTGTAAATGTAAACTTGTATAACCACTTTGGAAATCAATCTGGCATTTTCTCAGGCAATTAAGAATAGTGCTTCCTCAAGATCCAGCTATACCACTCCTAGGCATATATCCAAAAGATGTTCAAGTACACAACAAGGACATTTGCTCAACCATGTTCGCAGCAGCTTTATTTGTAATAGCCAGAACCTGGAAACAACCCAGATGTCCTTCGGTTGAGGAATGGATACAGAAATTGCTTACATTTACACAGCGGAATACTAGTCAGCAATTAACAACAAGGAAATCATGAAATTTGCAGGTGAATGGTGGGATCTAGAAAAGATCATTCTGAATGAGGCATCCCAGAAGCAGAAAGACATGCATGGTATATACTCAGCTATAAGTGGACATTAGACATATAACGTAGGAGAAACACACTTAGGCTTTTCTGCTCCTTAGAGATGTGCCATAGTCTCCCTTCCCATTTGTAAAATTCCTCCTCAGTTTCTATCTTACAGAAGATATTTGATGCACAAACTTCTGTTCTAAAGTTTTACCATGTTGCTGTTTGTAATCCTGAAAATACCTCTGCTCTGTTCTATGTAGGTGTATACAGTGTATTATCATATGTTCATGTCTACTGGGAAATACCCTATCTTCCAAAGGAAGAGTTATAATCTCTGATCAGCCCAAGAAGTTTGTTGCAAAACAATATTATCTTATTACTCATATGTTTACTCTTATTGCTCAAGATACCATTAAGTTGTGTGATATACCCTTCAAAAATAACCTTGTTTCTATTTACACTTTATTCTATGCAGTAAATAAATTCTAATTATACCAGTAGGCTTAGTTTTCTGCTCTATTCTGCTGCTGTTAATCACTGATATGTGGTCAAACAGTATGTTGGGTTTTAAATACAAAGTCAATGATAATTAGCATGAATGGTGGTTGCTAATTAAATTGTGTATCAGTTTATGTTCAATTTTATAGATCCTTTATCAAATTTAAATAAAAATAAACAAATTAAGAATGGAGAGGGAGAGGACAGCTCAGCAGTTAAGAACATTCACTGTTTTTCCAGAGGACTGAGGTTCAATTCCCAGCACCCAAATGTCAACTCATAACCATCTGTAACTCTAGTTCTAGGAAATCTTATGACCTTTATAGCCCCAAGTGTACCATGCTTGTACTGTGTAGAACTATGTGTGGACAAAATACCCATTCAGGTAAGATGATAAATACAACATAAATTAAACATGACAACACCAATAAATAACACCTATTTTCACACTGTCTTATATTATGTGAAATATTAATTTTAATATTTATTTTACTTTATATCTCTGCCTGTGGGAGATTATGTGCAAATGAGTGCAGTTACCTAAGGAGACCAGAAGAGGGTAGAGAGTCTTCTGGAGCTGCAATCAGAGAGTTGTGAGCTACCCAGAGGTGTTGGAAACTGAACCTGATTCTCTGGAAGAACTTTAAGTGCTTTAAAACACTTGCCCTCTCTCCAGCCCCTCTAAAGATTTTAAGGCTTAAAGGTGCCTTTAAAAGTATATAAAGCTTATTGAGAATTATTTTCTTAATCACGTATTGTACCCTTTTCGAACAACAAAATTCATGACGTTTGCCTGAACACAATTCCTTGCAATGACATTTATTTTTGCATGACAATTTTCAGATGACAAAACATAACAATTTGTTCAAAATTATGATGAACAAGAAATCTGGCAAAATGCAAAACATAATTAGAATATCTCTTTGAAATATACTTATTAATAATCTTAACACCGCATGGAGTTTTCAGAAATTCAGCACTGTAATTAAATTAACACTGTTTATGCTTTCGGTATTTAAATTCTGAAATTGCAAGCAATAACCATAAAATGAAGTAATAAATAATGATAATAACTAATTACCACAGAAATGGAACAAAACCATAGTAATAATTACAGTTTTATTGACAACAGCTCCTTTATGGCTCTCCAACTGCCTTGGTGATTCTACGGAGATTATTCTTTTTGCCAACTGAACTTTTGGTCTCTCTCATTAAATAGAGCAAGCAGGTCTCCAACCAACCCCAATCACATGACATTTTTGCCAGTTTGAAAAAAAAAAAAGAAAAACCATTTAGTTTTGTTCTTTTATTTTATGACTTTCATATAAGCTTTAATAAATGAAGTGAATAAAGACCTTTTCAAAACCAATCCCCTTAATATGTTATAGAAAAAATAATTGCAGTTGTTATAAAATACAAGAGAACAGTGATTTTAGACACACACATGCACACACACACACACACACACACACACACTCCATGCTTCTCCCTTTTCAACAATCACAGAGGTTGTATTTTTGAACCATGGATTACAGAAATTTCCTAGAAGTTATGGAACTGTGAAATAAACCTGATAGGCTATAGATTCTTGATTAATGGAGGAAATCTATATTATCCTTGGTAAATGGTTTCCTGTTAGACATAGAAAAGATATTAGGAAAATCTAATATTTGAAAGATATGAGATCTTAGTAACAGTTGGAATAACAAGTATATTGGAGATTTAAAATTAAAGTGCAGAAGCACACTGCTTCCAGAAAAAAAATAAAAAATAAAAAAATAAAATAAAATACGTTACCTTAAAGTTGGTGATAATTTCTTTTTTTAATTTTTATTTTATTTTATTTTTAATTACACTTTATTTACTTTGTATCTCTCCTTTAGTTCCTTCCCTCCTCCCCTCCCAATCTCTCCTTTCCACTCCTTTCTCCACACATGCCTCTCCCCAAGCCCACTGGTAGGGGTGGGTTTCTTTTTCTTCCTTCTGATCCTAGTCTGTTAGGTCTCATCAGGAGTGGCTACATTGTCTTCCTCTGTGGCCTGGTAAGGCTGCTCCCCCCTCAGGAGGAGGTGATCAAAGAGCAGGCCAATCAGTTCATGTCAGAAGCAGTCCCTCTTCCCATTATTGTGGAACCCACTTGGACACTGAACTGCCATGGCCTACTTCTGTGCAGGGGTTCTAGGTTATCTCTATGCATGGTACTTGGTTGGAGTATGAGTCTCAGGAAAGGTGATAATTTCTTAATCACAGTGCAACAACTAGCTTTGAAAGAAAAATGAGTAAATTTGTTTATATAAATTTGAGAAAATCAGTTATCAAAAAAACAACCCAAGAATGAAGTCAAGAAATACATCTCAGATAATATGCTAGTCATGATACATACATGAACCTATGTAATGTAGGTCCTGCCTGCTTGTTTGGTTTCAGTTTTTAGTTTTTGAGTGTGTTATACCCCATTAAAACCAGCACAAAAGAAAACAGAGTAAGAGACTCAACCAAATATTTATGAATACAAAATTTATAATGTCAATAACCACTGGACGTTTTCACCAATCTCAAAGTCTGACAGTGCAGTGTATATATTCTTGTGGGCTCCAAAGTACACTTGATGGATCAAATGATATGGGTGCACTCTTTGTGTTACCAGAGTGAACAGGTGTTCACAGAACTAATGGAAATGTAGACGGGAGTGCTACCTTGAAAATTATTCACGATAATTCATAGCGTTGGTTGTGTATGTATATAATTGACCTGTAATTCTACTCACACAAATAACCTTAAAATAATTACACTTCTGTATGTGCTAAGAGAAAAGTACATAACTGATTTATTTATGATTATCTGAGACTGAAAAAATAAATCAGAAAGTAAAACCAAATAAATCAAACTTCAGTGGACTTGATATGTACATCATGAAATATTCAGTGCGATAGCATACTACATTGAATTGTGTGTGTTTGTATTGCATGCCCTTGTGCATTTATCTGTTCATTCTTGTGAATAGGCCAGTGGAGGACATCTGGAGTCCTTCTCTGCTCCTGTCCACCTCACTTCTATGAGAAAGGGTGTGCCCTCACTGAAACATACATTTTTCGGCTGTTATAATGGGCCTGCCGGGCTCAAAAACGATTCTGTCAACACACCCTGTGTGTGGTGTCACTGGAGTGCTGATGTGACTGGCATGTTGGTGCTGGGGTCTCAACTCAGGTCCTCAGGCTTTTCCTCACTGAGGCATCTCCTTAGCCCCTAACATGAGAATCAGTGACCTATCACTACCCAACACACAGACACAATCTCACACAGTGCAATTTTGAGTGTGGATGACCCTGTAGGTGACTCATCATAATACAGTTTCAATTAACACAGCAAAAAGTAGTGATGAGAGTTAGACCAATATTTTCTCTCCTTGTGGAGGAGACTGTGATCCAGAGGAAATATCAGGAAAATTCTGGCAAGTTCAGATCTGAGTGGTGGTCATTGCCTTGTTTATTTAAGTTATGAACAACCTTCTCAGATTCATGTGCTTCAGCTCATATGCTACAAAAAGCTGGTTTTAGGTTGTACTGATATAATTTAAAACTATATCCATACTTCTGTGATGTACAGACATATCAATAAAAAGTAATACACTCTCTGACCTTCAATATTCAATAAAATTCAACACCAGTAATCATATAGACTGTATTTGTTGATGATAAAGAAGAAAGAAAAAAAATATTAGCTAGTGTTAGCTAATATTAGATATAAAGCTTGTTTTTTTCACTTTTAAAATCATCATGTTACTTTTGGTTTAAAATTTATAGACAAAATGTTAGAACTGTCTCTTCAAATCTATATTATATGAGAATTCTTCTGATTCTTTTTTGATGTCTGAAAAATTTTGATTATGAAAATATCTATGTGGTGGTTTAAATCAGAATGATCCCCATTTGCCACCAGGGAATGACACTATTTGAAAGAACTGAAGGAACTGAAAAAGGTAGCCCTTTTTGAGGAAGTGTGCTACTGGAGGTTTTAAAAGCCCACCTGCCTGCCTGCAAGCCACCATGCTCCTCCATCAGGATGATAATAGACCTACTTCTGACACTATAAACAAACCCCCAATTAAATCCTTTCTTGTATAAGAGTTGCCTTGGTAATGGTGTCTCTTCACAGCAACAGAACAATGACTTAAGATATATTGCGTAATGTTTTATTTTGTGATGTTAACCCTGATATTTGTACTATTACATAAAATAGCTTAAGGTGGAAGGATTTGTACTGATAAACAGTCTATGTGCAGAGCACACTGTGATAAAGAAGTTGACACTGGACCAGCTTGAAGCAACTGGGCACGCAACATCTGCAGCTGGAAGAAGGGAGCAGTGAGTGTTTATGCTCTTTTCACTTTCTCCTCTTAGACAACCCAGGATGCCAGCTCAAGGATGGTGCTACCAGGAGATAGATCTTCTTACTGGAACAGACCTAATAAAAAACTTCCTGTAGTCATTCATAGAATTCCACATTGCTGGTAATTCTAGATTTCATCAAGTTGACAATTAAGATTAACCAATACACTATCAATTAGGATTAAGTGAATTTATGATACAGATAAAATTTTATTCAATATTGAAACTTTTAAAACATTTTAGGCAAACAATTTTGTGTTTGAAAGTTGTATGTGTGTGTTTGTGTGTGTGTGTGTGTCTGTCTGTCTGTCTGCCTGTCTGTCTGCGTGTTTACACCATGGTCAAATGGGTGCCTCCGGAGGTCCTGAGAGGGTTTTCCACTCCCTCCAGCTGGAGCTGCTTTGTCTGGAATCTAGAAACTGAAACAAGAGTCTTCTGTGGGATCATCAAGTCCTGTTAACGATGGAACCTTTGGGGCATGTCTAACAGCGTCCTAATGGCTCCCCACTAAGGAAAGCACCTGAATAATTTTTGCCAATGGAACCATTTCCTAGCATGTCTTTTTTGTAGTAAAATAACCACAACTCATAGCAAGTGTTACTGATGGTTCCTAGTCATGAATGAATGAAGTCTAATCTATAATCTGAACACAATTAGTAAAATGTAGGCTTTATAACTTCTTTATTTAAATTTACTACATGGCTTAATTTAGGCCCAATATCAGCCATTAAATATCTTTCATAATTTTTTACCTTCTAATTTTACTGAATTTTTGCTTTTACCTCTTTTTTTTGGTTAACATTTCAGATTAACACTTAGATAATTTATATGCATGTAATTCTCATTGTTCAAAAGGCCACAAATTTTCTGCTAATCTCTACTTTGGCCATTAATACTGTTTGAACTCTAAATTCTGTCTTCAAATCCAAGTATACTTTATAATTATTTTCTTAATTTAAAAACATATTAAACTCTTCAGGTTATTTATACTAAGGTCATTTCCCCCTCACATTTGGGTCTGTACTCTTCTGTGTGTTTAGAAGAAGAGTACATTATCTCTAATTGGCAACTGGACTCTCCTCTTCTATAAATAGGTGTTTATTCTCCAAAAACATTTACTTAAAAAGACATAGCTTTGTCAAGAAATATACTCGTGAGTATAAATCAGTATAAAAATGTGAAATTAATCCCCAGGGGAACTCCTGTTAGAATTACCCAATGGGAAATGACTGACAGTTTTCCTGGTGTTTAGAAAGACAAGGCAGACCATTCCGTTTGGATGCAAGTGTCTGTGAATCTTATTTTACACTTTGCTGCACTGCTCAGTATGTCACCAAACAAAGGTGAATTCAATTTGCATCCAGTGCCAAACACAATCCAGTTCTGGATCTGGTAGTGCTGATTTAACCCAGCTTACAGGTAGGCCTGTCTGACACCTTCATTCCTAGGGTTAAAATGCCTGCAACCTAAAATGTACCATACAATTGATTCCCTTTAAATATGATTTTAAAAGTCAGCATTTTAATTGAGAGCTAGAGTCTTAGTACAAGAGAAACCTCTCTGGCTCACTAATCACAGAAACTTAAATCTCAAAATTTGCCAACTGGAATTTAGTGTATAAATATTGGCACATCTTTGTCTATCTCTCACAGATTTAAAATCCACATTTACATTTCCCATTTTTTCATCATTTGCTGTTAATAAAAATTTTCTTCAACTTCATTTTCTAACTCAATAATTACCTTTTTCCTTGCCCCACTTATGAAATCTTTATGAAAAAATTTTATGAGGTGTTTCTACTGAGTCTTTATAATTTAAGTACCAACTTTGTAGCTTCTTTTATCATCTTATAAGACCATTCAAGTTCTTATCTTCATTTTAACAGCAGTTGCTATCAACTGTAAAGCATTTTCCATTAATGCACTTTCTTCAATGACAGCAGCTTCAATGATGATTAGCACACAAATGCTGAGGGCACTACTTATGTCTTGTTGATGCATTTAAGGTGGTGTGTGTGTGTGTGTGTGTGTGTGTGCGTGCGTGCGAGTGTATGTGTGTCCATGCATGACTGTGTGTCTGTGTGTGTGACTGTGTATATATGAATGTGGACGCATATGAGTGTGTATGTGCTACGTTTTATAGCGATGAATATTCCCATGGCTTTTCTACCATCTTTACAGGTTAGCCTGGCAGGACTAATTCTACTAGCTGATTCAATTGTATTTTGTTTCTTCTCGTTTGTTAAAATCTCCTCAGTGCAGCTGGCAAGATGGACTAGAGGGTAAAGGAGCTTACCATCAAACCTCACAACCTGTATTTGATCCTCAGCACCAGCATGAAAGAAGGAGAGAACCAGCTCCTGCAGATCAGCCTCTGACCTATACATGCATGTCATGTGGAGACAAATGAATAAACATAGTTTTAAACTCATCATCAGCTGTCCACACAGATGGCATGATGATATTAATCTCCCATCCTTAGCTTAATAGAATCACCAGGAATAGAAAGTTAGAACTGTCTAAAACACATTTGATTTACCAATTTACAGTCAACCGAGATTTTAAAACTAAAGTGTGCATCATAATTACACACTTATCTGAAACACATGTTTTGAAGTCTTAACACCAGGCATAGCTTCTGGTTTGGAATTTGAGCCAGAGAATTTGCATTTCCTAAAAATTTCCAGGTGCGGCTGATGCTGTTCCTTTTTTTATTTATTTATTGCTAAAAAATAATTGAGCTTGACATTGGCATCAGCATTAGCACAACAGAAAGACAGCTTCCTCTGAAGCCAGGGTTTACTTAGTGTCAGGCAAGCAGCTTTCAACAACATTGATTATCCAGTTAATATTTCTGGAAATCATCCAGTGGTTTTCACCACAGTTAACTTTATATAGCTCCATGTAAATAACTTACACAAATCCTTCATGGGAAAATATCATTAAGAATTAAACCACGTATTTTTCAGTCAACTTAACTGAAATATGCTCCCCTCATCGCCCTCCTACTCTATTCCCAGGAGATTGACATACAGCATCTAATTCAATCTGTTTGTTCCCTGTATGAATTAGTCATGATTTCTGAAGAAATACATCATATACCACCTGTTTATCATTTCTCTGTTCATGTCATCTATATATCTATTTTGTCTCTGAATCATCTATTAACTATCTTTAATATACCTATGTTTTTGTATGTAAAGAGATAGATTAGTTTAACATTTATTATCTATCATTTCCCAATCTATCATCTACATTTCTATCCTCTTTTCTTATCATCTTCCTATATATCTATGTAGCCAGTTTTCATATACTTATATGCCATCTCTCAATTAACTAGCCTATCATCTATCTGCTTTGATATATATTGGTTTATCTATTTTGTTTTTATCTGATATCTAGCATCTATTTATCTATAATCTCCCAATTTAACAATATATTAGCATATCTATCTATCTATCTATCTATCTATCTATCTATCTATCTATCTATCTAT
>NW_026596240.1:8834162-8857625 GCF_907164565.1 Psammomys obesus | reverse complement strand
TATCTATTGTGTATGTTGTATATATTCTGGTGGCCAGCCTCAGCCATGGCCAGGTCCTGCAGAGGTAAGTAGTCTTCGAAGGAGAAATGAGTCAGGCACAGGGAGGGAGCTCAGGAGAATCTTGCATCCCTACTGACTGTTTTTATTTCACAGAACTCAGTCAGCAGGGATAGGTGCATGTTGTTTCAAAACATAGATCATATCATTTACCACCCCCCCCCCCAGATACATGGTTCTCTTGTTCATACGTTTAGTCATCATTGGTAAACCATGACAGAATGGAATTATCTGTTACAATCCTTTTCCTTCTTTAACCCCACAACCCATCTTTTAACAATGTTGCAGCTTCAATGGTATTAGACAGAAAGAACATCTCCAAGCCAGCCTAGTCAAATTGTCATGTCCCAAGCAGTGTATTAGCAACTTTTAATGGTCAGAGTACTAATTGTCATTAGGCCTAAGGAAAAACTTCAGGCCAAAGCTGCTGTAGTTATTATTAAATTACTGCTATAATACAATATTTATATTTTGTACATTTGTGTAATTTTTTATATCTTATATACTAATCTTGGTACTCTTTTGTTCCATTGTATGATACAGTAGCCCAGTATAAGCTATCTTTTCAAGAAAAAAGGAGGTCTTAACTCTTTATTCATTTATCAATTATCCACACCATTCATTGACAGGCATTTAATTTGATCTTTTCCCAACTTTTCTAGCCCACTGCATTTTCTTTACCGTTTTCCATTTACTTTATTCTGATTATCTTGGTCCTGAGTAAGTGCTAAGGCAGATGTTTCAAGAGTATCTTGGAGTCAGAGTTTCATAAGAAGGTCTCTGGCACCTTTGAGTCACAACGTCCAAGGCATAAAGAAGACTTTTAAGTAGGGCCAGATAAGGTTATCTTTGTAAAAGTTGGTGAAATACTATGCTCAGGACTTTTCTGGGGAAGTTTAGAAGCAGTACTCCTGGGAGATGGCATAAATAATTCATAAGAAATTTTCTATCAACCTGATATTCCAAGTCATGTAAATATTAAAAGCTACCCTCCTAGGCATGCAACACATGGAGATCACGACCAAAAGTGGAAGACCACAACTCAGTGATTATATCATATGGCTTTGCTTTGCTGGATCTTTTTTTATTTTATTTTATTTTCCTTATTAGTTACATTTTGTTAACTCTGTGTCCCAGCTGTATCCCGCTCCCTCATTCCCTCCCCAACCCCACACTCCCTCTCTGGTCTCCTCCCTGCCCCTTTCCAAGTCCACTGATAGGGGAGGACCTCCTCCCCTTTCATCTGACCCTGTTTTATCAGGTATCTTCAGGGCCGGCTGCAAAGTCCTCCTCTGTGGCCTAACGTTTTGCTGGATCTTTGTCAAGCAGCTGTGCTGGCTTTATGGCTTTCGATGCTCCCATTAGATATAGCTATGCCATATGGGAGTTTACACTCATATTTACACACATATTTATTATATATATGCACACATATGTAATACTGTGTATTATATACACAATTAGGATATATATGTATAAATGTATATATATATGTATATATATATATATATACACACACATTTATATACATATAAATGTATATATATTTGGCTGGTGTGATTGTGAGAACTTGTGTCTTATTGTTCTATTGCTATAAAGAAACACAATAATCAAGGCAACTATTATTATAGAAACCAGTTAATTGGGAACTTGCTTACAGTTTTGAGAGTTACACACCTCATAACAAAGCCACACCGCCTATTCTTTCTTAAACAGTTAATCAACTAGGGACTAATCATTTGAATACATGAACCTATGTGGTCATTCTCATTTAAATCATATTACACTCCCTGGACTCCATAGGCTTGTAGCTATACGAAAATGCAAAACACGTTCAGTCCACCTTCGAAGGTACCCATAATTCTTCACAGACTCAGCACTGTTTAAAACTCCAAAGTCTTTTGAGTTTCAAGATGATATCTCATAATTTCAGCTTACAATAATGCAACATAGACATTACTATTCCAGAGGGGAAGAAATGGAGCAAGTTGAGATATTACACCACAGCAAGATAAAAAACCAGCAGGACAAACTCCAAGTTCTGCAACTCCATGTCTGATGTTTTTTTTTTTTTCCCAGCATTTTTAAATTTTTATTTTTTATTTATATTAATCACAGGTTATTTACTTTCCCAGCCTTAGCTCCCTCCTTCATTCCCTCCCAATCCCACCCTCCCTCCCTCATCTCCTCCCTGCTCCTTTCCAAGTCCACTAATTGGGGAGGACCCTGGTAAGATGTTTAGTCTTCATTCAGAAAAGCAAATGAGATGGACATCAGAAAGGGGAGAAAACAGGGAAGAGTAGAAGAGCCTATCACAGAGGGCCTCTGAAAGTCTCTACCCAGTAAAGTATCAAAACATATGCTGAGATTCATAGCCAAACGTTTTGCAGAGTGCAGGGAATCTTATGAAAGAAGGGGGAGATATAAAGACCTGGAGAGGATAGGAGCTCCACAAGGAGAGCAACAGAACCAAAAAAATCTTAGCACAGGGGTCTTTTCTGAGACTGATACTCCAAACAAGGACCATGCATAGAGATAACTTAGAACCCCTGCACAGAAGTAGGCCATGGCATCTCAGTGTCCAAGAGGGTCTCCAATAATAGGAGCAAGGACCGTCTCTGACATAAACTCATGGGCTGGCTCTTTGATCACCTCCACCTGAGAGGGGAGCAGCCTTACCAGGCCACAGAGGAAGACAAAGAAGCCAGTCCTGATGAGACCTGATAGACTAGGGTCAGATGGAAGGGAAGGAGGACCTCCCCTAACATTGGACTGGGGGAAGGGCATAGGAGAAGAAGAGAGAGGGAAGGTGGGATTGAGAAGGGATGGGGGATGGGGCTACAGCTGGGATTCAAAGTGAATAAACTGTAATTAAGAAAAAGAAAAGAAAAAGAAAAAAAAAAAAAAGAAGAATGGTCTCTAGGCCAGTCAATAATGATATTCCCAGCTGAAACTTCTTGATCAATGACCTCACAGTATACATTACCCTTAGCACCACTGTCCCTGTATCTACTAGGATTTCCCATTAATTCACAATAAAAACTTTGGAATACTTTTCTAAACCAAAGTCCCAAAGTCTTTCCTCGAACCTCTCACAGCAACATCCTAATTTGTGGTTCAACCTTCTTAGTCACTGTTCAACTGTTGTAAAGTGATACCATGACCAAGGCAACTATTACCAAAAAAAAAAAAAATTAATAAAGGGTTTGTTTCCATGAGGTATTGGATGGGACATCTTCTTTTGTAGTGGTGGTTACAGTTGCATACTCTCTGTGATAAATCACAATACATGAAACCAAAGCTGAGGAGTCTGAGAATTCCAGAATGGCTATATTTACTCTGCTTCTATCTTGTGTGAATTATCACCAGTCTTGATGATTAGGAAAGTATATGGAGACCACGAACACCACTCATGAGTAAAAATTTGTTACAGTCTCTGAGAGTATCGTGCATGGGTTTGGCAACATAGGCTATGGCAGAAGCTACTGGCTCCTGGTGTGGGTGATAAGAAATGGAACTGAGAGAGCAGGGCTGTCTCTGACATGGACTCCTTTGCCTGCTCTTTGAGTACTTCCTCCTTGTGGGGCCACCTTGTCAGGCATAGAGTAAGAAGATGTAGGCGGTCCTAATTAGACTTGATTAGATGGGGTCAGATGGTATGGGAAGAGGGCTTCCCCTTTCTGAGGTATAGGAAAGGGGGGAGGGAGAAAATTGAGAGAAGGTGGAGCAATCGGGATTTAAAGTGAATAAATTATAAAAAAATAAATTTAAATAAAAAAAGAATGGAAAGAAAAAAATGGAATTGAGACTTAGGCCTCTATTGTCTGCATCAAGGAGGAACTGTCATAAGAAAATATCAAGTGAATGCATTTGATTGATTTGACAAGAAAAGTGGAAGAAGGATAAGATGCTGATATTGGCTTGTCATTTTTTTCTGTCATTGACAAGGGAGAGAGTACCATTGAATTTGTGTCAAAAGACTGCCCTTGGGATCCAAATTCTTGGAACCTATGGGAAGAATCAGACAAGGAGAGCAAGGAAGAGAAACAAATATGACAAAAATATTTCTCAATCCCAACCTTCAATATAAAGGAAGAAAAAAAATTATGACTAAAAATTCAGATGGGGCCTATACAATAGTCCAGTGCAAGAAAATAAAATAACTAGGGAATGGTCTATGAGAACAGCTTGAGTTATGAAATACATACATGCATACGTACATATATACATACATACATACATATACATACATATATGTTTACAAATATATACTTGCATAGCCATAAAGATATACATGTGAACACATTTGAACATGTATATATGTAGATATATACAGAAACATATACATACACACATATAAGAACATATATGTACATTTCATTAATTCATATTGACTGTGGTTCTGAGATCCTTAAGAATATTAATAAACAAGAATATATTACACAGTGAGTCTATTTGCTTCATGCCTTCTTCCCTTTTCTTTATTAATAGTCTCTCATGCATTTGTTTTGTTTGGTGAAAGACATTTTTGTTTTATTTTGTTGTGTTTACATTTTAGTTGTATTGTGTTTACATATGTGGCCCGAGCACAAAGGCTGTGCTCGGGCCACATATGTAAACACAATACAATTCTAAGAATGAGGCATTCTTAGAATGAGTCCTTCTGTTCGTGCTGCTGTTCCCAGTATTACTCTTTGGGTGGAAAATTGACACAACTGATGGAATTGGTGTAGGCTGTCTTGGATCTTGCTACCTTTTATTTAAGCATATTCTTAGCTCTTGAATCCCGAAATTGATTGCTATTTTTTTAAACAAACATTGGTGGAATGCCAAAGAATTTTCCCACTCTAAGTAAAAACTGTACATTACATGGATGTTATATTAAATTCTGAATCTCTTAAATCATCTGTAAGAACAGAAAAGGTAAGGAAGTAAAAAGTCAGTATCAAGCAGAGGTGCAAAGGAGCACTTCCTGGAGACACAATTGTTTGGCAGAGATCTCACTGCCAGGTAAGTTAACTTCCTGTCAATTGTTGGCCACATTAACTGAACCCCCCCTCACAGTAAGGAGTATTGTTCACTGCTGTTATTTGTGTGCTTTAAGTAAATGTTAAGTCCTTATAATTGAAGACCCCATAAGTTTTGGTTGTAGAAGGTAGAACATAAAACCTGTATCAAACTGAGTACATCCTCCCTATTTGTCTATCAATTGTAATATTTTATGGCACTATGCAAGCTGCTGGTGGAAAATTGTCATTAAGAATCCTGTTTGGTTATGGACCTGTGAACTTCACTACCAACATAGTATAAACTAAGACATTTGTCTGGGTAAAACAGTGGAACAACTGTTAGGGTGAAATAGTTTATTTCCTTTATGTATATAAGAACTATTCCATGGTTAAGACCCACACATTGGTGCTAGAAGACAAGATGCTGTGCCTGCAGGAGTCATGTTTTCCATTTAAAGCTATTGCTATTGTGCGGTTTGTTAAACTATTAGAACACGCCTGATCAACTGTCTTTTAAACATGTGTGTTAGCACTAACAGACCATTGCTGTAGTCAGCCATGTTGTGAAGGGAAACCTCTCTTTTGCTGTGGATGACACTTATTGTGGAGATTCAGAGCTAACCAACCTCTTCCGGAAAAGTGACTACTTCTGTGCCATGATGGCCAATTCTTAGCCATAAATTGAAAACAAACAGACAAACAAAAAATGAAAAATCACACATCTGTATCTCGCCCTCCAAGGCATAGGGAACATTACAGCAGAATGGACAGAATTATTGTGGGAATGGAGACAGTGATGGAGTTCTGCATAGCTATTTTCTTTCTAAACTGCCACATTTCCTCCTGGTGTTAGGAGGGAAACTCATGAGACATAGGAAGCTAATGAATTTCACATGACTCAGCAAATTCACAGAATAAGATTGAGAAGCTCAGAGGCTTGCACACTTCTTGAAGACACTCATCCAGTTTCTGTACAAAAGAAATAATTTCTGGGAGAGATGTTTCAGGGGAGACATTTGCTAGATGAGAATGGAGATCCAGGGACTAAGCCAGTAGGAGCCTTCCCTCTTGCAGTGTGGGCCTAGCGGTGCAGCTGCTTTGAATTCTTCCTTTGTTCCTTTATCTCCTCTGTGTAACTCCAGATGAACTCATTGGCCCCTTACTTACACTTAAGAGGAATCATGCCTGTGCTCTAGGGGTGTTTCATGTCTCCCAAGAAAATTCAGGCAGCACTCATACGTAGCATTAACCTTCACATCAGCAAACACCAAAGTGGGTTTATTCAATGGTGTGTTTTACCAGCCAAGGGAGAGAGAAGCTGCTCCATGGCTTCCGATTCAGTGCTTTCCCACAAACATTTTAGCTTCTGCAACACTGGCTTTTTGAACATGACACCAACCGTTTTCTATTTACGCAGTTCCTCAACCCCCATTCCATGGAGGAGGTTGACCTAGTACCCTTGTTCTACATATCTCACTTGCACTGTTCTTCATGTCTTTTTAGCTGATTCTGAAATGCTCAGAAATAGCCTGTTTCTATAACTCACCTTGAATCTTCCCATGAGAGCTGCCCTCCTTTTACTGGCCTACCTGCCCAGACAAAACAAACTATGGGTTTGGAAATTACGAGATTACACCTGTGGATACTAAAATCCTAAAGAAAAGCTAACGCTATTTCTCTCACTGTTTAAGCATTTCCATTTTGCACTTAGAGATTTCAACAGTTCGATACAATTTCTGGGCTTTCTCTTGAACCCACTTTGTTTGCAGGGATACAATTTCCCGCTCCTCCATTGGCTGTTACCACCAGGCAGGAGCCTAGGTATTTAGGAGTTCAGCAAGTACTGATATTGAACTGAATAATAGTACAGAAAATGGAAAATAATCTCCAGTATCAAACTGCTGCAATCACATATTGCTCTGTTGGAAGCAAAAGACAGACTTTTCCTCAGGTCACAGTTGGTGTCCTTTATGCAACTGTAGGCAGAAAATACGTCTTTGCTCACTTTCTTAAACATCTACCACTTGACTCTTACAAACAGTAAATGTAATCACTTTTTGCATCACTGAATAGGATTAGTTGAGGAAAGCTGCTTCTGTGTCTGTCGTGTTCCTAGCTATCCACAGCAGTACAATCTTTTACCTGTGCACCTGCCTTTGCCACAGTGCCTAACATGTTCTGATATGATATTTTCAAGAATTTAAGTTAAAAAGTACATGGGAAAATGCCTGTTGAACTATAAAAATGCGTATTTACTTATCTGTATTTATTTAAAGTTGTATGTGCATGTTTGCATGTGTGTGAATGTGGTGCATGTCATATATATGAGATTTACACACGTGTGTATAGAAACACATGCCTGTGCATAAATACAGATGGTGGAAAAGAGCATCAGGGCACCTGCTCTAGTAATCCCCTTCTTCCTTTGTGAGTGTCTCTCCCTGAAGCTGTAGCTAGATTGTCAGCTACAAGCTCCAAAATGGAAACTCTGTTGTTTCTGTTCCTCAGAGTGGTGGGGTTACAGACCTGCCTATAATACACAGGTGTGCTAGGATTTAGCCCAGTTCCTTACTCTTGCCCAGTGAGTTCTCACATCCACAAAGCTATCTTCTCAGCCTTTTAGCAGACAATGTACCACAGCAAAAACTCATAATCCTAGCCTGTCCAGTTATTGGATAGTTCTTGCATATTTATCCACAAAATACAGTTTCTAAGCCACTTAGTACAGTCATAGCATATTCTTAATTTAATAATGATGACATAAAGACACATCTGTAAGATATAATAGAATTAACAATTTCTCTATTTTATAGCTTAAAGTAGCTTCCTGAGCACGTGGATGAAATGAAATACTGATTTTATGTACAAATTTAAATTTTTCATCTGATGTAGACATAAAACAAATGATTTATAATTGTAAACTTGCAAAAACTCTAGCAAAATATGATAGGCTGTGTGTATTAAATAAAAAAAAGAGTTTCCTTACAAATCTGAGGAAGTTAAATGCCATTATAAGCACAAATATAAGTCCAGAGGTCATCCTTGGAGATAGCAAAATCAGCAGATCTGTTCATCTAGGAAGAGAATAGCACTCTGAAGAATATAGGGGACTGAGAGCTGGAAATGAACTGAGACACCAAAGTCCCATTTCCAGGGAAGACCCTTCATGCATCCTTTGTATAGCTTCTGTCTTTTGGCTGGACTTTGATCTGTTTTGGTAAATGTGACCTTCGTAGGGTTTTCTAGGAACTGGCTTGCCTAATATGTTCCCCTGGATGTTTCTTTCTCCCCAGTCTAACAGAAACCTGTCTTTGGGCCTCAGAAGGCCTGCCTGGTTGGATTACATTTGCATCATCCCTAAGTTTCAGAGCTTTGCCAGTATGTGCATACTTTTCCACTCTTGTCTTTCATCAAGTTTTACAAAAAAATAAAGATAATGAAAAAGGAATGACCCTGAAACTGAAAAAGGACCCATGTGAACTCAGCCATCACCGCTTGTTTAAATACTGTGTTTTCCAGTGTAGCCAACTGAAGGTGTGGGATTCAATATGAGTTCTTACTCAGGACCCAGAGACCGAACTGCCATGGGCTACATCTGAGCAGGGATTCTAGGTCCTCTCCATGCATAGTCCTTATTTGGTGCATCAGTCTCTGTAAGACACCCTGCATTCAGGTTTTTTAGATATGTTGGTCTCCTTGTGAGGCTCCTGTCCCCTCCGTGTCCTTCTATCCCAACCCCCACTTCCATTAAGACTCTCTGTGCTCTTCCTAAAGTTTGGCTGTGAGTCTGAGCATCTACTTCCATCCCCTGTTGGGTGGAGCTTTTTAGAGGACCCTCTATAGTAGGCTCCCATTCTGTTCCCTCTCTTCTACCACTTCTGGTGTCTATACTGTTTGCCATTCTGAATGAGATTCAAGCATCCTCTTTTTCTTTTTATCTTGGCACTGTTACAACTAACAAAAGCTGCCAAGTTTGCATATGCAGATTTAGCACTGGGGTCCAATTACTGGGCCAAGAATGGCTAGATCCTGGGAGATTTATCTTTCACCTGGTGAGCCATTTTCATTCCCAGCATGATATTCCTGTAGGGATCTTAATTCCTTGCCATCTTTTCTTATAATAGCCCTATGTATTTGCAATAAAGAAGCACTTCATGAGCTTATTTGAGATAAAGGATTATAGAAAGGATAAATTAAAAAATAATGAGCCATGTTCCTACTGAGGTAAGTGGTCATGGTTTAGCAAGGAGGAAGATGCAGCAGAACAGACAAATAGACAAAAGGTCAAGCCAGGACTGTGCTTTTGGCTTTTCTTAATCATAATAAACCAGTTTATATACAGCCAATGTTTAGACAGATGATGATAGGTAGGTAAGTACATAGATGCATTTAAAAGGGTAATTAGGAAGACAAATAGATTGACAGTGATAAATAAGTAGATAAAGAGATACATAGATGAATAAGTGACACATGATAGTTGAGTAGATAGATAGATGATAATTAAATAAATGATTTATAGATTGGTGGCAGATAGCTAAAAAAGAGATTATATTTAGTCAATAGGTGATAGATTGATAGATGATACATTGATAAATTGTAAATAGGTGTTAAAAAAGAGAAATAATTCATATGTGATAGAGTTCATAATGAAATGATGAGTAATGAGAAAGAATTACAAAATGTAAATAGAAACAAATGGCCTGGATTTCAAATACTGAAATACACTTAACAAGTAGAAGAAAGTTTCAGAAAATAAGGGGCAATAACAAAGGATGACTATTTAGAATAACAATGATATGAAGAGGTTAGAATAAAACAAGTTCATAGACAAATTATCTTCAGCTGTCTTAAACCCCCATTATAGCCATTAACTGCTCATCTCTGAATGTGACCTTTTATATCTGTGACTATGAGATAAATCCTTTGGAACAAGTTTAAAAACTGCCTATTTCCCACCAACTCCAAAGCTCAGCATACTGACAGATAATAACACAGGTTTATAAGAGAATTCCCTGCTTTGCCACTTATCTGATGTTTCCAACAATATATATGAAAAGCGTCTTGACCTGAGTTTCTTTGTTCTGTTACTATGTAATGTCATGACACTGTTAGCATATTCGAACATGGTGTTTTAAGAAATCTGAATCTGTGTTCCTGGGTCACAATCACTCATATTTGGCTCCAGGAAAAAAAAAAATGCCTACTTCATCCATTGAGAGAAAATATTTTCTTGGTCTACAGATAGAGTCTTGAGGCTCATATAAATTTATTTCTTGAACTGCTTACTTAGATACTCATTAGTAGGATTGTAGAATATGTAGAATGTTGTCTGCCATCTTCATTCCAGATGCAGTGGAGACCTGTCTAATAAAATTAGGTAGTGATAGAGCAGGACACCCTGAGTTCCCCTCAAAGTTCTACATAAGAACACATGTGAGCTCACACACAAGCATTACTTGATTGTAGCTAACACTTTGAACTGTATTTGAATATCCTATTTATTCCATATATCAAAAACATATAAATAAAATATTTATTTAATATACATAGACTTTTATAAAAATTCAAAATCATATACGACTAGAATATAATTTATAAAATTATGTCTTTTTAAAATTCTGAATACTTATTTCATTCTTTTTTTCTGAACAATAATATAAAATTGTGATTTATGGTATCTTAAATGTTCCCTATGTGAAGATTAGCTGCTCAATTTTTCTTCTTTATTGTGAGAGTTTAAAAATTGTTTGTAATAACATACTGCTGTAAAATATAATGGACTTCAGCCAGGTGTGGTGGTCCATGCCTTTAATCTCAGCACATGGGTAGACAGAAGCAAGAGGATAGCTTTGAGTTTGAGGCCAGCCTGGTCTACAAAGTGAGTTCAGGACAGCCAATACTATACAGAGAAACCCTGTATCAAAAAAAAAATATATATATATGTATATGCATATATAAAAATACATATATATATATAAATACAAATAATACAATTTCAAAAACATCAAAAAACTAAAATTATTTTGTTATTAAAAACAGAGGGGGCTGCAGTAGAGATACAAAGTGAATAAATTATACTAAATATATTAATTAATTAAATTAAGTTAAAACAATGTTTTATTTTATAATAATTATTGTTTTATGTAATAAAATCAATTTCTTGAATCAAAAAGCTCCTATTTTACATACTTTTATGAAATGTAGGATTTGGGCATATTTCTTGGTGTAACTGTTTCTTTGTTAGTTTATCCCACTGTGTAGGTTAAGAAAATAAAGGGAGAAGTGGAATCCTCTCATCATTTTTTTCCAGAGTTCTTTTATTTCACTCTAAAAACAAATGGATGCTTAAGAAACATACAAGTTTGTGTCAGTTGACATAGACACCAACAAAATCCTCTTCTAACACCAATAAACAATCCCTTTATTTCATAGAAGTACTAGAATAAGTGCCACATTAAAATGTCCATGATTTGACCCTTCTGTTCTGTTTATAGTTTTTAAAATTTGTTTACTTATTTACTAACTTTATGTACATGTGCCTGTGTGTATGAAATTATGTTTACCACATGCATTCAGGTTTCTGCAGAAGATAGGAGAAGAGCATGAAATCCCCTGAAAATAGAAGAAAAAGCAGTCATGAGCTGTCTTATGTGAGTGCTGGGAGTTGAATCTTGGCCCTCTGAGCAAAAGTGAGCAATATTAACTCTGAGTCATCTCTCCGGGTCCCTTTTCTGTAGCTTTAGTGTCAAATGCATTTATGCCTAATATTCTGTATTCAAATGTTTGTATATATACCTATACATTTGGAGGGATTCATATGTAGAGCCCCAAAACTTCATTATTATAATCTATCCATGAAATGTCTTATTCAATTCACTTAATATATTTGTGATCAATGCTGCTTTCAATTTTCCAAAACATATTGATATACACAGTTTGGGGGGGGGGGGTTGATCCTGACTGCTTTGACTTGTTGTTTACAGGTCAGAAGATAATGGAAGGTCTTAGTCCTCAGAGTTAACTTTGAGACAGTTTCTTAGCTGTGTGCCATTCATATGTAAAACCAGAAGGCCAGTGAGCTTCCTTAGATTCTTAACTGTTTCTGTCTTGCCATATGTATGATGGTACACTAGTTTGCCTTACTTTTTTTAAAAAAATTCTTTATCATTATTATTATTTATTACATTTTATTCACTTTGTATCCTGGCTGTAGCCCCACCTCCAAGTTTCCTCCCAGCACCCCCTACCTTATCTCTTCTCCTGCCATGCCCCTCCCTTAAGTCCGCTGTTAGAGTCAGACCTCCTCCTCTTCTATCTGACCCTAGCTGCATCAGGACTGGCTGCATCATCTTCTTCTGTGGCCCGGCAAGGCTGCACCACTCAGGGAAAGTTGATCAAAGAGCCAGCCACTGAGTTCATGTCAGAGACAGCCCCTGCTCCCCTTACTAGAAAATCCACTTGGAAACTGAGCAGTCTATGGGCTTCCTCTGAGCAGTGGGGTAGAGGTCCTCTCCATGCATGGTCTTTGGTTGGTGTATAGGTCTCTGCCGGCCACCTGGGCCCATGTTTTTGGCTCTGTTGCTCTCCTTGTGGAGCTCCTGTCCCCTCTAGATCTTGGTATCACCTCTTTCTTTCATAAGCTTCCATACACTCTGCCCAAAGTTTGACTATGAGTCTCAGCATCTGCTTTGATACCCTAATGGCTAGAGTCTTTCAGAGGCCCCCTGTGGAAGGCTTCTATCTGTTCCCTGTCTTCCACTACTTCCAATGTCTACTCTGTTTGCCCTTTTGAATGAGGTTTCAGCCTCTTCCCTAGGGTCCTCCTTGTTCAGTTTCTTTCGGACTAGATTGTAGAATGTTTATCCTAAATTATATGGCTAATATGCACTTATAAGTGAGTATATACCATATGTGTCTTTCTGCTTAGGTTACCTCACTCACAATAATCGTTTCTTGTTCCATCCATTTGTCTGTAAATTTCATGATTTCCTTGTATTTAATTGCTCAGTAGTATTCCCTTGTGTAAATGTTACACAATTTCTGTATCCATTCCTCATTTGAGGGACATTTAGGTTGTTTCCAGAATCTGGCTATTAGGAACAAAGCTGCTATGAACATAGTTGAGCAAATGTTCTTCTTGTATGGCTGATAACATCTTCAACAAATAGTGCTGCTCTAACTGGATGTCTACACGTAGAAAAATGCAAATGGACCCATATTTAATACCCTGCACAAAAGTGGATCAAAGATCTCAACATAAAACCAGACACACTACATTTGTTAGAAGAAAAAGTGGGGAAGAGCCTTAAAATCATTGGCACAGGAGACAACTTCTTGAACAGAATACTAGCAGCACAGGCTCTAAGATCAACAATCAATAAATGGGACCTCATAAAATTGAAAAGCTTCTGTAAAGCAAAGGAATCTGTCATCAGAACAAAACAGTCTATAGGCTGAGAAAAAAATTTCACCAACCCTACATCTGACAGAGGGCTATATCCAGAATATATAAAGAACTGAAGAAGTTAAACACCAACAAACCAAGCAATCCAATTGAAAAATGGGGTACAGAGCTAAACAGGGAGTTCTCTACAGAGGAATATCGAATGGCAGAGAAACACTTAAAGAAATGTTCAATGTCCTTAGTCGTCTGGGAAACACAAATGAAAAGGACCCTGAGTTTCTACCTCACACCCATCAGAATGGCTAAGATAAAAATCTCAAGGGATGATGCATTCTGGAGAGGTTGCAGAGAAAGCGAAACCCTCCTCCTCTGTTGATGGTGGGAATGCAACCTTGTACAACCATTATGGAAATCAATCTGGTGCTTTCTCAGAAAATTATGAATAGTGTTACCTCAAGGTCCAGCTATTCCACTCTTAGGCATATATCTGAAAGATGCCTTACTTTTTAAGATGGATTTGAGGATTTGAATTCAGAACCTCATTATTTCACTGAAATGTTTTTACCCAACCAGCTATCTACCTAGAAAAGACATAGCTTTTATAATAGAACAATGATATTGATGACAAACAATGAACATGGGAGCATTTTACTTTAATCCTTAGTTCCAGACAAATAGCACAAAACAACTTGTGTCAAGTTACACATTGTAACATTGTGTTACTGTTTACAAGTGACACATTGCAACGTTACAAATGTTACAATGTTATTTTATGAGTTTATTTCTCTGCTTTAACAGTTGGTATGCTCCCACACTCTAGGTGTTTAGGTCTTAACAGTAAAAATGTTAACTGGTTTTGCAGAGAGGAAAGAGAATGTAAAGGGTCATGACTGAGAAAGTTTCACATGCCTATTGTAGCAATGAAAGTGAAGAATGATGTCAACATTGTTTATGCAATGTGAACAAGAATGTTGTTTAATGTCAAGCAATATTTCTTAACTAAATTTTTATTTTTTACATTAATTACATTTTATTTGCTCTGCATTAAGATGAAAGAGTCACAGAAGAGTGTTAATTGGACATTGGAAACATCTGAGTAAAAATGTCAGGATGAGAATTCATTCTTTCTGAGGAAGGTTATGGCAATATTAGCTGACATAGGCAATAAAGAGAAAAAGACTTTGCAAATGGTTTGAAAACTATTGCTCTTTGGATATAATATATACTTATCCTCTTTAAGTTGTTTTATCTGTGTGTGTACGTGCCACACAGCACAGTACACAGGTGGGGATCACATGAAGACTTACAGAAGTCAGTTGTTTCCTTCTACCATGTGAAGCCCAGGGATGGAACTCAGGTCATAAGGCTTGGTAGGAAATTCCCATCTTGCTGGGACACTTTGATAACCCCTCCAGATCTTTCCATTGCTTTTGAATTATGTCTATCATATCTTATATAGGTATTTTTATGATTTCTTTTGGATTCTGGATGCATGGAATACTTTTTTTTCCTCACCTTCATGCTTAGCCTCTATCATTACAGATGGTTTCTTGCATGTGTACATAGTTGGGTCTTTTTTCAAATGTGTTACTCTATATTTTAAATGAAAACTTTGATATTTCAATAAGTATCAATATGTATTATTCTTCTATACCTAGTTTTAATATTTTATTCAATAAATTAATGAAGTAATTAATGGAGTACATGTTACATGGGTCTATGTAAACTAGAGGGTGACTTAGAGGACCAGGTACTCACCTTCCACTATGTGGTTCCCAGGCACAGAACTCCAGCCATCAGGAGAGTCAGCATGCTCCCTTACCCAAGGAACCATCTTGGTGGCCCTGCATACATATTTTGTGATGTGTTTTGTATTGTATTGTGGCATCTATTTTCCTCTCTTATATTCAAATCTTCCTTTTGGAAAAATGATTTGCTGTAGTATGGTTTATTGAATTCTACATACTCTGCTGCATTGCAGATTTTTGCTTCATCCAATGCAAAAATGTTACATCAGAAAACACAAAGACTCACTCACCTTCCACCAGGGGCAATTCAAGCTTACATTTTGAAGCATGGTCAAAACTTGTAAAGAGGACATTATAGGGGTCTTCCTTAACCAATTTAAATTTGTTTAAGTGTTGTATGCATGAATTAGATTCAGAAAAAAAGTGCATGTATAATATGATATTTTTTTTCAATTAGTATCAAGACTTTTGTGATAGGCATCCACATTCATTAAAATAAAATATATATTTTTTATATATTTGTCATGTATGCTCCTAACATTCTTTACTGGCATGTCCCTGAATCACAGGGCCCACATAATAGTAATTTTGCTCATAAATGAAAGTCAATATAAGAGGATGCTGTTCAAATGATAATATGTTTTACATAAATACCTGTTTTAAGTCTATTTAGAAAGACTGTGTGTGCATGCAGGCTTCTGTTACGATTGTGTTCTCTGAAAATGGCAGTTGGAAACCTGCCTATCTACAGTGGATGGATGACTGATGGGTCAGTGGTTTCCACAGGTGTTGTTCTTTTTAGGAAATAAGGGTGTTTGTCTGTTTGTTTGTTTTTATAACATCTGCTTTAAGCCATTCTGTGAAATATCACTCTGACATTTAGAGACTCCATAGCAGGCTGAAATTGGCTTACTGATAACCATATCATCAACATACAGGCTTCTGATATTTAATAGTAAAATGGAGATTATAAACTAAATTGCCATTCCATAACCTCAAGACAAGAGTCACAGAACAAATATGTACAAACATATAGTGATGTGATGTGCCAAGAATGAAGACAAGGATGGTGGTATCCTTATTCACCAGTTCAGGGTAACACAATCATTTTAATTTTTTATGGATCTTGAATTCGTACATGTAACTTCTCCTCATTACTTTCTCCATCCACCCAGAGAAATGACACAAATAATACAGCAAGAATGATTCTGAGAAAGAAAATTGCTTATGTGTTTAAAGGTTAGACAGTTGAAAGATCAGTAATGTATTAGAAAATGAGTTTCAAAACAAGAAAGGTTAGCCGTCTGGAAAAATGTTCTGGTGAAATGAATAGCTATATTCTAGAGCAAATCACCCTAACAGAAGCAAAGAGCAGTTTACACAGGCACAACAGAGAAACCCAGGAAGAGCGAATGTTCTTTTTCATATGTGAAGCTGAAAGTGGCCCAAGGGAATAATTCAGGCTAGTATAAGGTCTCCATTTGCTATGAAACAAAACAAAACAAAACAAAACAAAACAAAACAAAAAACAAAATGGCTATTCTCTCTCTCTCATC
Organism: Psammomys obesus; assembly: GCF_907164565.1. NCBI lineage: Eukaryota > Metazoa > Chordata > Mammalia > Rodentia > Muridae > Psammomys > Psammomys obesus. The sequence goes on along the minus strand of NW_026596240.1, from coordinate 8,840,851 downwards.
TATCAATCAATCAATTTATCTATCTATCTATCTATCTATCATCTCTCTATATAAATTTATACATTATATAATTATATATAAATTTAAATATATAATATATATTTATATATATAAATATTTATATATAGATATATTTATATATATTTATATATTTATGAGTTGCTATATAACTATATATAAAGACAGATATAATTTTTTGCATGTGAGTATTTGTGGTGTGTGTGTGGAATGTGTGCATGGGACTGTGTGCCCTATCCTTACAAATGTGCAGGCCAGAGGTCAGTGTCGATGTCTTCCTCTATCTCTCTCATGTTTCTATGAGAAGGATCTCTTACTGAACCTGATTTTCATCATTTGGGTTGGATTTTGTGACCAACCCATAGAAATCTTCCTGGCTCCATTTTTCATTAACTGGGGTTACAGACACATATCTGTCTTGCTTTCTTATGGGTGATAAAAATCATATTTCAAGTCCACATCCTTCCACAACAAGCTGTTTACACACTGAGCCATCTCATAGGCCTTGACAAATAAATTTATTTAGAACAAAAATTAAAAAAAAAACCCGTTCAAGTCATAAACAGGCTGTGATTTCATGACAATGAAATCTATAAATACATAATCTCTAAAATTATTATTCAGCTTTTATTTAAGATGACTAAAAATTCAAATTCCATTACTAGTTTTTTTTGCAGTAGTCTAAATGATGATTAAAATATGTACAGTGTTCCACTAATACAATTACAATTAAAATCTTTAAATTCATCAAATCATTTTGTATAAATACATGTCACTGAAAACTATGAAATAATTATATTTTAAAACATATTTAATTACTTAAAACAAATAACAAATACTTTAATAATCTTGTGATGCTTACTTTTATTATTTGCTTTGAAAACTGGCACAGAGGACTAATATCCATTATATATAAAGAACTAAAGAAGTTAAACAGCAAAAAATCAAGTAATCCAATTAAAAATGGAGTACAGAGCTAAAGAGAAAATTCTCAATAGAGGAATATCGAATGGCAGAGAAACACTTAAAGAAATGCTCAACCTCATTAGCCATTAGGGAAATGCAAGTCAAAATGACCCTAAGATTTCACCTTACACGCATCAGAATGGCTAAGATCAAAACCTCAAGAGACAACACATGCTGGAGAGGTTGTGGAGAAAGGGGAACCCTCCTCCACTGCTGGTAGGAATGTGAACTTGTAAAACCACTCTGGAAATCAATCTGGCGCTTTCTCAGACAACTAGGAATAGCGCTTTGTCAAGATCCAGTTACACCACTCCTAGGCATATACCCAAAAGAGTCTCAACTACACAATAAGGACATTTGTTCAACCATGTTTGTAACAGCCAGAAGCTGGAAACAGCCCAAATGCCCCCCAACTGTAGAATGGATGCACAAACTGTGGTATATCTACACAATGGAATATTACTCAGCAATAAAAAACAAGAAAATGATGAAATTTGCAGATAAATGGTGGGATCTGGAAAAGATCATCCTGAGTGACCTATCCCAGAAGCAGAAAGATGCACACGGTATATACTCACCCATATAGACATATAATATAGGATAAACTTATTAAAATCTGTACATTTAAAGAAACTAATCAAGAGGGAGGACGCTTGCTCAATTCCTATCCAGAAAGGCAAAGAGCTGGACATCAGAAGGAGAAAAGAGGGAACAAGTCAGGAGCCTGACACAGAGGACGTCCGAAAGGCTCTGCCCTGCAGACTATCAATGCAGATGCTGAGGCTTATGGGCAACCTTTGGGCAGAGTGCAGGGAATCTTAGGAAGGAAGTGGGAAACAGTAATATCTGGAGAGGACAGGAGGAGAGCAACAGAACCAAAAAATCTGTGCACAGGGGTCTTTTCTGAGACTGGTACTCCATCCAAGGCCTATGAATGGAAATAACCTAAGACCCCTGCACAGATGTAGCCCATGGCAGTTCAGTATCCATGTGGGTTCCATTGTAATAGGAACAGGGACTGTCTCTGACATGAACTGACTGGCCTGCTCTTTAATTACCTCCCCCTGAGGGGGAAGCAGCATTACCAGGCCACAGAAGTAGACAATGCAGCCACTCCTGATGAGAACTAATTGACTAGGATCAGAAGGAAGGAAAAGAAGACCTCCCCTACCAATGGACTTGGGGAGGGGCATGCATGTAGAGGGTGGAGGAAGGGAGGGATTGGCACGGGAGGAGGGAGGGAACCACAGGGGGGGATACAAAGTGAATAAAATGTAGTTAATAAAGAAAAAAATAAAATTAAATTAACACACACACAAATAGAAAACTGGCATAAATAAAAATAATTCAGTTTTTATACTTTGAGTAATAACACCAATAAGATTTCTCCATATTAAAATTATTAAATATTTTTCCAAAATAAAATATTTCATTTTACATTATTAATTTTTAGTGATTATTAAGACAAAAATTTCAGGGTTTTAAATATATACATTTATTTGCTGAATGAAGACCTTTTTTACATTTCTTCTTCTTTGTACATTTCTTTATTTCTTAATGGAGTTTGTAAATTACTCATAAAAGATTAAGAATGTACTTTATATCAAGAACACTTACTTTTGAGCTACCACTGAATTCACAATCAATAACATTTGAAATGTATTTCAATTGCTTTGCCTTACTGCTACTTCCTTTTCTAGCATAGCACTCCTGTCAGGAGACATCAGCATTCTTTACTGTTGCACCCAACATTTCACTGTGGAGGCATTTCAGGCTAGAGGGTGAGTCTCCCTCTGAATCTTCAAGAGGAAACATGGCAGATGGAAGCAACATATGCTGTGGTTTCCTTGTCAAATGTCAATATGAGGAAATTCTCTTAAACAATCCTCTGCTCTCAGGAAGAATTTTATTTTAATCACACATTATTTCTTTTCTCCTCCTTTATACTAGTTTCTTAAATATACTCAGTTTTTTGCTTTTCTGAGATTTTTCTCTTCCTACTTAAAATTAATGAAATTGCCTCAAGAGCTACAAATTTCTTGGTTTTCATGATATTAAAGAACTCCTTCCACCCTCTTGATAAATGATTTCAAACTGATTAAAACAAGAAGTTACATAATCAACAAATTAAATACAGATTATCTTAATACATTATATTATGTTATTAGATGTTTGTATTTTGTATTTAAAGTTGGTATCTTTAGATGATTCCAAACGGTACACCAACTGCACATTTCATACTCTACATCATGTAAAGCTTGATAAAGTTTATCTTGGGTCTTCCTTTGGGTTATAATTCAGAATAATTAACAAATTGTAATTTTAAGATGTTTGTGAATAGCTGGTAAAGCCTTTCCTTCCATTGTTCATCTATTCTTAATTACAAAAAAGCAGAATCATGAGAGCGAATTTTAGTTTCACAGTGAATAATTAATCTACTATCCATGAATATTAAGCTTAATATCTAAATAACACACTCTAAACTCTGATAAAATGTAATATCCAAGAGGTGTTCTGACATCTTTGTTGTACATAAGGACACCCATGGCCTTTGTCACCCTCAGCTGTAGAAACATTTTTTATTCTCTACAGTTGTGGGAAGCAAGGGTGAAAATTCTTAATGCTTTTGCAACAGTGCGATCATTAGGCAGTGGAGGCTTTATTGTGCTTATGTACCTTAGGTAGTAATATTGAAGAAAGTTCTTATCTACAGTTGTAGGTGGGATTAAACATCACCACAGAATCTAGATATGTCTTATAATCATAGCATACATAAAACTAAGGTTAATTAAGCAATACAGCCATGCAAAGATTTACTCCACTGATATGTAATAATTAAGATGTCATTTTATTATTCTGTGGCTGTAACAATAAGTTATTAGGAGTCAATTTAATACTCTGTCATTTTAACCTAATAATAGCACTAGGCTCTCTCATCAGGCTAATGACTTTTTTAGGTTCTTGGACTCCATAATGGTGCCAGTTAGAGATTCCACCATGTAGAGCAGGCATTAAGTCAGAACGTGGTTGATTACAAATATGATGTTCTTGTCACTATTGCACTGTGGGCAAGACTTGCAAGGCTTCTCAGCCCTAATCAGAGATGCTTTTATTAACAGTAGGTTATGGTTAACATTGGTGGTGGACAACTGGCAAAGGTTCAGAGAAAAAAAAAGCCTGTAGAGAAATCAACCTTAAAATGAACATCTACAGTGCATTCTTTACTTCCAAGGTTCAGGTTGTACTGATGACCTGGGAACTGAAAGACTGTAAGAGCCAGAGGTGGCAAATGAATACAGGGAAACAGTGCCCCCTTAACAGGTAGGACAGCTGTACATGTGAACTCAAGTGACGGTGACAACAGACATAAGCCCCATGTAAGCTCATGACACATCAATTCATAGCATGAAGGAGGAGGGTAGGAACAAAGTGTTTCCTACTAGCAAGGAACTTTTGAAATTAATGGTTGCTGGGAAAGGAAAGTCTGACTTCGTTTTTTCCAGTTTCATTGTTAGGTGTGCCACACTCCAGTGGAAGCCCACTCTGCCATTAATATATGGGCCACATGAATTGGAAATTGAGCTTGATGAAGAGAAAGAGAGGGATACAGAGAAGGCGAGGAAGAGGGGAGTGAGAGAAGGGGGAAGTAAAAGTTGATGTTCAATATTTAAGAAAGGTGATCTGGGAGAAGTCTGGGGAGTGGTAAATATCAAGAAAACTTATTGGATGAATTTTTTAAAAATTTTTATTTTCTTAATATTAGTTACAGTTTTTTTTAACTTTGTATCCCTGCTTTATCCCACTCCCTCTTTCCCTCCCAATCCCACCCTCTCACCCTTATCTCCTCCCTGCCCCTTTCCAAGTCCACTGATAAGGGAGAACCTCCTATGAAATTGTAAATATATTTTTTATTTGGCTGATTTAACTGTCATCTTGGAGGCTTACTGACTCTGTCTGCTAACCTAAGCCTAGTCTTGGAAGCTTCTAACCTCCATACAGTTTAATCTAGGCGTTGAATGTTTCTCCCTCTTAGACTGCTGAATAAACTCACCCTTCCTAGGTCTTTCTAAGCTCTGGGTGGCTGGTTCAACGCAACTGGTCTGGATCAAAATCCTCTCTAAGCTCATTGATTCAATTTTGTTTCTCTCACCTTCTGACTGAATTACTGTGCTTGGCCTCAAACTAATGCTTATCATTTTCCCTAGTCTTCTGGCTCCTTCTTATTCTCAGGCTTCAGCTGCCCCTACTTACCTACACTGAACTGCATGAATTTACAAAGAAACTCAGCTCCACTACACTGTACTCTCTCAAGTGAATTGCCCCAAACTCACTTGAACTTGAACTGACACTGCACTGCCGCTCAACTGACCCCCCACTTTCGGCTAACTGACTGACCTCAGCTCAACTGAACTTCCGGAACTGACTGAGCTGATTTTTGTCTCCCTGCACTCACTGTTCTTATGTAAACTCTTCCTGTCTGTTCTCTTGAGAGTTGGGTAAATAGTATTCTGTCAACTCTTTCTCTGATTTGTCACTTTGCCCATCAGTTAGATGTCATTGTTTGGGATTAAAGGTGTGCTGGATTAAATTTTCTCTGTACAAAATTACCAAAGAATTAATGAAAATGACATTCTTTTATTGTACAGTTTAAAGTCAACAACAAAAACATCATTTGACTAGCTTGTAGAAACAAAACCATTCTGCTCTATAAATGAGTCTATTTTCCTATTGTCTCATTTTACTGTTCTTTATGTGATTTCACATTTGATTATAGTATCAAGAACAAATGTATTTCAGTATGTGTATTCCATTAATATTAGTCAACACTTCTCAATCAATTCCTTGAGTTTACTATATTTGTAGCAATGATTATCATTGCTAGATAAGATTTATAACTATGATGGATACCATTAATGCTTATGTTACAACTGCATTGTGATTTTAGTAGTAGATACATGATAGATAGGTAGATAGATAGATAGATAGATAGATAGATAGATAGATAGATAGATAGAGATAGGTGATAGAAATATCATTGATAGATAATAAATAAATAAATATTGATGACCAACTTCAACATCAAGTGGAAAAATTGAGTCAGGGAGTAGATCTGGCTGCTGGCTATGACCCAGCCGACTTTTTCTGAGGGTAATTCTCCAGGCCTGAACTGATAGTTACCAACCATGGCTTCCACAGATAGTGGCAAACTGCTGGTCTAGAACTTAATTGTTCTTGGTGACAGGCCAGTGCTGGTAACTCCCTGGTGGGCTTACACTTATAACTGTAAGTGGAGCCTAAAGCTCCTAGCTCTTAGTGGGGTCTTTCCACTGGTAGTGGCAAAGTATGCAAAGAAGAAAGGAAAGAAGGACAAGACCATACACACACACACACACACATAGACACACACACACATTTGATGCTAAAGTAAGACTCCAGCAGGTAGGTTCCAACAAGCTTCTTCTTTCAAGCCTCTCTTACTTTACACATACACATTACATGCATGCATACATACATATAAAGATACACATTCACCCAATGTGTGGATGGAAAAGGATTCCAATCCAACTTACACATATTTGTATACACATACACACATCTTAGTGGATGGAACAAACATAGAATAGTTCCAACTCAACCTGCTGTTGTACCTACACACACACATACATACATACATACATACATACATACATACATACATACATACA
>NW_026596240.1:8824750-8834152 GCF_907164565.1 Psammomys obesus | reverse complement strand
ACATACATACATACATACATACATACATACATACATACATACATACATACATACATATTTGGTGGATGGAAGAAATTTCAAAGAGCCAGTTCCAATAACTTTGTTATTTTTTTCTCACAGTTTATATGTCCCAGCAAGTTCTTTCAGTCAGTACAAAAATCACAATGTGGTTACATTCTATTTTTCTTTACGTAAATAATTACAATGAGTATATGTAAGAAAAACATAGTCACCCTGGTGGGGTGATCTAGCCAGCCTACAGAGAAAAAGGATCTGGGCAGTCAATGGACTAAGGGAGAATGATAGCAGAGGAAGAAGAAGGAGGGTGGGACTGAGAGGAGATGAGGGAGAGAGCTGGAACCAGGATACAAAGAGAATGTATTGCAAATCATCATAGTAATACTACTGCTACTACTGCTAAGTAATATTATAAGAATCTTTTAAAGATCATATGTCTAAACGTTTATATATAAAAAAAAACTTCAGCCATTTCTGCTTTAAATCCTCAAGGTATGCATCTACTGATTAATAATTTTAATTAAATCATATCAGGAAGCTGCGGACTAAAACAAGTATTAGGTACTCAATTATTGCCTCAGTCACCAGCCCAGCTTGAGGGTGTCAGGTCAGCCAGTGCTTTTCCGAACACTGTTTTTTATAGCAACTTTAAAAAAAAAAATCCCTGGATTTGCTATTAAGGATGTACTTTTCTGAACTTCAGATTGTTCCATAAGTTTTTCTAAATCAGAGCCACTAACAAAAACATCCTTATCTAACCTTGTTAAACCATCTATTTTTCCAAATTCTTTTTAAGTGGATTGTTTATTGCTAACATTCTACATCTCTAAGCTATTTTCAAGGGTGGTGGTTGAATCCTTACTCTTCTCCAGCAGCAATGCACAAAAGTTCAAGCATTGGTTTGATTTGTTTGTTTGCTTTGTTTTAAATTTATTTTTTATTAAATTTTAATTTTTATATTAATTACAGTTTATTCACTTTGTTCCCAGCTGTAGCCCCCTCCCACATTCCCTTCCAATCCTACTCTCCCTCTCTTTTTTCCTCCTTGCCCCTCTCCATGTCTACTGATAGTGGAGGTCCTCCTCCCCTTCCATTGGACCCTAGCCTATGAGGTCTCGTCAGGACTGGTTGCATTGTCCTCCTTTGTGGCCTGGCAAGGCTGCACAGGGGGAGGTGATCAAAGAGCAGCCCCTGAGTTCACTTCAGATAGCCCCTGTTCCCCTTTTATTGTTAGTACCAATGATGCTGCCCAGTGAGGGGGGGGGCTGGAATTCCCTTTAGAGTGCTCTTACAACTCAACTATTATGCGGGATGCAGCGACCACAAGGGCAGCAAGCAGAGCGATGCTCTACAACAGCATAATATCATCAGGACAAGTAGTCCTTGGGGTTCTGCCTCCCAGGGAAAATCCGTCATGGGAGTGCTAACTGGTAGAACCACATTCTGTGAGTTCTAGAGCTCCTACATGGTTCCTGAGAGATAAATATAGATAAAGTTAGTTTGATAGAAACACACAACAGATAGAAAACATAGGTGATAGATAGATGACAGATTGACAGATGATAGATAAAGATTGCAGATGACAGAATGATATGTGTGTGTGTAGAGATTAGTAAAGATAGATAAAATGATAAGTATAGAGAAATGAAAATATAGATGTAGAGTGGTAGATACAGCTACAGATTGATATAGATACATAAAGATATAGAACTAGATGATGGATATAGATGATAGGTGAGAGATGATAGATATGTGTTAAACTATTCAGATACACATTTAGGTACAGATAGGGGTAGACAGATGATATAGACAGCCAGCCAGACAACCGACAAGTACATGATATGCAGATTATTGGTAGATATAGAAACATAACAAATAGCTTTTATGTAGCTATATCTATAAATACCTTCATATCAGCTGTAAAGAAAAAGTTTTTATTAATCTTTAAATTATAGACTGATATACATAAAGAGACAGGTAATTTTTAGACAGATAAATAGATGATAGGTACAGACATAGATATAAATTGATATCATAAAAGAGATAAATAGACAACAATGAATGAATGATAGATAGATATATAGGTATGACAAAAAGATAATAGCTAAACAGACATAAATAGACGATGGGTAAATAGACGATAGATGCATGATGATAGATGATAGATACCGATATACATATATTAATGATCAAACTACACTACATAGAGCTATAACTATAGATATAATCAGACAATATAGACATAGACGGTAGGAAAATGAATGTTGGATACATAAATATATACATAGAAATACAGATGATAAGTAAATAAATTTTCTTCTTTAAATTTGGTTTTAAATGCTCTCTGCAAATATTTGTTTTATTTATTTTAATTGAATAAATTTGATGGATACATTGTTACAATTTCATATATGTACAATCTGCCCAATGATCATATTAGGTTTCCTAACACTTTCATCTACTTAAAAGTCTTAATTCGATACCCTGGTGGATAGAGTCTTTCAGAGGTCCTCTATGGAAAGCTCCTGTCTGTTGTCTTCTACTTCTGATGTCTATCCTGTTTGCCCTTCTGAATGAGGATTAAGCATTTTCCCTAGGCTCCTCCTTGTTGTTTAGCTTCTTTAAGACTGTAGATTTTACTATGTTTATCTTATATTATATGGCTAATGTCTACTTATATGTATATATAATTTGTGTCTTTCTGCTTCTGGGTGATCTCACTCAGGATAATAGTTTCCAGTTCACACCATTTGCCTGCAAATTTCATGATTTTCTTGTTTTAATTGCTGACTAGTATTCCATTGTGTAAATGTACCACAATTTCTGTATCCATTTCTAAGTTGAGGGACATCTGGGTTGTTTCCAAATTTGGCTGTTACAAACAAAGCTGCTATGAATGTAGTTGAGCAAATGTTCTTATTGAAGGGTGGGGCATTTTTGGGTATATGCCTACTAATGGTATGGCTGGATCTTGAGGTAGTACTATTCTTATTTTTGTGATACAGCACCAGATTGATTTCCAAAGTCACTGTACAAGGTTACATTTCTACCAGCAGTGGAGGAGGGTTCCCCTTTTTCTGCAACCTCTCCAGTATGTGTTGTCACTTGAGTTTTTGATCTTAGCCATTTGATGGGTATAAGGTGAAATATCAGAGTCGTTTTGATTTGCATTTCCCAAAAGACTAATGACCTTGAACATTTCTTTAAGTGTTTCTCTGCCATTCGATCTTCCTCTATAGAGAATTCCCTGTTTACTCTGTTCAACATTTTTAACTGGCTTACTTGGTTTGTTGGTGTTTAACTTCTTGAGTTCTTTATATATTCTGGAAATTAGCCCTCTGAGAGATGGAGGGTTGGTGAAGATTTTTTCCCAGTCTGCAGGCTGTCTTTTTAGTGTCTCTGGTTTTAAGTTGAGGTCTTTGATCTACTTGGATTTTAACTGTGTGGAGGGTGCTAAATATGGGTTTATTTGTATTTTTCTACATTTGGCCATCCAGTTAGACCAACATCATTTGTTGAAAATATGGTCATTTTTTACATTGTATGGTTTTTGGCTTCTTGGTCAAAAATTAAGTTTCCATAGGTATGTGGGTTTATTTCTGGGTCTTCATTTCGATTCCTCTAATCCACCAGTCTGTTTCTATGCCAGTACCATGCCTTTTTTGTTACTGTTGCTCTATTTTACAGCTTGAGATCTGGGATGCAGATGCCTCCACTAGATCTTTTAGGCTACCCACCAGCCCAAATCCAGCATCTCTGGATACCTTCCTGGGACCAGACCCTGGCAGCTCTGACCTTGGACCCTCACTCTCACTGCCTGTGGAGTGAATACATTCCTGGATTGAGGGTGAGACTCCATGGCGTTCTCTTTAGTGATGTTGCAATTCTTTCTTCTAGTTACTCATAACATATGAAGTAAATTTGTGTGTGTGAAGTGAAGCCGCCATGATATACTTTAGAGTGCTTAAGCTTACTACTGATACTGATACTGGTTTATATAATGTCCAATGAACTCTTGTCTCATCATATGCCTCAGCCTTTAAAAATAGTTACAAATTCAAATAGGTTTTATTTTATTTTTTTCACCATCCAGTGATGAAAATTAGCCTGTGGAAATTTTCTTTCCACATGAGACTTATTTTGCTGTCAAGAAAACATTTTCTGTTTGTACACAGTTTGTTACATATAATAGGATTTCATATTTTTGAGTGAATAACATCCAAGTGTATAACACTATCACATTTAAAAACATTAATTTATGAGTCTCAATATCTGCTTTGATACACTGCAAGGTAGAGTCTTTCAGAGACCCTCTGTGGTAGGCTCCTGTCCTGTTGCTTGTTTTCTCCCACTTCCAATGTCCATCCCATTTGTCTTTCTAAATGAGGATTGATCATCTTACCCCGGGTCCTCTTTCTTGTTTAGCTTCTTTAGGTGTACAGATTTCAGTATATTTATCTTTTCTTATAGGTCTAGTAACCACATATGAGTGAGTATATACTTTGTGTGTCTTTCTGCTCCTGGAATACCTCACTCAAAATGATCTTTTCTAGGTCCCACCATTTGCCTGACAATTTCATGATTTCCTTGTTTCAAATTGTTGAGTAGTATTCCATTGTGTAAAAGTACCACAATTTCTGTTTCCATTCCTCCATTGATGGACATCTGGGTTGTTTCCAGGTTCTGGCTATTATGAATAAAGTTGTTACAAACATAGTTGAGCAAATGTCGTTGTTGTGTACTTGATCATCTTTTCCAAATCTTTGGCAGAGTGCAGGGAATCATGTGAAAGAAGGGGGAGTTAGTATGACCTGGAGAGGACAGGAGCTCCACAAGGACCAAATATACCTGGGCACAGGGGTCTTTTATGAGACTGCATCTCCAACCAAGGACCATGTATGGATATAACCCAGAACCCCTGCTCAGATGTAGCCCATGGTATCTCAGTATCCAAGGGGGACCCTAGTAAGGGAAACTGAGACAATTTCTGACATGAACTCATTGGCTGGCTCTTTGACCTCCCCCTCCACCCCAAGAGAGGAACAGCTTTGCTAGGTCACAGAAGAAGACTTTGCAGCCATTTCTGAAGTTACCTGATAAGCTAGGATCAGATGGAAGAGGAGGAGGACCTCCCATATCAGTGGACTTGGAAAGGGGCAGGGAGGAGAGGGGGGCGGGAGGGTGGGATTGGGAGGGAATGAGGGAGCAGGTTATAGCTGGGATACAAATATAATAAACTATAACTAATATTAAAAAAAATAAAAATTTAGTTAAAATATAAAAAAAAATAAAAATGTATAATAAAACTAGAGATTGTAATTTTAAAAAGTCATTAAAAGGATTTTCTGGAAAACCTTAAAAAAAAAAGAAAACATTAATTTACTCCCTCTGTGTGGAAGTACATGGCAGGGATCCATTTTCTCCTCTCTTGCCCAGCTTTTGAAGCAAGGTCTCTTTTTTTCTGTTGCTTTACTGGAGCTTGCATGAGAATAACCAGTTTCCACTGCCTGTCTCATTACAGGAGTGTTAGGATTAAAAACTGGAACCACCACCATATGATCTTTTTCTTTTTTCTTTTGTTTTTTTTTAACTTTTATTAATTACACTTTATTCACTTTGTATCCCCCCCAAACCCCCCCTCCTCCCCTCTTAATCCCACCTTCCCTCCTACTTCTTCACGCCTGCCACTCCCCCAGTCCACTGATAGGGGAGGTCCCCCTCTTTTTCCTTCTGATCTTAGTCTATCAGATCTCATCAGGAGTGGCTGCATGGTCATCTTCTGTGGCCTGGTAAGGCTGCTCCCCCCTCAGGGGGAGGTGATCAAAGATCAGGCCAATCAGTTCATGTCAGAGGCCGTCCCTCTTCCCATTACTATGGAAGCCACATGAACACTGAACTGCCATGGGCTACCTCTGTGCAGGGGTTCTAGGTTATCGCCATGCCTGGTACTTGGTTGGAATATGAGACTCTGGAAAGACCCCTCTGTTCCAATTTTCTGGTTCTGTTGCTTTCCTTGTGGAGTTCCTGTCCTCTCCATATCTTACTATTTCCCACTTCTTTCATAAGATTCCATGCACTCTGCCCCACAGTTGGCCATAAATCTTAGCGTCTGCTTTGATAGTCTGCAGGGCAGAGCCTTTCAGAGACCCTCTGTGGCAGGTTCCTAACTTGTTTCCTCTTTTCTTTTTCTTCTGATGTCCATCCTCTTTGCCTTTTAGAATGGGGATTGAGCATTTTAGTCAGGGTCTTCCCTCTTGATTAGTTTCTTTAGATGTATAGATTTTAGTAGGTTTATCCTATATTATATGTCTATATGAGTGAGTATATACTGTGTGTGTCTTTCTGCTCCTAGGACAGCTCACTCAGGGTGATCCTTTCCAGTTCCCACCGTTTACCTGCAAATTTCATGATTTCCTCGTTTTTCATTGCTGAGTAATATTCCATTGTGTGGTTGTACCACAATGTCTGTATCCATTCTTTAGTTGGGGGACATCTGTGCTGTTTCCAGCTTCTGGCTATTACAAATAAAGCTGCTACACACATGGTTGAGCAAATGTCCTTATTGTGTACTTGAGTTTCTTTTGGATATATGCCTAAGAATGGTATAGCTGGGTCTTGAGGAAGCACTATTCCTAGTTGTCTGAGAAAGCACCAGATTGATTTCCAAAGTGGTTGTACAAGTTTACATTCCCACCAGCAGTGGAGGAGGGTTCCCCTTTCTCCACAACCTCTCCAGCATGTGTTGTCACTTGAGTTTTTGATCTTGGTCATTCTGATAGGTGTAAGGTAAAATCTCAGGATCGTGTTTATTTGCATTTTCCTAATGGCTAATGAGGTTGAACATTTCTTTAAGTGTTTCTCTGCCATTCGATACTCCTCCATCGAAAATTCTCTGTTTAACTCTGTTCCCCATTTTTACATTGCATTACTTGGTTTGTTGCTCTTCAGCTTCTTTAGTTCTTTGTATATACTGGATATTAGAAAAAATTGGAACATTTAACAAAAGAATTGCATGACGAACATACAGACTCTCCCATTTAAGGAAATCCATGTCTTATAAAATCATTATCCAAAATAATAAAATCACCTGGAATCTAAAATACTAGTTAGGTTATCTCTCTGAAAGAGCAACAGAAAGCTTGTAGATCCTTTATTTGTGAATCATAGCAAATAATATGAAGTATGGAAATCAATAATATTATAACATTTTATTTTATGAAATTCTTAACTTTAAAACTATCAAAACTAAGAAAATAGATAAAATATTTATAAAAGTCAATTACCTTAGGAAACAGTGTTTTTCCTATTAAAATAAAGATCTCTTGATTATCATATGAATATGTAAAAGTTCCTGGATGCTAAAAATATCTGAAGTATGACTTTGTAATAGTTCAGAGAGTAGAGGTTCAGTCCTCTCCTCTTTGTCAGTGGGGCACACTTCACTATGTAACACAATGAGAGCTCAATATCCTGGGAGGACATTGATCATTGATGTCCAGGGCAGAGGTGAGGCTTTTTTTATTTTAAGGTTTAAGGTCTTTATTATTATTTTCTTTCTGGGCTGAGGCTTTCAGAAGGCCATTCTTGATTACATCCTGTCTGCCAGGTTTGATCTCTGACTCCTTCAAGGAGTATAGCTTCTACGCATTTCCAGAATCCTTTAATCTTTCTCTTCTGCTCACTTCTCCACCTCAAGAATGCCTCCTATGCTCTTGTGTAAATTTAGTCCTCAGTATCGTCCTATGTGTTTCCTTTTTTGTAAGACTAAAATCAAATTATTGGTGTCTACATTCCGGTGCTCCATGGATTCCTGGGTCTGATCTCTGGAACGAGTGTGACAGGTAGCTGTGACCCGTCCAATGGGTGGTCGGTAGTAAGCTCAGGAGGTTCTGCAAGAGCAGCAAGTGATCCCTAGCACTGAGCACACTCTGCAGCCTCTGCACTTCTTTGAGGGAGTTCAGCAGTGAAGTTTACTGTCCATCCTCAGTGTACAAAGGGTCTTGGTGAGGAGAGTTTGGGACTCTTCTTTGTCTTTCTTCTTTGTTGAGCTTACATAGTCACTCTCATCTGTGTTCAGGTCTCTACCTTAGGCAAGATGCTTGCTGGTGAGCTGTTCAAACCAATTATTTTCTTTGTGTGTGTGTGTTCTCCAGAACTTGAGTGCTTTCATTCTGACATTGTGAAGATTTTAATGTGACATTTCTTCTCCATCCATGATTATCATGCTTTAACCCTTATCAATTATCAACATCTCCACCTTACCTAAACATTTTTTTCACCCGAGTAACAATTACCGAACATCTTTTAAATCTCATTCTTCTCAGGTGCAGTTTGAGGCTTTAAACAATGCTCCATTTATAATATCCACTTCTGTTGATACCTCAGAAACAATAATTCATAAGTCGATAGAAGCAGGAATCTTATGAACACCAATAATCAACACAGATTTGGTGGAATTCCAAATGCTCAGAAGAATATGAAAGGTCAAAACAAATTGACTTCCACTATCTTCTGTTAAATATGGAATACACTCTTCTTCATTTTATGCTAACTCAGTTACTGGAAATTTTTAATTTAATTCAAGCTTTCCCATGAAGGAAATCTTTTAAAAAAAAGAACTAAAATTATGTAAAAATTTAAACTAAACTTGTGCATTAATATAATAGGAACGTTATATTGACAAATGAGAAATGTTTTAAAATTATACAAAAGTTTGTAAGCATAAATTGTATTGTGAGTAATTAAGACATACTGGTTTAGGTACTAAGGTGAGTATATATGTCAATTTTTGCCTGGTTGAATATATCAGTATATTCATCTTCTTAAGAGAACTTAAAAAATGTTTAAGCCAGACTACAGAGTAATCACCTCTATTTCTCCTAACACGATTCCCGTATTTTCCCAATTTTGCTTTGTGAGCAGTCAGTAATATGAAAGCTAAACACAGTACAGCAGTAAAATCAATGAAAGTTTTCATGAGGCATTTCCTTCTGATGTAAAATCAAGCATACGAATGAAAACATAGTAGCCTTTAACTATCAGACTTTGTACTTTATATACACCCTTCTTAATTCCAGTTATTATCCACAGCCAACTGTCAAATATGGAGGTAATGGGAGAAGATAAATATTTGGAGAAGATCACTATGCACTTGAATAATGTCATCAAAGTGCTGGGTTTCTGTACCTTATAATGTTTGTTAGAGTAGTACATAATGCACCTTATCTTTGTTCTCGTGGTTGATGGATGTGGTATATCTACTACAGATTTCTCTCTCTCATTGTTTCATTTATGTATGTATGTATGTATGTATATATGTATGCATTTGTCTATCCTTCTATCTATCTATCTATCTATCTATCTATCTATCTATCTATCTATCTA
>NW_026596240.1:8757805-8822805 GCF_907164565.1 Psammomys obesus | reverse complement strand
CAGTGCCAGAATCTCATTCTTCCCTTAGGTACAGCTGAAACACCAATGCACACTCTCAAAACAGGGAACCTATCTCATCTTCCTGAAAAATACTCCAGACACCAGAGAAAGAGGGACCCAGTATGAAGTAAAGACTCCAGGAACAAATGGTGAGGGTTACAAATAAGCAGATGGCCAGTGGTAGCATAAGAACATACCCAACAAAAAATCAGGACATCATGGCTTTACTGGCAACCCCCAAAACAATGGACATTTCAATTCATCAGAAACACAGGAAAATGACTTTAAAGTGATGCTTATCCAGTTATTAGAGGCACATAAAGAAGAAATGAACAAATCTCTGAAATAAATAGCTACACAAATAGAGACACATAAGGAGGAAATGAACAAACCTCTCAAAGAAATAGCCACAGAAGTGAAGACAAATAAAGAGAAAATGAACAAAGCTCTCAAAGACATATAGACAAATACAGACAAAACAAACAAACAAAAACCGGAGGCACAAGTAGAGGCACAATTAGTGGCATATAGAGAGGAAACAAACAAAAAAATAGAAGCAATCATAAAGACAGGAATCCACATTCAAACAGATGAAAGAAATGGTGCAAGGCATGAAAACAAAATAGAATAAATAAAGAAAACACAAACAGAGAAAACCCTGGAGCTGGGGTTCTTAGAGAAAAGATCAGGAACTACAAAGGAAAGCATCACCAATAGAATACAAGAGATGGAAGAGATAATCTCAGGTGCTGAAGATACACTGAAGAAATTGATGCTTCTCTCAAGGAAAAAGTAAAATCGGAACTGTTCCAAACACAAAATATCCAAGAAATCAAGCACATCATGAAAAGAAAAAAAAATCTAAGAATAATAGGAATAGATGAAAAAGAAGATTCCAAGCTCCAAGGTACAGAAAATATTTTCATGAAAATAATAGAAGAAAATTTTCTTAACTTAAAGAAAGAGATGTCCATAAACATACATGAAGCCTACAGAACAACAGATAGATTAGAACAGAAAAGAAACTCCTCACTTCACATAATAGTCAAAACACTATACAGAACAAAGAAAAAATATTAAAAGCAGCAAGGGAAAAAGGCCAAGTAACATCTAAAGGTAGACTGATCAGAATCACACCAGATTTTTTTCAACAGAAACTATGAGAGCCAGATGGGCCTGGGCAGATGTCATGCAAACATTAAGGCACTATAGATGCAAACCCAGACTACTATACCCAGCAAAGCTTTCAATCAACATAGATGGAAAACACAAAATATTCCATTACAAAACTAAACTTAAACTATATCTACACAGCAAACAAACACTACAGAATATACTAGAAGGAAAACTCCAATCCAATGAAAACAACTACACCCAAGAAAACATGTGATATAGATAACTTCACAACAACAACAAAAAAAAAAAAATAAAAGAAAACAAGCAATGAAGCACAGTAACACCACCAACTCTACAACAAAAGAAGTTAACACATATTGGTTACCATTATCTATCAACATCAATGGACTCAACTCTCCAATAAAAAGACACAGACTAACAGAATTTTTGCAGAAACAGGATCCAACATTCTGCTGAACCCAAGAAACACACAACTGCAACAAAGATAAACACTACCTCAGAGTAAAGGGCTGGAAAATTTTTTTCAAGCAAATGGACTCAGAAAACAAGATGGGGTAGGTATCCTAATAGCTAATAAAATAGACTTTCAAACAAAATCAAGTAATCCAATTAAAAAATGGGGTACGGAGCTAAACAGAGAATTCTCTGTACAGGAATATAGAATGGGAGAGAAACACTTAAACAATGCTCAGTGTCCTTATTTATCAAGGAAATGCAAATCAAAATTATCCCGAGATTTCAACTTACACCCATTAGAATGGCTAAGATAAAAAACTTAAGTGACACATGTTGGAAAGATTGTGGAGAATGGGGAACCCTACTCCATTCCTGGTAGGAATGTAAACTTGTTAAACCAGTTTAGAAATCAGTCTGGTGCTTTCTGAGACAATTAGGAATAGTGCTTCCTCTAGAACCAGTTATACCACTTCTGGGCATATATCCAAAATATGCTCAAGTACACAACAAGTACATTTGCTCAATCATGTTTGTAGCAGATTTATTCATAATAATAGCCAGAAACTGGAAACAATCCAGCTGTCCGTCAACAGAGGAATGGATACAGAAAATGTGGTACACTTACAAAATGGAAAACTACTCTGCAATTAAATACAAGGAAATCATGAAATTTGCAGACAAATGGTGGGATCTAGAAAAGATCATCCTCAGTGAGGTATCCCAGAAGCAGAAAGACACATATGGTAAATACTCACTTATAAGTGAATAGTAGACATTTCATATAGGATAAATCTATAAAAACCTGTACACCTAGAGAAGCAAATCAATAAGGAGGACCCTGGATAAGATGATCAATCTTCACTTAGAAAGACAAACGGATGGATATTGGAAGAAGAAAAAAACAGGAAACAGAACAGGAGCCTACCACAGAGGGCCTCTGAAAGAGTCTACCCAGCAGTGTATCAAAGCAAATGCTGATACTAATAACCAAATTTTGGGCAGAGTGCAGGGAATCTTATGATAAAACAGGGAGATAACAAGTCCTGGAGAATACAAAGAGCTCCTCAAGGATAGAAAGAGAAGCAAAATATCTGGGCATGGACATATTTTCTGAGACTGATACTCCAACCAAGGCCCATTCATGGATATAACCTAGAACCCCTGCACAGATGTAGCCCATGGCAGCTTAATAGCCAAGTGAGTTCCCTAGTAATCGGAACAGGGACTGTCTCTGACATGAACTGATTGGCCTGCTCATTGATCACCTCCCCCTGAGAGCCTTACCAGGCCACAGAGGAGGGCAGTGCAGCCAGTCCTGATGAGACCTGATAAGCTAGGGTCTGATGGAAGGGGAGGAGGACCACCCCTATCAGTGGACTTGGAGAGGGTCCTGGGAGTAGATGAGAGATGGAGGGTGGGATTGGGATGAAGTGAGGGAGGGGGCTACAGATAGGATACAAAGTGAATAAACTGTTACTAATATAAAATTTTTGAAAAAGATAATAAAAATAGTTTTTAAATATTCAGAAACATTCTACTACCTAAATACTGAAAATTTAAATTAGCAGGGATATTATCACAAGATTTTTTAAAGCATATATGGCATAAATAATTTTTTTATGTCAGTCTGAGATTTAGATTGCATTCTTTTTCCAGAATGAGAAGTTTTGTGCATTTATCGAGCATTTCTACTGCTTGTATTTATTTATTTATTTATTTACTTATTTATTTAATTTGCATATAAATAACTATTCTTCTTGAGAGCATTTAAAAAATATTTTTGCTATTTCTTTTTCTTCCTTCTTCAGTGGCCCACCTGCCTTCCTTATGCTCTCCCTACATTCACGTCACTGGTCCTCTGGACCTCTTATCACTTCTTGCTCCCAAGAGAGAAGGATCTGGTCAGATCACTTGCCCATGCTCAGTAGGCTTACTTTTCCTACTGTCTGCGTTGTTTGTATGGTGGATGTGAATATCTGTCAGAGAGTAACCTGTTCCACTTCGCTGTTCCTCCACTGTGCAGAAGCTGCTGAGGTTTACCGACTGGTCACCTTTAACTTCTCTTGTCTATGATATCTAATTCCTGTCTGAAAAATAACTGCCAGCACCCACATTTTTGTTGTTGTTGTTGTTTCTGTTTTGGCACAGGGTTTCTCTGTGTACTCTTGGCTCTTCTAAACTCGCTTTGTATACTAAGCTGACCTGGAACTCAAAGAGATCTTCCTCCTCTTCTTCCCTAAGTGCTGGCATTACAGGCTTGTGCCAGTGGACCTGGCTCAGCAACAATATTTCTAATGTTGATTTTTAGTAATAAATTTGAAATTTTCTTTAAGTATAAAACAATTAACAGGACAGGAGCCTACCACAGAGGGCTTGTGAAAGATTCTACCTAGCAGTGTATCAAAACAGATGATGAGATGCATAACCAAATCTTCGGCAGAGTGCAGGGAATCATATGAAAGAAGGGGAGTTAGTATAACTTGGAGAGGATAGGAACTTCACGAGGACCAAATATATCTGGGCACAGGGGTCTTTTCTGAGACTATCTTTAACCAAGGACCATGTATGAATATAACCTAGAACCCCTGCTCAGATGTAGCCTATGGTAGCTCAGTATCCAAGTGAGTTACCCTAGTAAAGGGAACAGGGACTATTTCTGACATGAACTCAATGGCTGGCTCTTTGACCTCCCCTCCCCGTACCCCCCCCCCCCCCCCGAGGGAGGAACATCCTTACTAGGCCACAGAGGAGGACATTGCAGGCAGTGCTGAAGAAACCTGACAAGATAGGGTCAGATGGAAGAGGAGGAGGACCTCCCATATCAGTGGACTTGGAAAGGGGCAGGGAGGAGATGAAGGAGGGAGGGTGGGATTGGGAGGGATTATGGGAGCAGGCTACAGCTGGGATAAAAAGTTAATAAACTGTAACTAATATTAAAAAAAGAAAAATTTAATTAAAAAAGTATATCCCAACTATCCATTTTTAGATGTATGCTGGAGTTTCTTTTCTTTCTTTCTTTTTAACTAATTTATTTTGGAAGATAGCCAAATATCCAATTTTTATAGTTAATGTCTATTTATATAGCTATGCAATATATGTAATATTATATATATGCTATAGATATTTTAAATTTTTTTTAATTTTTTAAAGCTATTATCACAATCTTTTTTTTCTTCATTAATTGCACTTTACTCACTTTGTATCCCCCCTGTGGTCCCCTCCCTCCTCCCGTCCCAATCCCTCCCTTCCTCCACTCTCTGCATGCATGCCCCTCCCCAAGTCCACTGATAGGGGAGGACTTCTTTTCCTTCCTTCTGATCCTAGTCAATTAGGTCTCATCAGGAGTGGCTGCATTGTCTTCTTCTGTGGCCTGGTAATGCTGCTCCCCCGTCAGGGGGAGGTAATTAAAGAGCAGGCCAATCAGTTCATGTCAGAGACAGTCCCTGTTCCTATTACAATGGAACCCACTTGGATACTGAACTGCCATGGGCTACATCTGTGCAGCGGTCTTAGGTTATCTCTATGCATAGTCCTTGGTTGGAGTATCAGTCTCAGGAAAGAGCCCTGTGCTCAGATTTTCTGGTTCTGTTGCTCTCCCTGTGGAGCTCCCGTCCTCTCCCGCTCTTCCTGCTTCCCAGCTCTTTCCCTTCTTATTACTTCTATAATAACATGTGCTCTACACATAGGCATGTACACATGACTACAGCAGCGCATGAAGACAGGAGGTTAGATCCCTTGGCGGCTGGGTCCCATTGGCTCCCTTGGCTCTGCTGGTATAAGCAGTGGTAAGCCTGTTAGTGGTTCCTGGAAAGTCAACGTGGGTTGTCTGTAAGATCTGAACACACTCTTCTCCACTGAGACACCTCTACAGCCCTTCATTTAAGTACTTCTTTCTAACATGTCAGTTGTTTAAAAGACTTTTTTATTTGGAGACAAACCTAATGAAAGATGCTAAAAAAAAGTGTTCAACTATATGAGAATGTTAAAATTGAATTGCTACGTTTATATGTACATAAATACAAAATATGGTTAGCTATGGGTATCTGTTATTTTTTTTTCTCTTTTTTTTGTGGTGGTTCTCTTACTTTGTTCCCGATAGAGTTTCTTTAAAATTAGAATTTACAATATTCAAATGGTAATATTATGGTGAAACCAAATGTGTAAGTTAAAAATAAGTGGTGGGGTTAAAGTAGAAATGAGAATCAAAAGGGCTTGCGGCAGGATGTGAAGGAGGACAAGCTAATCAGATAGGAGACACGACTGCCTCTTTTTGGGTATTTTTGCAACTCATACATCTAATCACAACAAACTAAATTGTGAAGGTGGCATCTAAGAAAGCCTTCATGTGTTCTTCTAAAGGTTTCTACAGAGGCCTTTCAGGTGATATATGCTCTGTATGAATGACCTGGACACCTTGCTAACAGTCATGGAGGTGTCAGGAGGGTGATGTGGTTCATTAATGTGTGATCATTGTTCAAGTTGCCTCTGCCGCACACAGCAGGGGGCTGGGCATGCTTTCCACCCTGCAGACAGGAGCCATGCTTGCCTGTGGCATTCTCATGCACTAATGCCCACTTCGTAAATATTCATAAATACTTCTCTATGCTGTTGTTGCCTTGGGAAAGCCAACTGCAACCTCTCTTCAATATTTGCTTGGTTTAGCTTTGTAAAATAAACTTCTGCTCAAACTGTCTCCTGACTGACTTTTTCCTTTGAGAAGACCTGAAGCAAAGCATCCCCCATTCCACCCAACCTCTGCTATGTCATCACTGTAATTTTGTATTGCTTTTCCTTTTACCTAAAAAGAATAGATTACATTTTCCCGAGTGTAAGTTTCCTTTTCCAGTTACATACCTGTGCTGCATTATATTTCAATTTTCTATATGACTTGTATGTTTTTTCTTTTGAATTGCTATTAATGGTTTTTATATATCACTGACATTAATATTGTGTAGTTTCCATCTGATAAAAGTTATAAGTGTTGTATATTAGTTCTGTTATTTAATACAGGATAATGTGTTTTAGTGCCGTTTTATAATATCCCTTTTTGTTAGAATCACTTTTGGTATTATGATAAGAGTGTATTTCATTAAGTATTATGGATAAAATTTCTCAAGAAGAAGCTGTGCCTTCCAAATGAACACAGATTCAGGTCACTGTGAATTCCATGTTCCATTGTGGAAGCAGTTTCATGAAATCTTTCTAATAACAGAACAAAGGAAGTCATAAATCTACACACTTTTAAAACACAATGGTGAATACATCAGAAAGATGGCTACAGCAAAGGGAAGACTCCCAGGATAGGCCTCAGATGCTGTTTGTTGACACTCTTATCTCTTGAATTGGGGAAAGCCAATGGTGTTTCATGTTAATACATACCAAAACTAGGTGTCTGTATGTTCCAAATGATTTACAAATGGTTAATGCATTCAGAGCTTAGGAAGCTACATGTTATAAGAATAACACATATGGTTTCCCCACTGTTCTACAATTTGTGGAAATTATATCTCTTAATTAAAAACATGAGTAGTTATGATCACCATATAACATTTCATTTCTATTTTTTTTTTAGTTTGGACTTCTTACTCTATACCAGTTATATTGATATTTCATACTTGTGTCATGTATACGACATTGATTGTCTCAATTACTTTTCTATGGCTGTGGTAAAACACCATGACCAAAAGCAATTTGAAGAGGAAAGGGTTTCTTTGGTTTATACTTTCTGATTACAGTCATGAAGGGACTTCAGGATGGGGATTTGAGGAAGGAACCTGGACACAGTAACTGAAGCAGTGACTATGGAGGAACATTGCTTACCGGCTTGCTTTCCAAGCTGTGCTCAACCTGCTTTCTTAAACAACTCAGGATCATATGCACAGAGGTGGACTAGGCCTTGCTACAGCCATCATTAATCAAGAAAATGCCTGAAAGACTTTCTTACAATCCACTCTGATGGATGCACTCTCTCATATGAAATTTATTTCCCCAGACAATACAGCTTTGTGTCAAAAAAAAAAAAAAAAAAAAAAACAGGCAAACAAGGACACTAGCCCCCTACCTCTATTTCCAACTTTTCACACATGTTTATGTATGTGTTTGTATGTGAACATGTGTATATGTATATGTGTTCATTTACATCAGTACTTGTGCTACTTATGCCTGTGTGTATATGTGTATACATATATGTGTGTGGCTGTGTGTTTGTATGTAAGTGCAGTTGTGTGTTAGCATATGTACATATTACTTTCCCATTTGACTTACATTCCATCTCTTTACTCTGTTATTGAGAGCTGTTCTCTGCAATGATAATGGCCAAACCAATTATTGCCTAGTACTCAGTCCTCACTTCTTTTTTTTTTTTTTGACATCCAAAGCTCTTTTATTTTTTTATTTTTTATTTTTTTAATTTTATTTTTCTCATTAGTTACATTTTGTTAATTCTGTATCCCAGCTGTATCCCTCATTCCCTCCCCAATCCCACCCTCCCTCCCTCATCTCCTCCCTGCCCCTTTCCAAGTCCACTGATAGGGGAGGACCTCCTTCCCTTTCATATGACTCCGTTTTGTCAGGTATTTTCAGGACTGGCTGCAAAGTCCTCCTCTGTGGCCTAACAGTACTGCTCCTCCCTTAGGGGGTGGGGAGGTCAAAGAGCCAGTCATTGAGTTCCTGTTAGAAATAGTCCTTGTTCCCCTCACTATGGGAAACCAATTGGTTACTGAGCTACCACAGGCTACATCTGAGCAGAGGTTCTAGGTTTTATCCTCTCATGGTCTTTGGTTCAGTGTCCATCTCAGAAAAGACCCTGTGCCCACATATGTTTGGTCCTTGTGGAGCTCCTATCCTTTCCACATCAAACTCCCCTTCTTTCATATGATTCCCTGCACTCTGCCGAGGGTTTGGTTATGAGTCTTAGTATCTACTTTGGAACATTGCTAGGTAGAGTCTTTCAGATGCTTTCTGCGGTAGACTCCTGTCATACGTTCAATGTATATCCCATTTGTCTTTCTAAATGAGGATTGATCATCATACCCCATGTCCGCTTTCTTGATTATCTTCTTTAGTTGTATAGATTTCATTATGTTTATCATATCTTTTAGGTCTATATAAGCGAGTATATTCCATGTTTGTCTTTCTCCTTCTGGGATACTTCACTCAGAATGATCTTTTCTAGATCCCACCATTTGCCTGCAAATTTCATGATTTCCTCCTTTTTGATTGCCGAGTAGTATTCCATTGTGTAAAAATACCACAATTTCTGTACCCATTCCTCTGATGATGGACATCTGGGTTGTTTCCAGGTTCTGGCTATTACAAATAAAGCTGTTACAAACATGGTTGAGCAAATGTCCTTATTGTGTACTTGAGCAAATTTTGGGTATATGCCTAGCAGTGGTATAGCTGGGTCTTGAGGAAGCACTATTCCTAGTTGTCTGAGAAAGTGCCAGATTGACTTCCAGAGTGGTTGTACCAGTTTACATTCCCACCAGCAGTGGAGGAGGGTTCCCCTTTCTCCACAACCTCTCCAGCATGTGTTGTCACTTGAGTTTTCATCTTGGCCATTCTGATGGGTGTAAGGTGAAATCTCAGGGTCGTTTTGATTTGCATTTCCCTCATGGCTAATGACGTTGAGCATTTCTTTAAGTGTTTCTCTGCCATTCTATATTCCTCTACAGAGAATTCTCTGTTTAGCTCTGTTCCCCATTTTTTAATTGGATTACTTGGTTTGTTGCTTTTCAACTTCTTTAGTTCTTTATATATACTGGATATTAGCCCTTTGTCAGATAAAGGTTTGGTGAAGATTCTTTCTGAATCTGTAGGCAGTCGTTTTGTTTTGATGACGGTGTCCTTTGCTTTACAGAAGCTTTTCAGTTTCATGAGGTCCCATTTATTGATTGTTGCTCTCACTTCTAATAGCTTATTCTTTATAACAAATGTCATGATAGTTAATATCTCATGTTATTTTATTTCATATATTTATTATGAATGAATACTAATTATCAGGAAGAATACTGGTTTTCTTTTAGGAGAATCATCCACTCTCTTAGTTTTGAAAATTTTATAATATACCTCCTCTTAGTAAATCAGTATCATGATTCTTTATTATAATTTATTAAAATTTATTCAACTTGTATCCCTGTTGTAGCCTCTCCCTTGACCCCTCATAATCTGACCTTCTCTCCCTTTTCTCCCCCTATGTCCCTCCCCTAGTCCACTAATAGAGGAGGTCTTCTTCCCCTTCTATCTGACCTTAGCCTATCAGGTCTCATCAGGACTGGTTACACTGTCTTCCTCTGTGGACTAGCAAGGCTGCACCCCTCCAGCTCCACCCCCCCAGGGGCAAGTAAGCAGAGAGCCAGCCACTGAGTTCATGCCAGGGAAAAGCCCTGCTTCCCTAACTAGGGACCCTACTTGGATGCTGAATCTAGTACCGTGATTTATTTTTTTATTTCAAAGGATTTACCTATAATATCTGGATTTGTAATTTCTCCACACATTCCTTCTTGTTTTGTTTTAGGTAGAGCCTCAGTGTGCAGCCGAGGCTAGCCTGAAATTCACTATGTAACTAAATCTAGCCTCTAACTCCTGACCGTTGTGACTCTAACTCTGAGGGCCAACATTACTGTCATTGCCCACTCCTGCAGAAACCCTCATACCTTTTGAGTTTCCTAGTATGATCACATGGTCATGATTTGTGGCTATACTAATATCGTATTTCTTAGAAAACTATTATCTTGTATTCAATTTATGTGCACCCTGATGGATTGCATTTGGCTTTCTTGTTGTGTTTCATATTTCGAATGACAACATGAGCAGAGAAACAGGCTGAATTCTACTTTTAGAGGAGTTGTAAATTTTTATGCACTGCTTTTTTAAAGCAGTTCACCAATAAGTAACTGAAGCCATAAATGTATTCATATTATTTGAAAAGGTAATGCTGTTTCTGGGAAGTGATCCCAAAGTAATAAAGCAATGTAAGTGAAAAGGTTTAGAAGTAGAGTTATTCATTTCCCCATTATCCATTATAGTGAAAGATCAGAAACAATAGAGAGACTTCATTGATGGTTACGAAACTTTCAATGTGTTTGTTTATCAACTGAATTGCACAGTATTTACTTTATGCCCTAAGGACTCTCTAGAGAGATAATCGGTTATCAAAAGTGTCACGCTTAATGTCCATCCCTGGTAAGTGCATTCACATTACAGGGAAGATAATTTTTTGCCCATCAATTTTTTATTTAAAATAAATTATTCTCTCACACAGTGCCTCCAGACCATAGTTTATCCTCCCTCCACTTCCCTCAGTTCTCCTCCACCTTGCCTGTTCCCCAGATCCACTCCCCTTCTCTTCCTTCTAAAAAGAGCAGTCCTCCAAGAGACCATGGGCAATCAGGGCAAAACAAGATAAAATATGGCAAAGCAGGAGCCCTCATTTTGGGACTGGACAAGAGAACTCAAAAGGAGGAAAAGTGTCTCAAGAGCAGACAAAAGCACCAAAGTAACACTCAGTCCACTCTTGGGAGTTCCACAGAAATACCAAGCTAACAGTTAGGACATATACTCAGGAGACCCAGTGCAGAGCCATGTGGGCCTTGTGCTGTGTTCCTGCTTCAGTAACACATTACTATAATTCAGTAATTATATTAATATATTTGTTTTCTGGATTTACCTCTCAGCTGAACTGCCCTTAGATACCAATCAAAGTCACAAATTTAAGTCTTTCATTAAAATTTCTTCTAGACTTTGTAGGCAGTGTAGGTTTTTGTTTCAGTGACTTTTTCTTTTCTTTCATTTTTAGAAGGGAAAGATCAGAGTCTCACTAATGTAGCCCTGGCTGGCCTGGAACTCCCTGTGTAGACCAAGGTGGCTTTAAACTGAAAAATATCTGCCTGTCTCTGCCTCTGCCTCCTGATTGCTGGGATGAAAGGCATAATTCACCATGCCCAGCCTGTCTGGGTGCCTTTCCAGTGGAAAACAGTCATGTCTGCAAGACAAGGTTGCAGTCAAGGATGGATGTATGACCAAGAAAGTTCCCATGGGATTATTTAGGGCAGAAGCATCTATCACCTGATAACATCGCCAGCACATCAGTGTGATCATATGATAGATTTTCCAGTTGTGGTGGTATTGTTAGCAAACAACCACTCCCTTGCTAGTTATGAGAATGTCCAGCATTCACAGTCACGAGTAGTATATGGCATTTGAAGTGCTGTGTGTGCATGTGTCACTGGCTGGAACACTTTGTGTGCTGTGTGTTTAATATTATTTTGTGTTCTACTTACAAGTAAAAGTTAACTGTAAAAAAGTGTGCTTTGTCAAGTTGTTGGCAAGCTCATACATCTTGTGTTTAGCACTGTCCCTCTATTTCATCAATCATCCGCTTTGATTGACTGACTGGTACAGTCTAGATGCTTGTTGTGTTTACTCCATCATGTTCACCAGCACTGGGATACCTTCAGTAGCTTCTCTTCAGTAATGTGCAGCTGTATAAAGTAGTTATCTTCACTAGTACCTTAATCGTACTGGGGCCTTCAGTGCTTTGTTTAAAGCAGGAAGCTTGTAAACAGCAGCCACTGTCAGAAATACTGATAGGAAGTATCAGACTGACAGAGATCTGTGACACCTCTTCTACTCCCTGTGTAAGGAGTATTTTAGTTAAGACACAGCAGCATAAGTAGGAAACACATTGCTCAAGAACTTTTTTTTTTTTTGTGGTGCTGAGTATCAAGTCTAGTGACATCTTAACACCAACAGATTTCTTTACTCCTATAGCCAATATATTCCAACACTGTCATATCCACTGAAAGCTGTTCCTCCTATTTACTAGACATTAAAAATGTATGTTTAGAATTATGTTTGAATTGCCTATACTCCATGTCAACCCAGAGTACAGTGTTTCTTAGCAGAGAAGGTTTTGAGGCACTATTTACACCTCATATTGGTATCTTTCTAAAACCATCCTTTTGTTTCCTGAAATAAGTGTTGCCAAGTATGAGCTTACAGCAAGTTCACTGACGTTGCATGTTTTCCCCTGAGAATATAAACAATATTTTAAAATATTTCCTTTATTTCTGAGCTTCTTCCTACTGATATGTTCTTAGCAGCTTCAGATTTGGTGAATTTCAGCTCAAGTTTAATTGTTTTGTCTCCATGACAGCAAAGGCACCTCATGTCAAATACTGTTATCAGATCACTTTTACATATATGCATCAAATACTATGCATCTAATTTGATGTCCATCATATGTTGAAAGAAAAAATATTGGCTCAGGAACCCTAAGAGTAAGTTCTCATTACAAAGAAAATTTATTTGCTCCAGAGCCACAGAGGACAGAAAATAAGAGACAAAACCAGGAGACAGATAAGGAGGGAGAAGGATACTGGAACAAGGGAGGAGGAGGATTATTTGTCCTCAAGACAAAAGACTGCATCTGGATAGAGAAAAGACAGATGTAGCCTGTAAGAAAATGGCATTTTATGAAAGTACAAGGGTAAATACTGTGTCAGGATGAGGTGTTTAAATTTAATTGGGAATATTCATTAGGTGAGCCAAAAGGGGGCTTTCCATTGTTGGACTTCAATATCCTTTTAGCTACACATTGGTATTTGGCATCAGGAGGAAATAGTGACCAAATAAGGTACTAGACCTTGTTGGCTAGCTTTAGAAATGTGATCGAAATGGATTTTAGCAAGGCAGAGAAAATTGGGGCTAGGGCAAGGCCTGCCAGGGCCGTATGTCTGAGGAGGCTGGTGTCCTTTTATATACTGCATTTCATTTTATTTCACTAATTCCTTAAATTCTCGTCTGCCATCCTAAATAATATTCTTCTAGACTTGATTATTTGAACTTTTTTTGTGTCTTTAGTGTTCCCATTAGTGCCTCCCTCACTTTTAGAAGAAATTTAGTGCTTGAATGTGAACTATCGTTTCTTCTTTTCATATTTCTAGCATATTTTTTCAAGTATTTAACTTGTAAGTATTTTATGTATATATGACAGAACAAAAGAAAAAAGGAAGGGGATAAAAGAAGGAAACAAGCAAAACAGAAAGGAAGGCAATTAATAGTTGAACCCATTCACATTTGGAAAAAAAATAGATGAATTGCATTCAATTTATTTTAAATATATTGCAATCAAAACTAACTGTTAAGAAACAATAAACATTTTGTTCAAAAATATCTGTCTAAACATTGCACTCAAATAATGCTCTTCAAAATACTATTTATTCTCTAAACCATAACACATGTTATAATTTTCAACTATCATTTTCTGGAAAGATGTTATTGTTGCTTAAAAGCATTTTCAACTACTAGTTATTTAGTAAGTCTTATGCCTTTACTTTATTTTTATCACATATTCTGCACACATGTAGAGTAGGTGCCAAATGAATACTTACTCACTGTTGAATTTATATATAATTAATCATTCACGTGACATTACCAGCCAGGTTGAGCATTAGGTTATAATATGTGTAACACTACCTTATTTTCAGTTGGTTATAATTCTTATTATAGTGAACAATTTAGTATCATTGGCATAAAATATGTTAGATATGTTATGAAGGGTAAGGTCTACTTCAAACAGTGCATTGTTTAAAGGAGTTTAATTAAGCAGTTTGTCTATTACTCGTAATGTCTAGTAAACTGAACATCTCATCCACAAAACATATTATTTGCATAATAATGAGATGATATGCTCTGGGAATGCTATGAATCACTCACACACATTAATTTCTTCTTTAACATTTTTATTTGAAAATAAGATTTTATGAAGAGAATGGTGGACCAATGGAATGAAATATAAGACACAGAAATAAACCCACACAATTATGGAAAACTGATCTTTGACAAAGATGCCAAAACCATACAACTGGAAAAAAAGATATCATCTTCAACACATGGTACTGGTCTAACTGGTAGTCTACATATAGAAAAAAAAATAGATCCATATTTATCACCCTCACAAAGCTACAGTCCAAATAGATCAAAGACCTCAACATAAAACCAGACACACTAAATCAGAGAAAAAAAGCGGGGAAGAGCCTTGACCTCATTGGCAAAGGAGACAACTTCCTGAACAGAACACCAACAACACAGGCTCTAAGATCAAAAATCAATGAATGGGACATCATGAAACTGAAAAGCTTCTGTAAAGCAAAAGACACTGTCATCAGAATAAAATGACAGACTACAGAATGGAAAAAGATTTTCACTAACTCTATATCTGACAGAGGGCTGATATCCAGTATATATAAGGAACTCAAGAAGGTAAACACCAACAAACCAAGTAATCCAATTAAAAAATGGGGTACAGAGCTAAACAGAATTCTCAACAGAGGACTATGGAATGGCAGAGAAATGTTTAAAGAAATGCTCAACATCATTATTCATTAAAGAAATGCAAATCAACCATGTTTGTGGCAGCTTTATTTGTAATAGCCAGAACCTGGAAACAACCCAGATGTCCATCAACAGAGGAATGGATACAGAAATTGTGGTACTTTTACACAATGGAATACTACTTAATTAAAACAATTAAAAACAAGGAAATGATGAAATTTGCAGGCAAATGGTGGGACCTAGAAAAGATCATTCTGAGTGAGGTATCCCAGAAGCAGAAAGACACACATGGTATATACTCAGTTATATAGAACTGTAAGATATGATAAACATACTGAAATCTGTACAGTTAAAGAAGATAAACAAGAAAGAGGACCTGGGGTAAGATGATCAATCTTCATTTAGAAAGACAAATGGAATGGACATTGGATATAGAAGAAAATAAGAAACAGGACAAGAGGTACCACAGAGGGACTCCAAAAGACTGTACCTAGCAGTGTACCAAAGCACATACTGAGACTCATAACCAAACCTTCTGCAGGGCGCAGGGAATCATATGAAAGAAGGGGGAGTTAGTATGACTTAGAGAGGACAGGAGCTCCACAAGGACCAAATATATCAGGGCACAGGGATCTTTTCTGAGACTGTTTCTCCAAACAAGGACCATGTATAGATATAACCTAGAACCCTGTTCAGATGTAGCCCATGGTAGCTCAGTATTCAAGTGGGTACCCTAGTAAGGGGAACAGGGACTATTTCTACCATGAAATCAATGGCTGGCTCTTTGACATCCTCCCCCACACCCTGGGGGAGGAGCAGCCCTGCTAGGCCACAAAGGAGGACTTTGCAGCCAGTACTGAAGATACATGATAAACCAGGGTCAGATGAAAGGGGCGGAGGTCCTCTCCTATCAGTGGACTTGGAAAGGGGCAGGGAGGAGAGAGGGAGGAAGCATAGGATTGGGAGGGAATGGGGGAGGGGGATACAGCTGGGATACAAAGTTAATAAACTGTAACTTATATTAAAATATAAAAAAGAGAGAAAAAAATTAAAAAAAGAAATGCAAATAGAAATGAGCATGAGATTTTACCTCACACCCATCAGAATGGCTAAGATCAAAAACTCAAGTGACAAAACATGCTGGAGAGGATGTGGAAAAAGAGGAACCCTCCTCCATTGCTTGTGGGAATATAATTTTGTACAACCATTTTGGAAATCAATACGGTGCTTTCTCAGAGAATTAGGAGTAGTGCTTCCTCAAGATCCAGCTTTACCACTCCTAGGCATATATCAAAAAGATGCTCAAGTATACAACAAGGACATTTGCTCAGCCATGTTCAAGGCAGCTTTATTCATAATAGCCAGAACCTGAAAACAACCCAGATGTCCCTCAACAGAGGAATGGATACAGAAGCTGTGGTACATTTATGTAACAGAATACTACTCAACAATTAAAAACAAGGAAATCAGAGGCCCTCTATGGCAGGCTCCTAACTTGTTCCCTGTTTTCTCCTTCTTCTGATGTCCATCCTCTTTGCCTTTCAGGATTTGAACATTTTCCAGCGTCCTCCCTCTTGATTAGTTTCTTTAAATGTACAGATTTTAATAGGTTTATGGAGACTATCACAGCAGAGGCTGAGATTTATGGCCAACCGTTGGGCAGAGTGCATGGAATCTTATAAAAGAAGTGGGAAATTGTAAGAACTGGAGAAGACAGTTGCTCCACAAGGAGAGCAACAGAACCAAAAAATCTGAGCACAGGGTTCTTTTCTGAGACTGATACTCCAAACAAAGATCATGCATGGAGATAACCTAGAATGCCTGCACAGATGTAGCCCATGACAGCTCAGTGTCCAAGTGGGTTCCCTAGTAATGGGAACAAGGACTGTGTCTGACATAAACTCAAGGGCTGGTTCTTTGATCACCTCTCTCTGAGGGGTGAGCAGCCTTACCAGGCTACAGAGGAAGACAATGAATCTAGTCTTGATGAGACCTGATAGATTAGAGCCAGATGAAAGGGTAGGAGGACCTACCCTATCATTGGACTGGGGGCGGGGCATAGGAGAAGAAGGGGGGGGGGGGGGGGGATTGGGAGGTGTTGGGGAAGAGGCTACAGCTGGGATACAAAGTTAATAAAATTTAATTAATGAAAATATAATAAAGAAAAAAAGAAAATAAGATTTATTATTTGAACTGTCCTGTGTTCTTCTATCCTTAGATGATAATATGCTTACAATTTGAATAGGACATAATATTTTTACTGATGTACTGTTACAACTAATTTTATTTAAGCACCAATGAGATGGCTCATTAGAAAAAAAAAATTACTGTGGTAATCAGGCTGGCTTCCTGATCTTAATCTCCATTTAAAGAAGGCCAAAAGAATTTCCACAAAGTTTTCTTTTGGTCCCAACATATCAGCTACTATCTAAAAACCAATAATCAAATTATAGATATATACAACAGAAAAAATATTAATAAATTTTATCACCATTACATTATGTGGAATCTCTAGATAATTCTCTTAGGAGACAAATCTTACAGACGAAGTGGCAAATTGAAATGTAGCCAAGCAAGAATATCAAATAATGTATACATATCCATAGCACATCAAGCTATGTAATAACAGGTAGAGTTGATTGTTGACTATCCTACTTTATTACATCTCAACCAGAAAGAAGAATATGTTGCTTTAGATACATATGAGACATTTAATGCTTGTGACATCCTCTTCTGTTAAGCATTTTTATATTAACATTGTAAAATCAAGTTTAGAAGACAGCACACATTGGGCTTGCAACTTCTATGCTTATCTTTGGACTCAAGAGGCTGACACATGAAATTCATGTGTTCAAATGTACCCCTGATTAAATACTGACATTCATTCCTGGAAGGATAAAAACCAACACCGTCAAGAAAATTTGTGAAATATGAAGAAAAAAATCAGTAACAATCCATTACACTTCCACAGACACCCTTGTTTGAAAAGTATGATCACACACTGCAGGTATATTTCCTTTTCTACAGACTTCTAGTTCAGAATTCCTCCATAACTATCTAAATGTTGATGAGTTACAGGAAATATTTAATGATTTAAATTCTTCTCAACATCTCAATTTCAGAAAATTATTATTTTATCTTTCAAATAATCTTGTTGGGGTTTTCTCCAAAATAGTCTTCATTGACAATTGGGAGGTTTTGAAAATGAAAATAAAAAAGACCTCTGAAAACTTCCCAGAGAAGAATGGAAACTGTATAATCAAGTTTAGTTCAATGGTCTTGTAAGGTCTTGGTGATATGAGAATTCAAGATTGGGAGCCAGACAGTCAAATGGGACAATTAAGCTAAGCCAGGCTTTAAAACACATTAATACTTTCCAGGAAGTTCATCCTGGAAATATATACAATGAGTACAGATTTTTATTCTCCTCTATTTGCTCTGGAGAAAATAAAAGAATCCCTGCAGAATTGAAGTTAAGAAGTTATTTGTAATTATTGGGAACTATTTTTTTAAGATTTATTTATTATTTATAAAGTGTTCTGCCAAACACACCAGAACAGGGCACCAGATCTCATTATAGATGGCTGTGAGCCCCCATGTGGTTGCTGGGAATTGAACTCAGGAACTTTGGAAGAACAACCAGTGTTCTTAACCTCTGAGCCATCTCTCTAGCCCTATTGGGAACCATTAATGGTGACAAATAACCAATATATTTTATTATTAGGCAGATAATTTATAATTTCAAGCAGTAAAAAAAAGACAATTTGTGCATACACCTTAATCAGACTTACTGCAAGAGGAAAAAATAGAAATTAAAACAATGTGATAACTATATTCTAAAAGGTAATTTGGGAAACATAGAGTTATAGAATATCAACTAACAATAAAAAAATTAAATAGAGGAAAATGCAGAATTAATGCTGAATTAGAGACAATAAATTCTAAACTAGAAGAAATTCACAAAACATTTGTAGTAAATGGGACCAACAGTGGTCTGGACTGTGTGAAAGGAAGGACACAGGAAATATGGGTGAAGATGGAAGCCCTGAGTTCAGATAATTAGGCCACGCTCATCTCCCCTGTGGATAGGGTACACTTTGAATTGCTCAGCTTTCATAGGTGCCTCAGACAACTACACTTATCAGATATATACCTACATAGTGAGGCCATGTCCATGAAAAGAGCAACATTGTTTTGCAGTCATAAAGTTTTCTAACTTCCCCAAAATGCAGCACTTTATTTTGGGTGCTGTCCAAGTCAAAGTGGTTTGTCAAGTTTCTCAGTTGTAGACTATGACTAAAATTTTTACAAAGAATACAAAAAAGCAACTCATAAAGATGGTGGAAATGTATAAATACCATAGAGATTGGACAGATAAGTAAAGATGGAAGAGAAGATGGAAGGAGGGAAGGAAGGACAGAGAAGGAAAGGAAGGATTGGATGGAGGGAGAGAGCAGAGTTAAACCAAAATGAAAGAGGAAAGAAAACAAAAAATTAAAAGGCAAAGCAAGGAGCTAAACACAGATAAGCTAAAAAGAAACAAGCAAAATTAGGTAAACTAAATAAGAAAATAGTATTTAAAACTATTTTGACATAGCTATTAATATTTGTATGGTTGTCAGTGATCTTTAGTGATCCACGTGTAATTATCAATTTTATTTTCTAGCTCTGTGAAAAAATATTATTGGAATTTTTAAAATAACAGCAAGGTATACTGTAGAAATTATCCAAATTTTTAGAATGAAACAATATATCTTAGAATTAAATGCACTCATTGAAAAATCATGGATGGAATTAGAAACAAATAAAAATGACATTACAACCTTCCTTGGTGACATATCTTGAAATCTATGAGGAATTTTTATATCTGTGTCTACTAAGATTAAGAAATTAGAATGATCACAAAAGGATAGCCTAAGAATCCCTTTGGGGGTGGGGAGGTCACAGAGCCTGCCATTGAGTTCATGTCAGAAACAGTCCCTGTTCCCCTTACTAGGGAAAACCAATTGCTGAGCTACCATGGGCTACATCTGAGCAGAGGTTCTAGGTTATATCTGTACATGGTCCTTGGTGGAGTATCAGTCTCAGAAAAGACCCATGCTCCCAGATATATTTGGTCCTTGTGGAGCTCCTAGCCTCTCCAGGTCATAATACCCCCCCCTTCTTTCATATGATTCCCAGCACTCTGCTGAAGGTTTGGTTATGAATCTTAGAATCTGCTTTGATACACTGCTAGGTAGAGTCTTTTAGAGGCCCTCTGTGGTACTTCCTGTCCTGTTACTTGTTTTCTCCTACATCCAATGTCCATCCCATTTGTCTTTCTCAGTGAGAATTGATCATCTTACCCCAGATCATCTTTCTTGTTTATCTTCTTTAGGTGTATAGATTTCAGTATGTTTATCATATCTTATAGGTCTATATAAGTGAGTATATACCAAAGTGGGGAACATCCTAGAACTCATTAGCACAGGAGACAACTTGTTGAACAGAACACCAACAGCACTAGCTCTAAGAGCAACAATCAATAAATGGGACCTCATGAAACTGAAAACATTCTGTAAAGCAAAAGACACTGTTGTAGAACAAGCCTACAGACTGGGAAAGGATCTTTATCAACCCTATATCTGACAGAGGGCTGATATCCAGAATATATAAAGAACTAAAGAAGTTAAAATGCAATAAATCAAGTATCCAATTAAAAAATGGGGTACGGAGCTAAACAGAGAATTCTCTGTAGAGGTATATAGAATGGCAGAGAAATACTTAAAGACATGCTCAACATCCTTAGCCATCAGGGAGATGCAAATCAAAACGACCCTGAGATTTCACCTTCCACCCATCAAAATGGTTAAATCAAAAACTCAAATGACAACATATGCTGG
This sequence comes from Psammomys obesus, assembly GCF_907164565.1. Lineage (NCBI taxonomy): Eukaryota > Metazoa > Chordata > Mammalia > Rodentia > Muridae > Psammomys > Psammomys obesus. The sequence continues at coordinate 8,801,992 of NW_026596240.1, read as the reverse complement.
AGAGGTTGTGGAGAAAGGGGAACCCTCCTCCACTGCTGGTGGGAAGGTAATCTGGTACAACAACTTTGGAAGTCAATCTGGTGCTTTCTCAGACAATCAGGAATAGTGCTTCCTCAAGACCCAGCTATATACCCTAGGCATATATCCAAAAATTGCTCAAGTACACAACAAGGACATTTGCTCAAACATGTTGCTAGCAGCTTTGTTTGTAATAGCTAGAACCTGGAAACAACTCAGATGTTCCTCAGTTGATGAATGGATACAGAAATTGTTGTATGTTTACACAATGGAATACTACTCAGCAATCAAAAACAAGGAAATTATGAAATCTGCATGCAAATGGTGGGATCTAGAAAAAATCATTCTGAGTGAGGTATCCCAGAAAGAGAAAGACATACAGGTTTAACCTTTTCCAACATACACATCTAATAAAACTTAATTGCAATCATTAGACATGTAAAGTTTTCTTCAAAGAAGCCAATAAAAGAACAAAGGTTCTAAAATTCTTCATAAACATGAAGATATCTCATCTATAATTTGTATCTAAGCTTGACTCTTAAAATATTATTTTTTATGCATAGTACTGTGTTAACTTCTTTTTAATTTTTTTTTAAAAATATTTATTTATTCACTTTATATCCCTGTCATAGCCACCTCCATTCTTTCTTCCCTGTCCCACCCTTTCTCCCTGTTCTCCCTTTCTCCATATCCCCTCCTTTACTCCTCAGAGGACCCCACTATCAGCATATTAAGTCACATCAGGACTAAGAACATCCTCTTCCCCTGTGGCCTCTTGAGGCATGGGAAAGTGATTGAAGAGCAGGTAGCAGAGTCCATGGTAGAATCTTCCCTCACTCCCCTTAATAGTGGACCCACAAGAAAACCAAGCTGCCCATTGGCTACCTCTGTGTAATGGTCCTAAGTCCAGTCCAGGTGTGATCCTTGGTTGGTGCTTCAGCCTCCATCCCACCCCAGGCCAAGGTCAGTTGGCTCTGTTGGTCTTCTTTTGGAGCTCAGGTCCTCTCTGTTATGTCATAACTTTTACAACAACTTCTGCAAAGATTTTTGATCTATTTCAAATGCTACTGGGATAATCTAAAAAGAGTCTCTACCTGGCTATACTTTACATACAAGTCAGAAATGCCTCAGATATATGATTGAATTGGACAAAAATTAAAAGAACAAAGATTATCAGAATTATTAGTAATTATGTGGAAAATAGTTAAACTTGACTCACAAAAGATTATTTTGACTTAAGTGCTATATTTATCATTTTGCAAAGACACAGAGCTCTGTGAACATCAGAGAACACTAATTTGATTTGGATACACTACAAAGATGTTAATGAGTTTGGAGATTGGAATCAATTTATGTCTAGAAGGCTCATTAAAAGTCATTTGTTACTCTTTCTCCTAATGAATTATATTAATAGCAATAATCAGATATCCTACAGTGCTTTGATCAAAGAATACTCTTTTTTTCTAAAAAATAATTTAAAAGAAAGCAATAGATCAAAATGTTCATTTTGATGCAAAAATGTGTTTTTAATATGTTGATGCTCATACACTTAAATGATTGCATAGCATTTCATGAAGTAAAGAGTGAAAATAAAACTTCATTACCTGCAGGCAGGCTCTCTGACATTTCTTATAAGATCATCAAGAAATATAAGTAGGAATTTTGTACTTTTAAGTTGACTTTTTCACTTCCAACATTGACCTTAACAAAAATTATTTTATCCAAATATAAAATTGCCAAAGAAACTGGGTAAAAGGAACCAAAATCAAATACCTAAAGCTGAATTTGAAAGATTAGCAGTTTTCATATTTGTTTTACAGCACAGTGTATGGGGAATAACTAACTGTCCTGGCTGGCTCTGTGTCTACTTGACAAAAGCTTCAGTCATCAGAGAGGAAGGAGGCTCGAATGAAGAAATGTCTCTCTGAGATAGAGCCGTAAGGCATTTTTCTCTAATTGATGATCTGTGGGGGAGGGTCATCCTGTTGTGGGTGGTATGATCCAAGGGCAGGTGATCCCAGGTTCTATAAGAAAGCAGGGTGAGCAAATCAGCAGAAGCAGGCCAAAAGCAACACTCCTCCATGGCCTCTGCATCAGGTCTTGCCTTCAAGTTCCTGTCCTGTTAGAGTTCTGGTCCTGACACCCTTTAGCGATGAACAGCCTTGCCTTTTGGTTATGGTGCTTCATTATATCAGCACTAGAAACTCCAACAAAGACAGTAACTAATATCTGATTGGATTTAAGGTCCACTGCATGAAATGGAACCCACTCCTGAAAATGTCCAAATGGCCAAGAACTTGATAGTAGATAGGCCAGGGACCTACCAAAAAAAAAACAAATACTTCTAAAGAACATAACAAATTCATAACCAAACTTTGGGCAGAGTGCAAGGAATCTTATGAAAGAAGGGGGAAATAGTAAGACATGAAGAGGACAGTAACTATACAAGGATAGCAAAAGAATCAAAAATCTGGGCACAGGGGTCTTTTCTGAGATGATACTCCAAACAAGGACCATTCATGGAGATAACCTAAAACCTCTGCTCAGATGTAGCCCATGACAGTTCAGTATCCAAGTGGCCTCCATAGTAATGGGGACAGGGACTGTCTCTGACATGAATGGATTGACCTGCTCTTTGATCACTTCTCCCTCAGGAGGGTGTAGCCTTACCAGGCCACAGAGGAAGAGAATGCAGCCACTCTTGATGAGACTTGATAGGCTAGGGTCAGATGGAAGGGGAGGAGGACCTCTCTTATCAGTGGACTTGGAGAGGGACATGGGAGGAGATGAGGGAAGGAGTGTGAGGTTGGGAGAGAAAGAGGGAGGGGTCAATAGCTGGGATAGAAAGTGAATAAATTGTAATTAATATAAAAAATAAAAATTAAAAATAGGACTCAAAACAACTGTTTGCTATATTCAAAGATCCATGCCTTGATCAGCCATCATTAGAGAATCTTCCTGAAGCAGATAGGAAGTAATACGGAAAATAAAAGTCAGATAATGTGCGGAGAGTGAGACCTGGAGAGTGAGACTTGGTGATGAGTGGGATATCTCCGTTAAACCCCTCCCTGCAATCAGAGAAACTTGCAGTAGAGGTGGTGCCAACTTGAGTGAGGCAGGATCAAAATAATGCAAGAAGAAATGATGTCTTTTTGAACTAGCTGAATTACTTATGTGGCACTTGGTAAAACACAGGATGAACCTAAGCAGATATAAATTTTAAAATATTTACTTGTTTTTATTGTATGTCTGTAAGTCTTCACCTGTATTTACATATGTGCACTATATGCACGTCTGATGCCTGTGGAAGCCAGGGACATAGGAACGCAGAAACTCAAGTTACAGATGCTTGTGAGCTGCCCTGTGAGTGCTAGGCATGAAACCTAGATCCTCTGGGAAAGCAGCTGGAGCGTTCTTACTCATTGATCCACCTCTCTTACCCCAATATATATGTTCAGTTTTTGTTGTTGTAGTTGTTATTAAAACTAAAACAAAATAAACGACTTATATTTAAATAAACAAGTAGTGAGTGGAAGAATGGATTTGGAGCTTCCTGTGGTTCTCTTCTGGTGCAGATTTTAAATTTTATTTGGTTTGGCAGCCTCCCAAAATCCTCAACTGCACAGACTGTGTTGACTTGATGTGAGCCAGAACTCACAGTAAACAAGTTTTAGTCCAGACAACGTATTGACAGGAATCAGCAGCAATATTTCAACATCACAACTGACTGAGCCAGTGATGCCAGTTAAGGCAAATGGAAGGATGAACAAAGCCCTCAAAATGAGCATCAGAAAATAACATCCAAAAGAGTTTTTAAAGCTCTGTTCTGTTCTTAAAGAATACCAAAGTGATGCATTTACAGGGCTGTATGCATGGTTAGGAAGACCCACAAACTCTCTAATATCTCACCTAAGGTGACCCTCAAAGTCCTAGCCAGAATTGAATATTATGGCAGAGTTTACTCTGCAGCAGTAGGAAGAATGTGCCCTAATTGCACATATGACCTCTCGGAAGATAGACATTTAAGAGAAATTCCCACTCAGCCATACATTCACAGAGCAATTCATGAATGAGAAAAAGACTCCATGGCTTAGTCAAGAATTTACAAAAGCGAATAAATGCCAATGGCAAGTAATAACCAGCCCCCAAGAAACTAATAATATTAGTTTCTTTAATAGCCATATCATCTTGTTCTATTTCCTAGTATTTAGAAAAAATATGAGACATAATAGAGGATCAGAAAAGTAGTGTATATTCTCAGGATTTAAGTTAAAATGAGTGACCATGTGCAATCTTAGTGGATCTGTATTTTAAAGCACTCACATTGGCTCTTAAGTGCTTGTTACAAGACGCTGTGGAGATTGCTCAGCACGTACTGATCTTGCAGAGGATCACAGTATGATTTTCAGAACCCACACTGTGCAGCTCATACCACCTGTGGCTCCAGCTGCAGGGGATCTGATATATTCTTCTGCTCACCAGGAATCCCCACACACATGTACACACACAGAAATGGTGAAACAGTTTTAAAAGAAAAACATAATTAAAGTAAGAGCTAGTTCCAAGTCCTACGTTAAAATTCTATTAAGGAGCTACTGGAAGTGTGAAAATTTTTGCCTTTTAAAATGTAAATTGTAATAAAGTGAGAAATTATAAAGAAATTTAAAAGTACTGGCAGAAGACTGTATTGGTAGCATTTTGGGTAAATCATCAGTGCTTCTTGAGTGTGGGTAATGGAAACTTTAAAAAGAGGAGAAGCTATTAAACAGGGATTAGAGACATATAGGGAAATATACTTGCATAATGCAAATTGCTAATGAAAATTTAGGAAAATGAGAAAGAAATAGTATTTTTCCAAAAGTTGCCACTAAGCAATAATTTTATTTATACATTAAAATTATTTATATATAAAATTTTATTTATATATAAAACTTTACTTATATATAAAATTTGTACACAGGTTGCACTGAATCAGCAAAAATTCACACCTGCACTCCCAGCCCTCAAGGTGCTAAGGCAGGAGAATTATCATGAGTAAGATAATGATCTGAGCTCTGTAGTGAGTTCTAGTTAAGGTTACACTACAGAATAAGGCCTTGTCTTATAAACTTAAATAAATAAACAATAAATGAACATTAAGAAATATTCAATGGACTTAATAGTACAAAAGAGGCCATAGTGGGAATAATTATGTAAGAGAAAAGCTTACATTAGTGAAATTTCTGTTATTTATTGAAATAAACTATTACTAATTTCAAGTAGATTGTTAAAATGTGTTCCCTAAGAAACCACTAAAAAATAAAAATAATAATAATAACAGTTCTAAAAAATAACAAAAATATAAAACCACATTCTAGAAATGTTTAATGATGATGCACTTAGCAATAAAGAAAAAGAGAATAAACTAAATGGTTAAAATGGCAGAAATTATCCTTACTTCATGAGTAATTGCACTAATATTTTATGGGATAAATATTTCAGTAATGAGACAATAATTAGAATAGTACAGTAGAAAAATTAATCTAATTACATGCTGCCAGTTAACATTCAGAAATGCAAATGCTTTGAAAAATGAGGCTAAGTACATCATTAAAATAGTTGTCACATGATAGGTGGGTTGCCTGAAATTATTTCAACAAGACACGCTTTGAGAATAGGCTGGGTCCCCGAAAGGAGAGGGAGACAATGGCATATCATTGTCTAAATGTATCTGCACCGAAGACATGTCTGAGTCAAATATCAACAGAACTGAGTAGAGAACTAACAATATAGTTTCTTGTGGAAGGACATTAATGTCAGCATTTACCATGGATAGAATAGATAGAAAATTAATATAGAAATAAAACTTAATAATTTGTAACAAGTTAGATCTAACTCTCAGTCCTACTACCTACGCTACCTAACATGTGGGAAATACAAATTTTCCAAAGCATTTATCTCATAGCCATAATAAAATAAAGAGTAATAAATGTAAGCAAAATAGGATGTAAAGCTAAAATAAGTTTATATGACCTTTTCTTTAACGTCTTAAAACCAGTATTTATAAAAGAAGAAGCAAAACATTACCTACATTTCCATATAGGACAATTAGAAGTTCTAAGCACCTGTAGGAAGAAGAAAGAAATGAGCTAACAGAATAGGTGAGAAAACAGTGTATCAAAACAAGAAAATTAAAATGTGAGAGCCTGAAAGGTGGTTCAGTGAGTTAATGCACATACTTACAGGCTGAAAAGCTGAGCTGCATTTCATGGCCCATGTGGCAGGAGACTAAAGCCAGAATGGAAGGCTGTCTTCTCATCTTTACACAAACAAATGCACATATGACAAAAACAACAAAAGGCAATTCTTTGAGAACAATAATAGACAGACAAGTTGAGCTTAGTATGACCATGATAAAAGATGGGATTCTAAAATTACTCAAAGTGGAAATGAAGGAAAGGACATTATTAAGAGACACACAAATTTAAATCAGATGTAATATTGTATTTTAAAAGGTATTCATGGAACCAGATAATAAAATGACACACAAAGAAAAAATGCAGATAAATACATTAAAATTTTCAGACAATAGGTTAATAATCACTACCATTCACAAAAAACTAGGTCCAACTGTGCTCTCTAACAATGTTTTTAATGTGTTCTGGCTTTGAACAAATGGCCCTGTAAACACTGCACGCCTGAGCTATGCCCTTGGCCCACATGAATCACTTTAAAAAATTATAATTCAATTAGAATTATGAAGGAAGTAAAGCTATATATGAGACCATAATTGGTCTCATATCAAAATAAGACACCATCAAAAATGAGAAAAATACACCCACCATACAATAAAAATATGTCACAAAGTTCTCAATACAATTTATACAATACAAACTCAAAAATGAAAATATTTATATACCAATAGCATTGAGATTTATGCTGTAAATTTATGATTGGTTCAACAGCCAAAATCTGGTTAGGTAATAGTAATATTAATATAGAAAGAGAAGTGTATGGATGTGTCAAGGGTATACAATTATTATTTGACAAAATTCAATGGCTTTCAGAACAAAAATACTTAATAAACAGTGAGTATGAAATAACTTTATAACATTGATATTGAGGATCTGTATAATTCCACATCTACCTCTGCAGTTAACAGTTTAATTAACATGAAGAGATAGACCAACGCCCCACCCCCAACATTAGAATCACTAAAGAATATCCTCAGTTTCCAAATCTATTCTAGATTCTTACTCTAGAGATTCTAGTCAAAGATATTAAGCAGGAAAAATAAAAAGGCATCACTGAGATTCGGATTAAGGATCAGTTTACGCTTTGTAAGCATGTATTCACAGACCACTTTGAGAATTTCAAGATCTTTATGCACATGAAATATCAGAACTATGCAATCAGTGCAGCAAGACTTCAGCATACAAAATTATCCAAGCATTTCTATATTAGAACAACCAGCAATCCAAACCTAAGTTAAGAAAACATCTTTGCTTACGAAAACACAAATATAAAACATTTAAATAGTAATTACCCAAAAGCATGTAAGGCCTGTTACTGAGTAATAAAAACATCTTTAAAGAAAATTAAGAAATGCCTGTGTAAATAAAAAGATATCTCAGATTTGGATTGGGTAACTAGCACTGTTAAAAAGCCAGTAAAGCAGTTAGGGAGAAAGCTCAGTGGTCATGGAGACCTGTAACCACATAAAATCCAGTAACAGCCGCCCATATTTACAATCCCAGAGTTGGGGGATGGGGGATGGTGTAGGAGTCAGATATCAATCCAGTCTACATGGATTGATGAGCTTCAGTTCAATGGGAGACTGCATCAAATAAATATGGTGGAAATCAATCAGGCCAATCAGCATCAACCTTTGGCCTCCATGTGAAAGCACGCAAACACATATCTGCTTATGTACACTTAAACAACATGTACATATGTCCTTAACATGTATAACAACAATAAACACCCCAGTTTGACTTATGAATTTATTGCATTCATAGTTTCCTCTGTTTTGTTTCAGAGAAATTGAGAAGCATGCTGTAAATATTATATTCCAGAGATCCTGTATAGATAAAATGTCTGGAAAAAGAAGGAAGTTGTAGGTTTTCCAACATTCAAAACTCACTACAAAGTACATTCTCCTGGCAAGAGGTGTAGTTAGAATTCTCAATTTGTTGTCAAAAAGTAAAAGAGAGAATGCAATTCAAATGATTTTTAAAGGGGAAAAACATAAATATGTTTACTGGCAACCTATAACTCATGAAAATAAAACAAATCGAATATATTGAAGAGTATACAAAAGATTCAAAGGAAGACATTAATTTTGAAAATGATCTATTGCATGATTCAAAAATATGTAGGAAATAATATTGAATTTTTAGAAGAATACAAAATATATTGATTAACTGATATGAGGAACAACTTGAAAGGACTTCCCAGAATGCACAAGACAAAAGATGAAATGCAACAGAAAAAAATGCAAATGTATGGAGGCTGTAAGCTGCCGATAAAATGAAGGTTATTAATGATTCCTTGAAAAGCATAACAAAAAAGAGATTAGAAATAGCAAACATGGTAGGCATGCTTTATGGGTGGGGAGGCAAAATTGTATTGATTTTATAATTTTTAAAATTACCATAGTCCTTACAACATAATTCTAATGACACTTGCACATGAACAAATAGGGTGAGATAGCATGGCGTGACTTTTCTGAGAGTATGTGTACACGTGCCTTTTGACCGGACACAGGTGATAAGTAATTATTTTCCTGAAGACCATGCCTTGCTCATCCACTGAGTTGACTGAGGTTACTTAAAAGACTTGTGAGTGACTCAAAGTCAGCTAGATGTCTGCAGAACCCTTGCATCATGCTAACTCATGTGACTGGCCTCCATGGAGTTCTCACCACAATATATACAGAGCACTATGGAAGATTCCTTCCCTAGAAACTGTCACTTTAAAAAAAATCATTTATTATTATCACTTATTACAGTTTATTCAATTTGTATCCCAGCTGTGTCCCCCCATCTCCTCCCAATCCCACCCTTCCTCCCTCTTCTCCCCCTATGTTCCTCCCCTTGTCCACTGATAGGGGAGTTCCTCCTTCCATTCCATTTGATCCTAGCCTATCAAGTCTCATCAGGACTGGTTGCATTGTCTTCTTCTGTGGCCTGGCAAGGTGGTACTCATCAGGGCGAGGTGATCAGAGAGCCAGCCACTGAGTTCATTCGAGAGACAGTCCCTGCTCCCTTTATTAGGGAACACACATGGAGACTGAGTGTAGTGGTTACATCTGAGCCTGGATTTTATGTCCTCTCTTGCATTGTCCTTGGTTGGGGTATCAGTCTCTGTAAAGCCCCCAGGGCTCAGGTTTGTTTGTGTTTGTTTGATTGTTTTATTGTTCTCCTCTTGGAGTTGCTGCCCCCTCCAGGTCTTTCTATCTCCCCCTTCTTTCATAAGATTCCTTGCACGCTGCCCAAAGTTTGGCTATGAGTCCCAGCCTCTGCTTCGATATCTCTATCTCTAGTCTTTCAGAGGCGGTCTGTTGTAAGCTCCTGTCCTTTTCCTTGTCTTCTTCTGCTTCCAATGTCTATCGCATTTGTCCTTGAAGCAGCTCTGTTCATAATAGCCAGAAGCTGGAAACAAACTAGATGTCCATCAATGGAAGAATGGATATAGAAACTGTCGTACATTTACACAATGGAATATTACTCAGCTTTAAAAACAAGGAAAACATGAAATTTGCAGGCAAATGGTGGGGACTAGAAAATATCATCTTCAGTGAGGTAACTCAGAAGCAGAAAGACACTCATGGTATATCTTTCCTCATAAGTGGATATTAGCCATATAATATTGGATAAACATACTACAATCTATAGTCCTAAAGAAGCTAAAGAATAAGGAAGACCCCAGGGAAGATGCTCAATCCTCATTCAGAAGCTGTCAATTTTTATGTAACTTGTGGGAACTGGTGGATTTGCATCCTCTTAGCTTCTAGGACTAAGATACAACATTTGGAGAAGTTCATCCCAAAAAAAACTACAAAAACAAAATAAAAATAAAAATCTTCTTCATACACTAACTGGTAAAGTACTGACTCTCACACATTCTGTTAAAACTTCAATGGAAACAAAAATAAGCAGCACTGGCATTGGTGATTTAATGTTACAGAGTAAAACCCCTTGATCATTTCCTTAAAAATGAGTTATCCCCCTTCTTTTTTATGATTCCCTGCACTCTGCCAAAGGTTTGGTTATGGGTATCTGCTTTGATACACTGCTAGGTAGAGTCTTTTAGATGCCCTCTGTGGTAGGCTCCTGTCCTGTTGCTTGTGTTCTCTTACATCCAATGTCCATCCTATTTGTCTTTCTAAGTGAGGAGTGATCATCTTACCCTGGGTCTTATTTCTTGTTTATCTTCTTTAGGTGTATAGATTTCATTATATTTATCCTATCTTATAGGTCTATATAAATTAGTATATACCATGTGTGTCTTTCTGCTTTTAGGATACCTCACTCAGGATGATCTTTTCAAGGTCCCACCATTTGTCTCTAAATTTCATGATTTCCTTGTTTTTAATTGCTGAGTAGTATTCCATTGTGTAAAGCTACCACAATTTCTGTAACCATTCCTCAACTGAGGGACCTCTGCGTTGTTTCCAGGTCTGGCTATTATGAATAAAGCTGACTTGAACATGGTTGAGCAAATGTCCTTGTTGTGTACTTGAGCCTCTTTTGGATATATGCTTGGATTGGTATAGCTGGATCTTGAGGAAGTGCTATTCCTAATTGTCTGAGAAAGCGTCAGATTGATTTCCAAAGTGGTGTACAAGTTTACATTCCCACCAGCAGTGGAGGAGGGTTCCCCTTTCTCCACAACCTCTCTAGCATCTTTTGTCACTTGAGTTTTTGATCTTAGCCATTCTGATAGGTATCAGGTGAAATCTCAGGCTCGTTTTGATTTGCATCTCTCTGATGGCTAAGGACATTGAGTATTTCTTTAAGTGTTTCTCTGCCATTCTGTGTTCCTCTACAGAGAATTCTCTGTTTAGCTCTGTACCTCATTTTTTAATGGGAATGCTTGATTTGTTGCTTTTTACAGGAGCTCCACAAGGACCAAATATATCTGGGCACAGGGGTCTTTTATGAGACTGTATCTCCAACCAAGGACCATGTAAGGATATAATCTAAAACCCCTGCTCGGATATATATAACTCATGGTAGCTCAGTATCCAAGTGGATGCTCTAGTAAGGGGAACAGGGACTATTTCTGACATGAACTCAATGGCAGGCTCTTTGACTCCCTCCCCCCCCCCCCCGGGGAAGGAGCAGCCCTACTAGGACACAGAGGAGGACTTTGTACCCAGTCCTGAAGATAACTGATAAACCAGGGTCAGATGAAAGGGGAAGAAAGAGTTCCTCCCATATCAGTGGACTTGGAAAGGGGTAGGGAAGAGAAGAGGGAGGGAGGGGGGCTTGGGAGGGAATGAGGGAGCTGGAAACAGCTGGGATACAAAGTTAATAAACTGTAACTAATATTAAAAAATAAAAAAATATCTAAAAAAGAAAATATAAATAAAAATAATGAAAATAATAAAAAAGAAGTAATCAACTTTAAGGAAGGAGTATGATAACAAGGCCAGAAAAAAATAGCTGAGAATCAGATCAAGTCCTTGTAAAGTTAAAAAATGTTTTCTAAAGTTATATTATAAGGGTTAGAGAGAAGGGTCCACAGTTAAGATAATTCACTCTTTTTCCAGAGGATTCAAGATTTTCCCAGCACCCATGCTGTGCAGCTCTCAACCATCTGTATTTCAAGATCCAGGGTGCATTTGACACTGGCCTCCACAGTCACATGCACACATTTGCAAACACGCACACACACACACACACACACACACACACACACACACACTTTAAAAACAAAACAGTTATCATCTAACCAAAAAGAGAAAACTCAGAATCAATGTCAACAAATGAAAGAAAGCTTGATTAAAAAAATATATATTTGACATTAAGACAGGGATCAAAACAGATGCTGAGACTCATAACAAAACTTTAGGCAGAGTGCAAGGAATTTTATGAAAAAGGGAGGAGATGAGGGAGGGAGGGAGAGAGGGAGGGCTGGACTGGGAATGGATGAGGGTGAGGCTGCACCTGTGATAAAAAGTGAATAAATTGTAATAAATAAAAATTATATTAAAATAAAAAGACAGGAATCAAAGTTAGACATACTTTTAAATTATGTCAAAATTGTAAAATCAAAGTATAATTAATATGAAGTCTACAATTGAAGAAAAACAAAACACAATAGCTATTGTGTACTCTTCTCATGTGCCAGCTATGAACACCTTCCCATTCCCACACTTATTATTTTTGCTTTTGTCTATAATTTTTCTACCTTAGAAAAATTTCAATCAAAACAAGTTATTTATCCATCCCAAAGTTAGGTTTGTTGAATTTGGGTTAAACCTGTTCTAATTCTTTAATCCTCAAATCGCAGGCTACAAATCCTGAAACTATGGACAGGTTTATCGAGCTTCTAGTGAACAGGTGTATTAGAAGTACCACTGTGTGGGTCACACTCACACATTAGCCAAGACAATGCAACTGTTGCCTATCTCTCTCTCACACTCCGTCTTTCTGTCGTGTGTATGTGTGTGTGTGTGTGTGTGTGTGTGTGTGTGTGTACTTGCACACATGCATTTCAGCGTGTACTGTGAACAAGAACTTCATGAAGTCTCTAGTCCCTTTTCAGCAGAATTCACCAAGAAAATGGCTGATATTTATTTGTTTTTTTACCTTGTTGGTTCAGAAAAAAATAGAGGTTTGTTCAGAAACAATGTCATTGCTATATCCTAGGACCAAATTTCTAATTATGATATGAGTTCTACTTAGATATGTAATTGGTAAGAATGAACACAGTTCTAGCTGAGTCAGTAGAAATTGAGATTAATGGATTCATTAGATTTGACTTGATGTATTCTTTTGTCAAGGTTCTGGAAGAAGAGGCAGGTAGATGCATTGAAATGGAAATTTTAAAAGATGGTCTCTGTATGTGAGGTCATAAAAAAAGTAAGTGCTTTGTTAACGGGAACATTTGCAACCCACTTTAAGATGTTGATGATAAGCTACATCACAAAGCAATCAATAATTAAGACTCAGAGTGCTGGGCCATTATTTTTCACAGAGTTTCTTCTCTATGACATCAGCACTTCTATTTAGCCTTCCCAGTATGATGATCTATGAGCTCTCCTTTGTGGTTTAATCTAGTTGGAATCAATGTCACGTATAACCCAAAGCTGATGGCCTAATTTAGAGTACTGTGTATTGTTTTCTTACCACTCTGAATCCCATATTTTTTTTTCTCAGCAACAAACATTTGTTTCCATTAGACTCTTTCTTCAACAGACAGTCTCTGTAAGCTCAAGAGACTCTCCATCAAGAAAATAAGCAACAATTGTAGTTTCTTGGGTTACAGGTTTTTTTTAGAGAGTAATTTTTAAGAAATGTTTTGCAGGAGTCTTTGTTCTGGCATCAGGTAAAACTGTGAGTTACATTAAGTACAAAATGACAATATGAAAATTTAGGAAAAGTCACCTTCCTAAAATAATATAAAAGAGTGAATTAACACTCCCTCATTTATATATTTATAAAGGAAGGAAAAGTTACAGTCAGGTAAAGTTCCACATTGAGTGATATTTTATATGTATTTGTTTAGATCAATATTTCTAATGAATTAGAAGCAATTTACAAGCTATCAAAAGCCAATCATGAAATCAGGTGGAGAATAAATATCAAAGCATCTCAATTTAATCTCTTCCAGTCATTGGAATTATTAAGATGTCAGCACTGCTTGACACAGCATCCAACTAACACAGCTAGGAACTTTCATAGTTGCACTTTCTCTTCTAAATGTCTTCATTTAAATCCATAACACTTCTTATCACAACCTATAAAATATTTGGACTTTGGTTCCTTTTAAAGCTAAAAATGTTTATTTATTTTTTCCTTTTTTCCCCACCCTGCTCTTTATCCCCTCACTTTACCATCAGAAAAAGGGTTCCCACTCCTACCAACCCACAAAGCACATCAGTTCCCAATAAGACTTAGCTCATCCTCATCCACTCTGGCCTTGCAAGGCAGTCATGTTAAAGGGAAGTGATTGAACACAGGCAACAAAGTCCATGTCAAAGACAGCACCTTCTCACCTTATATGAAAAGATCTACAACTTCTCAACAAATTAGGAACAAAATTTGGAAAGAATGAAATGTAAAACAAGTTTTCCCCTCTCTCCTTTGTGAATGTTGTATTTTTGCTTGCTCTTTCTCCATCTTATCTACCTATTTATTCTTTACAATCACACATAATTATATAATTGAGACAATCACACAGTACAAAAGAACAATGTTAAAATCTATTAGAACATTCAAGGTAAGGTGTGGACCATTTACATTCACTTTTCAAGCAATATTGTAAAATTTTAAAAGCACTTTATACAGTTAGACGAGTACCATGTGTTGAGGATGCTATCGTTTTTTTCCATTGTATTGTTTTGTCTTCTTTGTCAAAAATCAAATGTCCATAAGTGTGTGGGTTTATTTCTGGGTTTTCTATTCAATTCCAATGATCCACCATTCTGTTTCTTTGCTAGTAAGATACAGTTGTTATTACTGTTGCTCTGTATAGTACAGAGATCAGAGATTGAGATACCTTCAGAAGATCTGTTGTTGTACAGGATTGTTTTACCAATTCTGGTTTGTTTTTGTTTTTGTTTTTCCATATGAAATAGTGCTGGTCTAACTGGATATCTACATGTAGAAAATGCAAATACAGTCATACTTATCACCCTGCACAAACTAAAGTCCAAGTGGATAAAGATGTCAACATAAAACAAGACATGCTAAATCTGTTAGAAGAAAAAGTGGGGAAAAGCCTTGAACTCATTGGCACAGGAGACAACTTCCTGAACAGAACACCAACAGCACAGGCTCTAAGAGCAAGAATCAATAAATGGGACCTCATGAAACTAAAAAGCGTCTGTAAAGCAAAGGACAGTGCGGTTAGAACAAAATGACAGCCTACAGATTGGAAAAGGATCTTCACCAATCCTGTATCTCACAGAGGGCTAATATCCAGAATATATAAAGATCTTAAGAAAGTAAACACCAACAAACCAAGTAAACCAATTAAAAATGGGGTACAGAACTAACCAGAATTCTCAATAGAGGAATAATGAATGGCAGAGAAACACTTAAAGAAATGCTCAATGTCCTTAGTCATCTAGGAAACAGAAATAAAAACTACCCTGAGATTACACCTTGTACCTCTCAGAAAATTAGGAAAAATGTTACCTCAATATCCACCTATACTACTCCTAGGCATATATCCCAAATATGCTCAACTATACAAGAAAGGACATTTGCTCAACTATGTTTGCAGCGGCTCTATTCGTAATAGCCAGAATCTGGAAATAACCTAGGTATCTCTCAACCAAGGAATGGATCCAGAAAATGTAGTACATGTACACAATGGAATATTACTCAACAGTTAAAAACAAGGAAATCATGAGATTTTTTAGGCAAATGGTGGGAACTAAAAAAGATCGTCTTAATGAGGTAACCCAGAAGCAGGAAGACACACATGGTATATACTTACTCATAAGTGGTTATTAGACATATAATAGAGAATAAACATACTAAAATCTATACTCCTAAAGAAGCTAAACAACAAGACCCTGGGGAAGATGCTCAATCTTCCTTCTAAAGAGCAAATGTGATAGACATCAGAAGCAGGAGAACACAAAGAAGAGGTTAGGAGCTACCACAGAGAACTACTGAAAGACCCTACTGATCAAGGAATTGAAGTAGAGGCTGAAACTCATAGGCAAATTTTGGGCAGAGTGCATGGAATTTTGTGAAAGAAGGGGAGACAGAAAAACCTGGAGGGGAGAGGTGCTCCACAAGGAGCGCACAGAGTCAAAAATCATGAGCCCTGGGGGCCCTGCAGGACCCTAACCAAGGACCATGCATAGAGAGGACCTAAAACTCCTGCTCATATGTAGCCCATAGATTCATTCTCCATTGCATGTGGGTATCCTAGTAGGAGAGCAGGGGCTGTCTCTGACATGAACTCAGGGGCAGGCTCTCTGATCACCTCCTCTGGAGGATGCAGTCTTGCCTGGTTACAGAGGTAGACAATGCAGTCAATCCTCATGAGACCTGATAAGCTAGTGTTACATAGAAGAAGAGGAGAACCTCCCCTATCAGTGAACTAAGAAAGGGAAAAAAGGGGGAGAAGAAGGAAGAGGGTAGGATTGGGAGGAGATGAAGGAGGGGGCCACAGCCAGGATACAAAGTGAATAAATTGTGATAAATAAAAAATTTACAAATGCAGTTTATCTATGAGTTAATGAACTGTTAATTTTAGAGAAGGGAGAAGTGAAGAGGAGAAAAGAAAGCATCCCACAGGTATGGGCTACCCAGAAGCCATATTCATCCACATTGACTACAGCAGAAGTAGACATGAGGGGGCAAGTAATTTTTAAGAAAAGAAGCTGCTTTCAGATGCAGGAGAAATAAAAGCTCATCCAGTTGTTACACAGAAAGTTTTTACTCTGCATGTTCCACTGGACTGCTAATAGATGCTAATATTTTCTTTTCTTGTAATAGCTCCCTAAAGAGTGAAGAAATGGTGGCATCTGTTTCCTTCCTTTTCACAGCCAGAAAGCATTCTGTCCTCTGCATTGTGCTTTTTTTTTTTTTTGGTTTTGAGAAGACAGTCAGAATGTGTCTTTTCATGCCGTTTAAAATATTTAAAAGCTGTAAGTACAAAAAAACCCAAACAAACAACAACAGTAACAAAAAAAAAAAAAGACTAGAAGACAGTTATATATCAACAAATTATGGGTTCTGACTGTAATATTTCATTTCATTTTGTGCAAAGTTATACACAGTTTTCCACTGTTGGCCTCCTCTGAACTTTGTCAAGAACTAATGAAGCTCTAGAGAGTGTAGTTCTCAATGCACTGTCTAAGATATCAAGGGCATTGAGCATACCTATGATATTGCCCATGAGTGTTTGAACTAGAAATAGCTCCGGGTTTGTCAGCACATAATTTTTGCTTGCAATGGCACTGGAGAGTATTTCGGTGGACCTCTGAAACCCTTGGCTTTTTCTCATTGAGAGGAGTCCACACACAAAATGTCCTGAGTGCACAGAGAAGCAGAGGTTAAAGGAAGATAGAGGGTAAGTTCTGGGAGTAGAGCTGGAGAGGAAAGGTCTCAAAATATCCTTAGTAGTTCCCAAGGGAGAGGCCCCAAATAAAGACGTTTCCAGTGAATAAGGAATTCAGATATAAGAACTGAAATGAAAGCCCATCCTTCCTTTAATTCTTGATTTTTTTTTCCATACTCAGCTTTTCACTTGCTGTGAACCAAATCAGGCATGATACTTGCAGTTTTCCCTGACAGGCTTGTCACAGAAAGAACCTTTCTCTTGGTTAAAAACTAAAATAGGATTTTTAGCCTGTAGTTTCAGAACCTAAGTCTACCTGGTTAGGTGATTTTACAGACAGGAGATGTAATAATCTTTAGAATGGAGTACCACCCACAGGAACTTTTCACCATATTTAACCTACTCAGATAACTTCTCATTATTCCCATATTCTTGTCTTAAAGCTGTTTCTAGGTCTTGTCTAATTTGACAACCAATATGGATCACAGTGCTGTCCCATTTTGTATTGAAGGTTTTATGAGCATTTCAAAATTTCCATTATGAAGTTGACATAAGAAGTAGAGGAGATACCTCCAGAAGATCTTTTATTGTACAGGATTGTTTTAGCAATTCTAGGTTTCTTGTTATTCCATATGCAGTTGAGAATTTTTCTCTCAAGGTCTGTAAAGAATTGTGTTGGTAATTTGATGGGAATTGCATTGAATCTGTAGATTGTTTTTGGTAAGATAATCCTGCCAATCCATGAGCATGGGAGATCTTTCCATCTTCTGATATCTTCTTTTTTTTTTTCCCACTGTCCCTTCCTCATCTCCTCCCTGCCCCTTTCCAAGTCCACTGCTAGGGGAGGTCCTCCTCCCCTTCCATCTGACCCTAGCTTATCAGATATCTTCAGGACTGGCTGCGAATGACATGTACTCTTTAACTTTAGTAAAGATGGCCGCCAGTCATTTGGCTGCTTACATCTGGATGAGGTCCGCAGCCAAGATGGAGGCAAGGCACATGATTGCTGTTTATAGCATGTGTTCTTAATAGATCCACTCTTTTAAAAATTCTTTTTTAATTACACTTTATTCACTTTGTATCCCCCCTGTTCTTCTAATTCTTTCTTCAGAGTCTTAAAATTTTTTTCATACAAGTCTTTGACTTGCTTGGTTAGGGTCACACCAAATTACTTTATGTCTTTTGTGGCTATTGTGAAAGGTGTTGTTTCCCTAATTTCTTTCTGTCTTTTGTGTACAGGAGGGTTACTCATTTTTTTTTTTTTTTTAGTTAATTTTGTATCCAGCCACTTTGCTGAAGGTGTTTATCAGCTGTAGGAGTTAGAGACTCAAAGCCAAACTTTGGGCAGAGTACAGGAAATCTTATGAAAGAAGTGGGAGATAGTAAGACCTGGAGAGGACAGGAGCTCCACAAGGACAGCAACAGATCCTAAAAGTCTGGGCACAGGGGTCTTTTCTGAAACTGATACTCCAGCCAACAACCACTCATGGAGATGGCCTGGAACCCCTGCACAGAGGTAGCCTATGGCAGTTCAGTATCCAAGTGACCTCCATAGTAATGGGCACAGGGACTGTCTCTGACATGAATTGATTGGCCTGCTCTTTGATCACCTCCCCCTGAGGGTGGAGCAGCCTTACCAGGCCACAGAAGAAGACAGTGCAGCCACTCTTGGTGAGATCTGATAGACTAGGATCAGAAGGAAGGAGAGGAGGACCTCCTCTATCACATCTAACAACAGCCAGGAAAATATGGCACCACAAGACTCCAGCTATACCACAACACAAAGCCCTGGATATCCAAACAAACAAACAAACAAACAAACCTGAAACCAAGGAAATGAATGTAATTCCATTCTTATGAAGATGATAGAGGCCTTAAAAAAATAAATCCCTTAAAGAAATACATGAAATTAACAATCAAAGAGATAGAAGCTTGAAGTGTTTCGGGTTTCTTTGAAGATTCAGTTGATTCAAGTGATATTTTGCTAAAAACGAATCTTGTCAGAGGACATGTGGTGTTTTGCTGTGAGCTCTTTCATGCAAGGGGTATGACTTTGACCAGCTGAGAACATCCTTGTATGGACTCTAGAGGAGAGGAGATATGTAGAAGCTCATGAACAGTAGTACATCACTTTTCGGATCAACATTGTTGCTCTGATCTTTGTGCTTGACTTCGCAGAAAGATATATTCCAGAGAATTTCTCAAGGTAATCCAACTGAGTCTTACTGCTTTTGCTGATTTGTGAATCTTCTGAATCATGCTGATTCCTGTTGCTGCTTGGTGTTGGCTTTGGGCTGGAATTCGAGATACTGAAAATTGAGTATGGTAATCTTAGGAAGTAGATTTGAAAAAAAAATGGTCTATAGACCTTTTCCCTACCAATCTTCTACCTAAGGTTGGAAGGTAGGTAAAGACATTTAAGAACCCCAACTAAAGCAGGTTTTTTGAAAAATTTAAGCCTACAGATGCTTTCAAAGAGGAAAGAAATAAATTCCTTAAAGAAACACAAAAAATATAATCAATAAGGAAAAGAACAATATGGTTGAAAACCTGAAAATGGAAGTAGAAATGATAAAGAAAACATAAACTGAGGGAATCCTGAAGATGGAAACCTTACAGATGAGAACAGGAAGTACAGATGTAAGTATCACCAACAGAATATAAAGAATAGAGGAGATAATCTTAGGAATAGAAGACACAATTAAAGATATCAATACATCTGTCAAAAACTGTTCAAAAAAATTCCTGACTGAAACCATCCAAGAAATCAATCGCACCATGAAAAGATGAAACCTAAGAAATACTAGGAACAGAAGAAAGAAGATTCTCAGCCCCAAAGCCTAGAAAATATTTTCAGCAAAATCATAGAAAAAAATTCCCCCAACATAAAAAAGAGATGCCTTTAATCATAAAATCATACAGTCTTATAGAACACCAAATAAATAGGCCCAGAAAAAAAATACTCCTACCATATAATACTCAAAATGCTAAATATACAGAAAAAAGAAATATTATTAGAAGTTACAAAGAAAAAGGCCAAGCAGCATATAAAGACATATCTATCAGAATTGTACTTGACTTCTCATCAAAGACTATAGAAGCCAAAAAGGACTGGGCAGATGCCCTGAATACCTAAGAGACCACTGATATCAGCCCAGACCATTATAACCAGGAAAACTTTCAGTCATTGTAGATGGAGAAAATAAGATGTTCCATGACAAAACCAAGTTCAAACAATATCTAAGCACAAATTCAGCTCTACAGAAGATAGTAAAAGGGACATTCCAACCCCAGGATATTATGTACACTCACAAATCCACAAGAAATAAATAATTCCACTACAGCAAAAACAAAAGAAAAGAAATAAACACATACACACAACACACACACACAAACACTACCACCACCAACATCAAAATAACAGGAACAAACAATCATTGTTCATTAATATCACTCAGCAACAATGGACTCAATTCCCCAATAAAAAGACACAGGTTAACAGAACGGTTGCAAAAACAGGGTTGTTTATTCTGCTATATATAAGAAACACACCTGAGCAAAAAAGAGAGATATTGCTTCAGATCAAAAAGCTGAAAAACAGTTTTTCAAGGAAACAGACTGAAGAAGCATGTAAGAGTAGCCATCCTACTATCTAGTAATATAGACTTTCAACAAAAATTAATAGAAAGAGATGAGGAAGGACACTACATTCTTATCAAAGAAAAACTCAACAAGATGATGTCTCAATTCAGAAGTTTATGTCCCAAATGCAAGGGCATCTATATTTGTCAACAAACAAACAAACAAAAACCAAACAAAAACATTACTAAAGTATGAATCAAACATCAAACACCTCACATTAATGTAAAAAGACATTCTTAATGAATATTAAGCATCTTCCCTAGGGTCCTCTTGTTTAGCTTCTTTAGGCCTACAGATTTTAGAATGTTTATCCTATATTACATAGGTAATATGCACTTATAAGTGAGTATATATCATATATGTCTTTCTTCTTCTGGGTTATCTAACTCAGGATGATCTTTTCTAGTTCCCTCCATTTCATGATGTCCTTGTTTATAATTGCTGAGTTGTATTCAATTGTGTAAATATACCATACTTTCTATATCCATTCTTCTGTTGGGGAACACTAGGAAAGATGCTTAATCCTCATTCAGTTAGAAGTAGGAGAAGAGAAGGAACAGGACAGGACCTTCCACAGAATTCCTCTGAAAGACTCTACCTACCAGGTATTGAAGGAGAAACTGATATTCAGACCCAAACTTTGGGCAAATTGCCAGAATTCTTATAGAAGAAGAGGGAGGTAGAAAGACCTGGAGGGGGCAGGAACTCTACAAGGAGAACAACAGAGCCAAAAACATAGGCCCATGGGTCCTGCAGAGACCTATACTCTAACTAAGGACAATGAATAGAAAGAAGCTAGACATTTTGTTCAGAGGAAGCCCGTAGACTGCTCAGTTTCTA
Source organism: Psammomys obesus (assembly GCF_907164565.1). Taxonomy (NCBI): domain Eukaryota; kingdom Metazoa; phylum Chordata; class Mammalia; order Rodentia; family Muridae; genus Psammomys; species Psammomys obesus. Next base: position 8,780,260 of record NW_026596240.1, on the reverse strand, counting down.
AGAGGGTTTCCTAGTAAGGGATACAGGGGCTGTCTCTGACATGAACTCATTGGCTGGCTCATTGAACACCTCCCCATGGTGGGTACAGCCTTGCCAGGCCACAGAGGAAGCTGATGCAGCCAGCCTTGAAGAGACCTGATAAGCCAGGGTCAGAGAGAAGGGGAGGTCCACTGATAGGAGGACCTCCCATATCAGTGGACTAGGGGAAGGGCATATGGAGAGAAGAGGGAGGGTGGGTAAGACTGGGAGGAGATGAGGGTGGGGGCTGCATAGAGGGTAAAAAGTCAATAAATTGTAATAAATAAACAAATATATAAATAAAATTAAGTTGAAAAAATGTTAAGAAACTTCATCACCCCTCTCTCAACAATGGACAGCTCATCAAGACAAGAGGTAAACAGAAAAATAATGAAAATAGCTGACATGATGAATCAAACAGACCTAACAGATATATACAGTAATTCCATCCAAACACAAATATTACACCTTCTTCTCAGCACCTCATGGAATCTTCTCCCAAACTGATCACGTCAGTCACAAAGCAATCTTCAATAGATACAAGAGATTGTTATAACTGCTTGTATCTTATCAGATTACTATGGCTTAAAGCTGAACTTCAACATCAACAGAAACAAAAAATAGTCTACAAACTTATGGAAACCGAACAACTCTACTCAATGACCACTGGGTCAGGGAGTAAATAAAGTAAGAAATTAAAGTCTTTTAGAATTCAATGAAAATGAATGCACAAGATACACAGACTTATTAAGCGTAATGAAAGCAGTGTTAAGAGTACAGTTCAGAGCTAAATTAAGAGCATGTTCTTTGAGAAAAAACAAAACAAAACAGTAAGATAGGCAAGCCCTTAGCCAAACTAACTAAAAGAATGAGAGACAATATCCAAATTAACGATATCAGAAGAAAAAAGGGATACATTACAACAGCTAGTGAGGAAATCTAAGGAATTATTAGGTCTTACTTTAAAAGCCTATACTCTACTCAACAAAATTGGAAAATCTAAATAAAATGGACAATTTTCTTGATAGCTTCCACTTAACAAAGTTAAATCAAGATGAAATAAATAACTTAATCAATCCTATAATCTCTAAAGAAGTAGAAGCCATCATTTAAATGCCCTCAACTGAAAAAAAGCCAAGGGCTAGATGGTTTTAGCACAGAATTCTAACAGACATTCAAAGAAGAGCTAATACCAATACCTCTCAAACTATTCCAGAAACATAAAGAACATCGGCACACTAATTCTATGAGATCAGAGTCACTCTGATACCCTAACCGCAGACACACACAAGGAGAATTTCAGACTAATTTTCCTCATGAACACTGATTCAAAAATACTCATAAACCAAATCCAAAAACACATCAAAAACATCATCAACCATTATCAAGCATCCTTCATCTAGGGATGCAGAGGTGTTTGAATACACAAAAATCCATCCACAATATAAACAAATTGAAATTAAAAAAAACACAAATGATCATCTCATTAAATGCTGAAAAAGTCTTTAACAAAGTCTAGCACCCCTCAAACATCAAATCAAACAGAGAGAAATTTAAAGCAGTTTCACTAAAATGAATGGCAAGAAAAGAATGCCTACTCTCTCTGTATCTCTTTAATATAATACTTAAAGTCCTACCCAGAACACTTAAAGTTCTACCCAAGGGGAAATAATTGGAAAGGATAAAGTAAAAGAGCTGCTCTTTGTATACATAAGTGATCAACTAAACTCTCACAGAGAACGTCTACATTTGATAAGCACTTTCAGGAAAGTAGCTGGATAAAAAAAAATAAAAAAAATCAGTAGTCCTGCTGTATAACAATGATAAACCAGCTGAGAAAGAAATTAGGGAAACAACACCTTTCACAATAGCCACAAACAACGTAAAATATCTTGGTATAACTCTAACCAAGCTAGTGAAATAGCTGTATGAGAAGAATTTGAAATTGATGAAGATATTAAAAGATATAAAGTTCTCCAATGTTCATTGATTGATAGGATTAAGATAGTGGAAATGGCCATTTTACCAAAAGCAATCTCCAAATTAATGCAATTCCCATCGAAATATCAACACAATTTTTTATAGATCCTGAAAGAACCATCCTCAACTTCATATGGAAAAACAAAACCTCCAGAACAGCCAAAATAACTCTTACAATAAAAACAAACAAACAAACAAAAAACAGGAGGCTTCACTATCCCTGATTTCAAGCTGTAATACAGAGCAACAGTAATAAAAACTACATGATTGGTGTAGAAACAGATAGGTTTCAATGGAATAGAATATAAGATCTATAAATAAACCCACACAAGTATGGACACATGATTTTTGATCATGGGAAATAAAAGAAAGTATCTTCAACTAATGGTGCTGATCTAACTAGATATCGTGTACCAATGACCTTAACGTGAAACCAGATACAGGAAGAGAAAGTGGGGAATAGCATTGACTTCATTAGCATAGGAGAGAACTTCCTGAACAAAACACCAACAGCTCAGGCTCCAAGATTAACAATTAATAAATGGGACCTCATGAAACTGAAAGGTTCTGCAAGGTAATGGACACTGTCATAGGACAATACAGCAGTCTACAGAATGGGATAAGAGCTCCACTTACCTTATAACTGACAGAAATCTAATATCCCAATTATATGAAGAGATCAAGAAATTAAACACCAACAAACCAAGTAATCCAATTTGAAAAAATGGATTACAGAGCTAAACTGAGAAATCTCAAGAAAGTAATCTCTAATGGCAGAGAAACACTTAAATAAATGCTCAATGTCCTCAGTCATCAGGGAAATGCAAATCAAAATGACTCTGACATTCCATCTTACATCTGTCAAAATGGCCAAGATCAAAACCTCAAGTGACAACACATGTTGGGGCAGATGTGGAGCAAAGGGAACCCTCCTCCATTGCTGGTGGGAGTATAAATTTGTACAAGTATTTTGGAAGTCAATCTGGCACTTTCTCAGAAAAGTGGGAATATCTCTACTTTCAGACCAAGCTATTCCAGTCCTGAGCATATAACCAAAAGATATTCTACCATACCACAAGGCAGCTTGCCTAACTCTGTTTATAGCAGATTTAATCACAATTAGTCAGAAAGTGGAAACAACATAGATGTCAATCAACTGAAAAATGGATAAAGCAAATTAATGTTATCTACACAACGCAATACCACTCAGATATTAAAAATCATCAAGAAATTTGCAGAAAAATGCATGAAACTAGAAAATATCATCCTTAGTGACATAATTTAAACCCAGAAAGACAGGCATTGTACATGCTCACTTATAAGTAAACATTAGCCATAAAGTACAGGACAATCATGCTACAATTTACAGACCCAAAGAAGCTGTTACAAGAAGGACCATAAGGAGGATGATTCAATCGCACTCATAAGGGGAAATAAAATAGACACTGGAAATTTCATGATTTCCTTATTTCTCATTTCTGAGTAATACTCCATTGTATAGATGTACCACAATTTCTGCATCCATTCTTCAGTTGAGGGGCATCTGAGCTGTTTCCAGCTTCTGGCTATTACAAATAAAGCTGCTACAAACATGGTTGAACAAATGTCCTTTTTGTGTACTTGAGCCTCTTTTGGATATATGCCTAGGAGTGGTATGGCTGGATATTGAGGAAGCGCTATTCCTAGTTGTCTGAGAAAGCACCAGATTGATTTTCAGAGTGGTTGTACAAGTTTACATTCCCACCAGCAGTGGAGAAGGGTTACCCTTTCTCCACAACCTCTCCAGCATGTGTTGTCCTTTGAGTTTTTCATCTTGGCCATTCTGATGGGTGTAAGGTGAAATCTCAGAGTTGTTTTGATTTGCATTTTCCTAATGGCTAATGAGGTTGAGCATTTCTTTAAATGCTTCTCTGCCATTCGATATTCCTCTACAGAGAGTTCTCTGTTTAGCTCTGTTCCCCATTTTTTAAGTGGATTACTTGGTTTTCTGCTTTTCAGCTTCATTAGTTCTTTATATATACTAGATATGAGTCCTCTGTCAGATAAAGGGTTGGTGAAGATTCTTTCCCAATTTGTAGGTAGTCGCTTTGTTTTGATGACAGTGTCCTTTGCTTTACAGAAGCTTTTCAGTTTCATGAGGTCTCATTTATTGATTGTTGCTCTTAGAGCCTGTGCTGTTGGTGTTCTGTTCAGGAAGTTTTCTCCTGTATCAATGAGTTCTAGGGTATTCCCCACTTTTTTTTCTAGTCAATTTAATGTGTCTGGTTTCATGTTAAGGTCTTTGATCCACTTGGACTTCAGTATTGTGAAGGGTGATAAGTATGGATCTATTTGCATTTTTTTATATGTAGACATCCAGTTGGACCAGCACCATTTGTTGAAGATGCTATCTTTTTTCCATTGTATGGTTTTGGCATCTTTGTCAAAAATGAGGTGTCCATAAGTGTGTGGGTTTATTTCTGGGTCTTCTGTTCGATTCCATTGATCCACCATTCTGTTTCTATGCCAGTACCATGCACTTTTTATAACTGTTGCTCTATAGTACAGCTTGAGATCAGGGATGGAGATACCTCCAGAAGATCTTTTATTGCAGGTAAATTGTGGGATCTGGAAAGGATCATCCTGAGTGAGTTGTCCCAGAAGCAAGATAACACACACAGTATATACTCACTCATATAAACATACAACATATGATAAACCCGCTAAAATCTGTACATCTAAACAAACTAACCATAAGAGAGGACCCTAACTAAAATGCTCAATCCCTATCCTGAAAGGCAAAGAGGATGGACATTAGAAGAAGAAGAAAACAGGAAACAACCTTGGAACCTGCTACAGAGGGCCTCTGAAAAGCAGAAGAAGAAAACAGGAAATAACCTAGGAACCTGCCACAGAGGCCCTCTGAAAGCCTCTGCAGTATAGACTGTCAAAGCAGATGCTGAGAGTTATGGCCAACTATCAGACAAAGTGAATGGGATTTTAGGTAAGAAATGAGAAATAACAAGAGCTGGAGAGGACAGGAACTCCACAAGGAGAGCAACAGAACAAGAAAATTTGAACACAGGGAACTTCCCAGAGACTCATACTCCAACCAAGTACCAGGCATGGAGATAACCTAGAACTCCTGCACAGGTGTAGCCCATGGCAGTTCAGTGTCCAAGTGGGTTACATAGTAATGGGAAAGGACTGCCTCTGATATAATCTGATTGGCCTGCTCGTTGATCACCTCCCCCTGAGGGGGGAGCAGCCTTACCACAGAAGATGACAATGCAGCCACCTCTGATGAGAACTGATAGACTAAGATCAGAAAGAAGGAGAGGAAGACCTCCCCTATCAGTGGACTTGGGGAGGGGCATGCATACAGAAAGGGGAGGAAGGGTGGGATCGGGAGGGGAGAAGGGAGGAGCTTATGGGGGGATACAAAATGAATAAAGTGTAATTAATAAAAGTTAAATAAAAAAAAGAATACCAGCAGCATTTTGTGGAGGTACCAAGGTGCTGTCAAAAAGTCTGTCATGGTCATGGGCGTAGGAGCTGTGTAGAATTGGCCTGAGAAAAAATTATTGGCTTAAGAAATTCGTTGACTGTGCCTTGAAGATCTTTGAGAACAACAGCAGTGTGTGTTGGCATGAGTTTACTGATGGAAAATACTACAACAATGATCTAATTTTAGTTTTGTAAAGAAACTTTCTACCTCTAAAGCCAAATGATGTCATTGTATTATGGGCAAGCCTATCTGAGCCAGACTGCATTTCCCGAACCATGCCTATCAGTGAACCATACTTTGAGCACAAGCCTGGATTATCTTCCATCCCATTATTTAAAAGGGTCAAAATGAGATTATATTGGCAGTTGTTGTTGCTATGAATTTACAATGCTCACTGATTTGTCTTTGTTTCGTAACTTGCCTCAAAACATGCTCTTTCGTCATATTGAAGAATGTGCACACCATCATTTGTACTGAATTCGTGATGTTTGAGTTATCATTTTTCTGTTTTGACTTTTGATTTTCAAATAAATCCATATATTTAAAGTACAGAAAAAATAGACATTGGAAATGGATGAAGGAAGATAACTGGGTAGGAGAGGTGATGAGGAGGGGAACAGGGGTGGGAATTACAAGCAGGGAGATCTGGGGAGAGAGGTATGAGTGAAAGAAAGGAAGTCAGAGAAGGCAGGCACCTCTGGATCTTGCTAGATACCTAGGAAAGGCGAGGCCCCAGGACATCTCTTGGGATCCCCCGCTGAGGATCCTAGCAGTAAGGGAAATGGAGCCTGAAGTGACCAACTCCTGTAGCAAGAAAGGACTTTCATTGGAAGGATTAGGACACCAACTCACCCACCAAACTTTTGACTCAAAATTTGTCCTGCCTATGAGATATGTAGGGACAATGATGGAGGAGAGATTGAGGGACTGGCCAACCAAAGACTGGCTCTACCTGATGGGTCTCAGACCCATCCCATGGGAGAGAATTCATTCCTGACACAATTAATGGTACTCTGCTATGCTTCTAGACAGGAGCCTAGCATAACTCCTCTGAAAGGCTACACTCTGCTGCTGATGAAAACAGATGCAGAGACCCACAGCCAAACATTAGACAGAGATCAGGGATTCCCATGGAAGATTTGGTGGAACAATTGAGGAGCTAGAGGGGTCAAGAACTCCAGAAGAAGACCTACAGAGTCAACTAATCTTGGACCACAGGAGCTCACAGAGACTTAACCACCAACCAAAGTGGTGGACTGGTGCACAGCTTATTCTTCATAACAGTTCCCCAACAACTAGAGCCAGGGCCCTCTCTGACTTTGATGCCTACCTTTGGATCCCATAATACTAATTGAGCTACCTTGTCTGGCCTCAGTGGGAGTGCCTAGTCCTGCAAGGACTTACTGTACCAGGGTGGCTTGATTCCTATAGAGGACTTCCCACTTTTCAGAGGAGAAGGATAAGGGAGAATGGTAGGAAGGGGTGTGCGGGTGGGGCTGGGAAGCAGGGGGCTGTGATCAGGATGTAAAGTGAATAAATAAATTAATAGAGAAAAATATAATTTTACACAGAATTGCTCAGGGGTTCATCTCCAAGGTGATTCATTCTACCTAATAAGATGACTAGTGTTAATTGCTCATTTATATATTATAATAATTATACACATAATTAGTTATTTTCTTTGATTCAAAATTTCTAAATATCTCAACATATAGGAAGCTGTCAAATTTGAGAGCCAACTGTTATTTGTTCATATGACTTTACTGTTTATGTATATATCTATTTTCATAAAAATTGTTTTACTTTCATAAAAATAGGAAAGTTGTTGAAATATCAAATATATCTCCTTTGGAGACTTACTTAAAAAAAACACCTATGTACTATTCTCCAAACATAAATCCTTTCACACATTATAATAAATGTTATATTATATATATATATATATATATATATATATATATATGTACTTACATATACATGTCAAAATACATCTATAGTAAAAGTTCATTATCTAAGGACATCTGTCAGGATCCTGTCTCCAGTACTGATAGAAGGCAATGATAAAGCATGTTCCACTGAACTCTCCCCAGGTGACATCAGAGGCATTGAGTTTTTGTCAGACTTCCTACAGCAGCTCTTCCCCTAGGCTCCTCCACACACAGTCTATGAACACCATTGATCCTGTTACCTATCTGTCTTCCTGAGCTTTTTGTGGTTTCTCTTGAATTGTGTGATGGTCCAAGTTAGTAATTGATTTGGAAAAGCTTCAGAGGATTGATCTCATCTTAGAAGGACCATGGAGGAAAGTCAAACAGTGTTGCCTAGCAGCAACTGACAAAATTGTTTTTATAACATCAGAGAAAACCAAGAGAAAACCTTGGGCAAAATTCTAAACTTCTTGACTCTGTCTTATTGCCTTCATCTTTTGTATCTTCTCTCTTGACTCCATACATTCACGCCCCCCCCCTTCCTCCATTTTTATGCCTGCTGTGGATACACACTGTTACAAAAGAGTCACATAGAAGTCTTATTTGAAGTAGAATAAAAATTGTTGCTACATAAGGAATTAATGCTGTTACCTGTCTACAGCAATTTCATTAACAGAAAAATGTAAAACTGCATATTGATTGTTGTTAAGGTCTGCTTGAATCTCCCTGTTTAAATAAGTGATGCCAAGAAACCAGAGAGATGGTGCCATGGCAAAGAGCACTGACTGCTCTTCCAGAGGACTCATTTTGAGGTCCAAACGTCCACATGGCAGCTCACAACATCCGAAACTCCAGTTCTGGAGGACTTAACACCGTCTTTTACCCTCTGAGAGAAGAGGGGTTCCTGTGATGCACAGATACTTATGCCAGTAAAAGACCCTCCACACATATAAATAATGAAACTGAAAATCACTAAAATGGCATTGGAAATTTTTTGTAAATATAAATTTATAAAACAAAACAAAGAACAAAATGGCAACAACAACAACAATAAAAAAATACAATAAAGTGGAAATGAACTCAAGAGAGTCCTGGCACAGTTTGTAAATTCACGGAGCCATCATGGAGGAAAAAGCTAAAAGTTCTCCACACCATGTTTATTTCAGAACAAAATAGGAGCTACTTCAAGTTGGAACCTAAATATCCAAAAACTTTGTGTGTCTCTCTGTATGTGTGTGTGTGTGTGGGGTGGGGGGTTGTCAGTGTAGGTCATATGGTCTTTTGCAGTTCCTGCTAGCGCTAGCTTTGCTGTCTACATGAGGACGACCTTGATAGTTTCATCTACTTGCTTTCACTCCTGAAGTGATAAGCCATACCAGGTTTGGACATTGCTTTTTAACCTTACATTTTACCCTAGGATTGCTTCTCTTACTCAGTTTAGAGCATATCAAGACTCCAGGAAGGATACAGCAGACTTGAATCCCCAGAGTACCTTTAAGTTCATTGTGGCTCAGCAAGTGGCACACAACCAGTAAGGTTTGTGTCCACTGTACAAGGGAGGTAGTTGTTTCCTTGCTTTCGTTTTTGTTGTTTTGTTTTGTTTTTCTTCTTCTTCTCAAGATACCTCAAACTTCAGTCTCCCAAGGTAATCATTTATTCATAGTCAGTGATTTATGCCTTTCTTCTTCCATTTCTTTAACTATGATGGTGACTTGTTCTGCTGGTGATATAAAAGGGAAGGAAAGGTGGCTAGAAATGACAAGGCAAAGATGGCAGTTAAATACTTAACACATATTGAAATATTAGATAGGTCTGGTGTAGAAGCCCAGAATTGGGAATTGAATGCGTTTGAGAAAGTGATTATATACATCTAGAGAAAGTAAGAAGAACTAACATGAACAGGGACCCTTGCATAGGAATGAAATTTTCAAAAGCAAGTTTAGCACATCTCTTCTGCAAGGAGCTGCAGATTCTCCATTGCTTCATCACAACTTCATCACAAGAGAGTGGAGCTAAGAAGTTGAGAAAGCCATTTATAAGTCACAGATGTTCTTTTAGGCACTGAGAAGTTGAACTCTTTATGATAAATATTAACATAATTTCTTTTTTGTTTGCCATTTTTTTGAGATTATAATTACAGCATTTCTGCCTCTTTCCCTCCATTCCCCACTTATAAGCCTCTCTTTGCTCTTACTTAAATTTATGGCAACAACTTTTATTAATTTTCATTGCATGCATGTATGTATTTGTATATACATACATATTCCTATTCATAATAACTCATCTTTCAACAAATCCAGAAAAAACTAAGCTTAGGAGAGAGCTAGCTAAGTTCACTTATAAAACTTTGGCTTGTACAGAGTCAGAGAGAGCATTCATCGGTGAAGCCTGTGCACCGCTCTACCAACAGAATTCTGTGCAAAGCACAGAGCTCAGTTCCCAGTACCCAACTTGTACAGCACCTGTTACTTCATCTCCTGGGAACCTTATAATCTCTCTGGCTTCTCTGGACACCCACAATCAAACTGCACTTAACCAGACACAGGCATATGAGCAGACATATAAGTTAAAACAATAATAAAAACTCACTTTAAAATTTATTATTATTTAACCCATACTGTATCTTCCAATTACTCTAAAATGTTCTCCAGTAAGATTTAAAAAAAAAAAAAAACAACTGGAAATAATTTTCAGCATGGTAGTTTTATCAGGGCATATTTTAGGACATGAGAAGATTTTCATCCTCTTTGTCTATCTTTCTTTAATCTAAAAATAAAAAAAAAAATCAAAACTTCTAGGTCTCAGTTTCTACAGGAAGGGTGACAGCAGGCATTCTGGGTCCAGCCACTGAGACCTTGCCTTCACTTGAACAGCTGTAATGAGGTGACACCTATCAGTGACTCACATGCGTAGGATACCATTTTGTGTCCTTCCTCTCAGCAGATGACAAAAGCCTTAAACAAAAAATTTTAAAGATAATGGAAACTGTGTCAGTGTCCCACAAGGTACTGTCACAGTTCATCTCATAGAATAAAGAAGAGAACGTAAGTCGGCTGATTTTGTAACCTCTGGTTTAGAATATAGAACATGATGGGAAACACTGTCTACTTAAAAGAAAACTATTTCCGATGTTTGATTTTCACAATTTCACAAAGTAATTACTGTCACAGAGTAAAACAGCACTAACATAAATTTTCTTCAAATTCTTACCAACAAAAACCAAAGTCATTTGTGATTGGATTAAACACCCATCAAGCTAAACAAGAGAGGATTTTTTTTTTTCCGTAGCCTTTTGTCTGGACTAACTCAAGAGTACAACTGTTTATCTGAAATTCCAAAGTGATTATTAGAAATAACTAGTATTAGTGACAAAACAAGAAGCCATGCTAAAGCTGACTTGTCATACAAACATACAATTAATTATGAAGATGAGGAGAAAAAAATATGAGCACAATTATGTGGCAACAAATAAGATTCTTTATACATTCATTCTTTGATAAAAGTATTCATATGTAACTATTTCCTAAATACAATACAAGAAACAGGGAACTTTTTAATTATTTAAATTATTTATTTACATTCTCTTCACAGCTTCCTCTACCCCTTTCCTCTTGGCTCTCCGCTCCATCCAAACACACTCCCCTTCTCCTCAGAAAAAAGAGAGTTTTCATGCATATGAAGTTGCAGATAGACTAGGTTCAACTTCTTATACTGAGGTTAGGTGAGACAGCCCAGTTAGGGGAATGGAATCCAAAGGCAGGCAATTAGTCAGACACAGAGAAACAGGGATTTGTATTACTGTGAAATTTGCAATTAAAAATTTTAAATGGATAGACAACGAAAGGCCAATATGCTCATATGAAATAAAGTATTATACAGCCATAAAAAAACAAAAACTATATCTATTTAAGAAGTGATTTCTGCAGTGTATTGTGAAAATATATGGTACATGCTTGTTAAAATTTCAGGAAAAAAAGAAAAGACAGTATAAATTATCAGATGTGGTAATAATCCTTTAAGCAGAATTTGACATCATTTGAAATCAGCATGTAGATGCATGTGTGAACTTATAAATATATATATGATAAATATAATGTATATACACTCATACATATACATGTATTTGTTAGAAATTGTCATGTATTTACAAATATAGCAACATGCTTGACAAAAGTCAAATATAAAACTGACTACAAACAGAAAAATGGACTGACTTCCACATCAAATTATTTCATAATACTCAAAATAATTAATGTTGTTAAATTCTACTTTTGGCCATGAAACTTCAGCATATGAATAGTTTAGCATAAAATATGGTAAAGAAATGTCATTTTTTAACCTGGAGAAATGTTTTTGAGATGTTTTAGCATTAATTTCTATGAATTTATTTTATGCCAATCATTGCAGAGCAAAGCTATGGGAACACCAATATTGATTAAGCTTAATCTCCTTAGAGAAAAAGGGTGAATATTGAATGGGAGAGTCAGCAGGCCACTTGTGATGGTAGAGTTGAATGGAAGATGTGACTCTGCACACATGATTGTTAAAAAAATGTATTTCCAAATTTAACACACTCATAGTTGCTTCAAAAGCAGTTATAATTTTCAGTATGCACAGCCCTTAGACTTTCAGTTCTGTTCTTCATTTAAAGAACGTAAGCTTTTTCTTGAAAAAGAACTGGTATCACAGCTAGAGAAAAATAAATCCATCAAATTACATGAGGATGATATTTCTAGAAAGTATGCAGTAATGAAGGAAATATTGTAGATTAAGGGGATTTCTACAAAGTGTGTTTTCATCCATGAGTAAAATTACTGATCATTATCACATATCAAAGCAGGTAACAGTAAATCCATATTGGAAGAGGTTTTCAAAGTTAAAAAAAAAGTACTGTAATGAAGGAATGAGCTATCCTTTCCTGCATTCAGTGATGAGGTAAAGAAGTATTGTTTGATTCTGAATATTATCTTTTGGAAACAATGTTTCATGACTGATGTGAATTATTATCTGTGAACTCTAAACACAATGAATAACTTATGGGAAACTATTTTTTGCTGTTTCAAGTATTTGAATCTAATGCCTCACTGATTACTTACTAATTACAAAAGTAAAAGGAAATTGGTTAATGGCAAAGAGATCTAGTCAACACCAAATTAAATAAAAATATCATAAACAATTTATCAAAAGGAGAGTCTCTGTGTTCTGGTCTGCAAAAGTAATAACAAAACATGAGCTACATACATTCTTGCAACAATAACTAAGATGAGTTTAATTATCAAAATCTAATCTGAAGTTACATATCATAGAAGATTGTATAACACAATCAACTTAATCTTTTAAAATAGAGATCCCTTCAACAGTGGAATTAATTAAAAAGATTTTTAAGGAGACATAATCAATTTAGCTCCTATATACCTCATTGGATTTTGGATTCATTTAAATAGGACATTTGGATGATGGGGGGATTTGTATCATCCTTACTCAGAATATGTACATGAAGCAAGAATAAATAATTGGATGTGGTAGTCAGATCTGAGACATGTCATTTCAGATAATACATTCCAGGTCCATTATGTAAAATATTGTAAATTGGAAACCTCATATTATTCTGTTAAGTTTTAGACAATATATTTTATGTGAAACAATTTACATGGTAAAGAGAGTAAAGCATGGTATTATAACAATAACTAAGAAAGATATAAGATGAATTTTATGACAACACAATTTTTCTAATAGAAAAAATAAATAAAATAAAATAGCCTAGGACACAAAGCTGAGAATTGAATGTTGTTGAATAGTAGTGTCATAATTAGGTGAATGCCAGTCTGTGTTTTATCATACTATTTACAACCTGTAACACATTTAATGTTCTGCATGTATGTCTATGATAACACACACATGTTATATGAAACACACATTATATGAAAAACAATAAAAATAATATTTGAGTTACTTCAGTTTTTTAATTTTTTAAATTTATTTTTTATGATGCATTTACTTTACATCTTGATTGCAGCCACCTTTCTTGTCTCCTCCTGGTCCAACCCTCCCTCTCTTTCCCCCTTTATCCCTGTCCCCTAGTGAACAGGGGGGAAAAAGTCCTTCTCTCCTATCATATGTGCCTACTTTTTGAAGTCTCATTAGGACTGGCTGCATCTTCTTCCTCTGTGGCCTGGCAAGACCACTTAGGCAAGAAGCAGTGATTCCAGAACAGACAAGAGAATCCTTGTCAGAGACAGCCCTTGCTCCCCTTACTAGGGCACCAATATGGAGACTGAGTTGCCTATCTCCTACATCTGAGCAGGGGTCTAGGTCACTTCAGGTTTGTGTTGTTGGTGGTTTGTTTTTTCTCTTTTTTAATTTAGTTTTGGTTTTGTTTTTGATTTTTTTGTATGAGTGTTTTGCTTGCATTATCAAAAGGAGAATCTCTCTGCATTCTGGTTTGGAAAACCAATAACAAAACTGAGCTATGTACATTCTTGGGAAAATGGTTAAGATGAACTTAGTCATCAAAATATAGTCATAGACACACAATCTGCATTTGTCTGGTTTTCTCAGATCCCCGGGGACTGGAGTTACAGATAGTTCTGCAGTTTCATATGGATATTGGGGACTGAACCTGTGTCTTACGGAAAAGCAACCAGTGCTTTAAACCGATATGGTATTTGTGCCATAACTGTCAATCTCAAGTTATTCAATCTTGATAGGTATCTAAGTAAAACAATGTAAAAATTCTTATGGATATTTTAACAAATATTTTTTATATGTGGTCTATGAAAATTCAAGCATTGAAAAGTGATGAGCAGAGATATAGTTGGATCTTTGTAAGCCAGACCATCCAATATGGAGCTCAGAAGATTTTTCCATTAATGTGCAAGATGAACACAAATCTGCACTTCAGATGAAACCTTGCTCTTGAATTTTAACACTGTTCTTTTCTCCAGAAACTGAACAGAACAGACCAAAATGCATTGTTAATAAAACCAAAATTTTATTTTATTATTTTGAAAATCAATAACAGGAACAACCCACAATGGAAAATTTGATAAAGACAGCTAAACTCTCCTTGCTTGGCAGAAATTCCCAGGGAAGAGGTTAGTAAACGGGAGCATATAGCGCCTGGACTAAACAACAGCAATTTTCTAGAAAATCTCAAAGAAACTCAGTGTTTAGTGGGAAAGAGACCACTGTATGAGGGAGTGAAGACCCCATGTGTACAATGATGGGAGAGCGACTGCTTGACTGCTTCAGCCACATTTATCAAATGCTACTGAAGAGGCATAGGACTGGGGAACATCAGCGTCGTGCTGCTGATAAACACTATTTCCTGAAAGCAATTGTCTTCATGTCAACAAAGAGAAAAACAACTTTGTGAAATGCAATCTGGGAATATCCTGTACCTCTTCGAAAAGTAGCCTGAGACAAAACTATTTCAGGAAAAAAGTTCTCATACAGTGCCAGCTTTCAGAATTCCGGAGAGGAATTCAATTGAAAAATGCCAAAGTAATATGTACAAATATGTTGACATCAATCATCATATACTTTACACCAATTACTGACACTTAATTAAAATCAACAGCAGTGGAGACATTAAAACATTTGGGGAGAATGCAGGAGAAACCAGCAACAGAGTAAAATGTAATCAACCCTATTCATGTAATTACTTCATTAGTATTCTGAAGATTTATTTACCATCATGTATTTGCATATATGTATTACTTCACAGAGTTCAGAACCCCTGAAGCTGGAGTTGCAGATGGTCATGAGAGATGTGATGTGTTGGGAACTACACTCTGGTGTTCTGCAGAAACAGTGTACATGCCTCATTGCTGAGTCACCTTTTATCATTAATTTTAACTTGGTTTACTTTACTATATTATTACATAAATAAAACTCTCCAGAGAGGCGTATAGTTTCTACACAAGGTATAGATCATACAAACATCTTGTTGTACATCATAAACGCTAGCAAATTCAATTGTTCTCTAGCACAAATTTAAAATAAATCAAACTCATGGAAGGTGAGGGAAACAGGGTGGCTACCAGGGCTGAAGCTCCTGACAGATGGAAGCATGTCTGTGAAAGCACACTGTACCTCAGTCAGGAGAAATTTCCTTGAAAATGAACTGACTACCATGGAAAATATAGCTAATGAAAAATGATAGATTTAGTTGGACAGATGGATAAATACATAGATAAATGGATAAATAGATAGATAGAATATAGATATCCCATACCACACTATAAAAATTAATATATACAAGAGTTACTTGGTCAATAACATTTAAAAATACATTTTTATGGGTGGGTTGGTGTCTCTCTCCCTCCACTGTAAGTCCTGCTTGGCCAGGAGGTGACCACTTCAGTCTCAATGTCTCCCGCTGATAGAAGGCTCAGCTAGAGTTACCTCATATCCTCCCAGGAGGATATGATCCCATTGCAGGTCTCCAGCTTGTCCCAGAGATGCTCTCCCCATAGGTTTTCGTTCTCTCTCCCTACCCTCTCACCTCTCACCTTTTCACTCCCCATACCTGATCCTTGTCCTTACTCCACTCTCAAAACCCTCTCCAACCCAGTTCCCTCTCTACACCCACTTCAAATGTCTATTCTGTTTCCCCATCTAAGTGAGATTAAAGCATCCTCCCTTCGGCCCTCCTTGGTACTTGGCTTCTTTTAGTTTGTGAATTGTGGCATGGTTATTCTGTACTATATATTGTAGTATGTTATTTTGTAGCATGGTTTTTCTGGCTAATATCTAATTGTATGGATTGTTTGGTTCTCAATTGGATCCCCTAACAACTGGAGTGGGAGCTGTCTCTGACTTGGATTCTCTTGCCTTCTTCTAGATCCAGTTTCCTTAGCAGGGCTGCCTTGCCTTGACTCAGTGAAAGAGGAGGTACTTAGTCTTGATATGCCAGGGTGAGTTGATACCTAGGTTGGGGAGGGAGAAGAGGGTACAAAGAATTTTGGGTGGAGAGTGAGACTGGGAGGAGAGGAGGGAGTGCGGTTTATATTGGGATGTAAAATGAACAAATAAATAAATGAAACACAGAAAGGAAAAAGTGAGTACATAGCATGTATGTTTTCCTGGGTCTGGGTTACCTCACTCAGGATCATCTTTTCTAGTTCCATCCATTTGCCTGCAAATTCATGATTTATCTGTTCTTAATAGCTGAGAAGCATTCTATTGTGTAAATGTACCACAGTGTCTTTATCCATCCTTAAGTTGAGGGAAATCTGGCTTGTTTCCAGTTTCTGGCTATTACAAATAAAGATGCTATGGACATAGTTGAGCAAATGTCCTGAACATCTTTGAGTATATGCCTGGGAGTCCTATAGCAGGGTGTTGAGGTAGAACTATTTTAAATTTTCTGAGAAAGAGCCAGATAGATTTCCGAAGTGGTTGTACAAGTTTGTGTTCCCAACAGGAAATAGAGGAGGGTTCCCCTTTCTCCACATCCTTGTCAGCATGTGTTATCATTTGAGTTTTTGATCTTAGCCATTCTCATGGTTGTAAGGTGGAATCTCAGAGTCCTTTTGATTTCACCCGATGATTAAGGACACTGATCATTTCTTTGGTTTTTTTTGGCCATTAGAGATTGCTCTCTTGAGGTTTCTGAGTTTAACTCTATTCTTTTTTTTTTTTTTAAAGCTTCTGTAAAGCAAAGGACACTGTCATCAAAACAAAGGGACTGCCTACAGATTGGGAAAGAATCATCACCAACCCTTTATCTGACAGAGGACTCATATCCAATATATATAAAGAACTAAACAAGCTGAAAAACAATAAACCAAGTAATCCACTTAAAAAATGGGGAACAGAGCTAAAGAGAGAATTCTCTGTAGAAGAATATCAAATGGCGGAGAAGCACTTAAAGAAATGCTCAACCTCATTAGCCATTAGGGAAATGCAAATCAAAACAACCCTGAGATTTCACCTTACACCCATCAGAATGGTCAAGATGAAAAACTCAAGTGACAACACATGCTGGAGAGGTTGTGGAGAAAGGGGAACCCTTCTCCACTGCTGGTGAGAATGTAAACTGGTACAACCACTCTGGAAATCAATCTGGTGCTTTCTCAGACAACTAGGAATAGCGCTTCCTCAAGATCCAGCCATACCACTCCTAGGCATATACCCAAAAGAGGCGCAAGTACACAAAAAGGACATTTGCTCAACCATGTTTGTAGCAGCTTTATTTGTAATAGCCAGAAGCTGGAAACAACCCAGATGCTCCTCAACTGAAGAATGGATGCAGAAACTGTGGTACATCTGTACAATGGAGTATTACTCAGCAATGAAAAATAAGGAAATCATGAAATTTGCAGGTAAATGGTGGGACCTGGAAAGGATCATCCTGAGTGAGTTGTCCCAGAAGCAAAAAGACACGCATGGTGTATACTCACTCATATAAACATACAACATAGAATAAACCCACTAAAAGCTGTACATCTAAACAAACTAAGCAAAAGAGAGGACCCTAACTAAAATGTTCAATTCCCATCCTGAAAGGCAAAGAGGATGGACATCAGAAGAAAACGAAAATAGGAAACAACCTCGGAACCCGCTACAGAGGGCCTCTGAAAGCCAGAAGAAAACAGGAAACAACCTTGAAACCTGCCACAGAGGGCCTCTGAAAGCTTCTGCAGTATAGACTGTCAAAGCAGATGCTGAGCCTGATGGCCAACTGATGGGCAGAGTGAATGGAATTTTATGTAAGAAGTGGGAAATAGTAAGAGCTAGAGGGAACGGGAACTCCACAAGCAGAGCAACAGAACAAGATAATTTGAACACAGGGAACTTCCCAGAGACTCATACTCCAACCAAGGACTATTCGTGGAGATGACCTGGAACCCCTGCACAGGTGTAGCCCATGGCAGTTCAGTGTCCAAGTGGGTTACATAGCAATGGGAAGAGGAATTGCCTCTGACATAATTTGATTGGCCTGCTCATTGATCACCTCCCCCTGAGGGGGGAGCAGCCTTACCAGGCCACGGTAGAGGACAATGCAGCCACTTTTGATGAGAACTGATAGACTAAGATCAGAAAGGGGAGGAGAACCTCCCCTATCAGTGGACTTGGGGAGTGGCATGCATGCAGAAAGGGGAGGGAGGGTGGGATCGGCAGGGGAGGAGGGAGGGGCTTATGGGGGGATACAAAATGAATAAAGTGTAATTAATAAAAAATTTAAAAAAAATTGGATTACTTGGCTGACTTGTGTTTAATTTTTTGAACTCTTGTTATATTTTGGATGTTAGAGCTCTGTCAGATATAGGGTTAGTGGAGATCTTTTCCCATTCTTTAGGCTGCTGTGTTATCCTATTAAAATTGTCCATTACCTTACAGAAGTTTTCAATTTCATAAGATCCCATTTATTTATTGTTGATCTTAGAGCCTGAGCTGTTTGTGTTCTGTTCAAGAACTTGTCTCTTGTGCCAGTTAGTTCAAGGCTATTCTCCACTTTCTTGTTTATTAGATTTAATGTATCTGGTTTTATGTTAAGGGTTTTGTTCCACTTGGATTTGAGTTTTATGCATAATTATAAATATGGATATTTGCATTCTTCTGACATTCAGTTATATCAGCACAATTTGTTGAAGATGCTTTTTTCTTTTCCATTGTATGGGTTTGGGTTCTTTGTCTAAAATCAGGTGTTCCTAGGTATGTGGGACTCTGATTTGATTCCATTGATCAACCTATTTTTATGCCAAAACCATATCACTTGACACCGGGAGTGGTGATAATTCCAGAAGTTCTTTTATTGTACAGACCTAGCTATCCTGGGTCTTTTATTTCTCTATATGAAGTTGATGGTTGCTCTTTCAATGTCTATAAAGAATTTTGTTGGAATTTTGATGGGACTTGGACTGAATCTGTAGATTGCTTTAGGTAAGATGGCCATTTTCACTATGTTAATCCTACCTATCCATGAGCATGGGAGATCTTTTCACCTTCTAATATCATCTTTAATGTTTTTCTTCAAAGTCTTGGAGTTCTTTTCATAAATGTCTTTCACTTGCTTGGTTAGAATTACAACGAGGTATTTTATATTATTTCTGGCTATTGTGAAGGGTGTTGTTTCCCTAATTTCCTTCTCATGCCATTTTTCTTTTGTATACAGGAGGGCTACTGTTATTAGTTTTTGTTTTTTGAGATAATTTTGTATCTTAGTTAGTTGAAATTGTTTATCAGCTTTAAAAGTTCTCTGGTATAATTTTGGGGTCACTTCTGTATACTTTTATATCATCTGTGAATAGCGGTACTTTGACTTTTTTCTTCCCCTGCCTACAAGATGTGCAAGGCTAAAGAAACAACACAGATTGAAGAAATGGCCAATCAATGATGGGCTCAACTTGAGACCCACCCCATGAGAAAAAGCAACCTCTGACACTATTATCCTTGCAGATAGGATCCTAGCATAACTGCCCCTGAGAAGCTCCACTCATCAACATACTGAGTGAGATGCTGAGACCCACAACCAAAAAGCATGCATGGAATGGACCTAGGTCCCATACATGTGTAGGTGATGGGCAGTTTGGACTTCATGTGGGTCCCTTACCAAATGGAGTGGGAGATGTCTCTGACATGGACATGCCTGCATTTGGATCACTTTCCCCTAGATATGCTGCCTTGTCTGGCCTCAGAGGAAGAGGATGTGCTTAGTCCTTATGCAACTTGATATGCTGCGTTGGCATGTTATAGGAGCTGTGCCACTATTCTGAGGAGAAGTTTCTGGTGGAAAGGGGAAAGAGGGCCAGAGGCGGGGACTGGTAGGAGAGGAGTGAATAAATAAATAAATAAATAAATAAATAAATAAATAAATAAATAGAAAGTAAATAAATAAATAAATAAATAAATAAATAGACGGAATTTTGGTCATTACAGTCTCATAATATCAATGGACACAATGCATCAATAAAAAGATAGAGGCTAAAAAACATTTGCAAAAACAGTATCCATCATAAAAACACATTTTTGAAAGAAGTAACAGATTAAAACTCATTAAAATTCTGATGGGTATAAGGTGAAATATCAAGGTTGTTTTGATTTGCATTTCACTGACGACTAAGGACATTGAACATTTCTTTAAGTGTTCTCTGCCATTTGGTATTCCTCTATTGAAAATTCTCTGTTTAGCTCTGTAAACCATTTTTTTAATTGGTTTACTTGATTTGTTGATATTTAATTTCTTGAGTTCTTTGTATATTCTGGATATCAGCCCTCTGTCAGATATAGAGTTGGTGAACATCTTTCCCAGTCTGTAGGCTATTATTTTGTTGTGATGACAGTGTTCTTTGCTTTACAGAAGCGTTTCAGTTCCATAATGTCCCATTTATTGATTGTTGATCTTAGAGCCTGTGCTATTGGTGTGCTGTTCAGGAAGTTGTCTCTTGGGCTAAGGAGAATGAAAAAGAATGAAAAGAAAATGTTAGAAAAAGAACATAAAAATCAAGGTAGAAGTAGAAGGTATGCACATCAGGCAGATCTAGAAGGAAAGAACTCTAGGTGCCCCTTTGGGCACATACATAAGAAACCCATCTGGGTCTGGTGGCACAGGACTGTAATCCAAGCCAGCATTCTAAACCTAAAACTAAACAACAAAGCATTAATCATTACAGACATGTATAAATTCAAGTTATCATTTGTTGACAGTTTAAAACACCCACTACTAGGAAAATTTAGTGAAAACTTCCAAAACATAGAAAATAAATTTCAATTGCTATAACGACCAAAGGTGCTTTTCAAGCGGCACACTTATTAAGTTAGTAATTAAGGGTGAACAAAATATTATAAATCCAAAAAGATTTTTTTATGTATACTGTGTTTGAACATGTAAGGTATAATTCTGCATTATATAAGTACACATATATATATGTGGGGAACATCTTAATGTGTACTATAGCTGTGAGCACTTTATTTGTGAGTATTTTCAGGAACAGATGTTTTCATTCTTGATTTTATAAATTTACATTTTTTTTCTTTTTTTAATTAAATTTTTATTTTTTATATTAATTACAGTTTATTCGCTTTAGCCCAGCTATAGCCCCCTTTCTAATTCCCTCCCAATCCCACCCTCCTTCTTTCATATTCTCCCATTCCCCTTTCCAAGTCCACAGATAGGGGCGGTCTTCCTCCCCTTCCATCTGACCCTAGCTTATCAGGTCTCATCAGGACTGGCTGCATTGTCTTCATTTGTGGCCAGTTATCTTTGTCTTTTTTAATTTAATTTTATTTTTTTCTTATCAGTTACATTTTATTAACTCTGTATCCCAGCCGTGTCCCGCTCCCTCATTCCCTCCCAATCCCACCCTCTCTCCCTCAACTCCACTGTGCCCCTTTCCAAGTCCACTGATAGAGGGGGACCTCCTCCCCATTCATCCGATCCTGTTTACATTAATTATTCTCCATAAACTTCCATGAAGACACAATTTTCATGATTTTATATTTTCTTTGAAGTGTAACTGTGTTAAGAGAGCAAAAAGGCACCGCAAATGCAGAAATCATCCAGAGATGACTGAGAATCTGCTATTGTATGTGCTCTGTAGATACAACTAGGTGGAGAAAAAAGAGGGGTGGGGAATTATGCTACTTGTACTCAGCAGAAGACAAAAATATTGAATAGAAATTTCTTCCACAGTTACAAGATTGTGGAACACTGTTCTTTCGTTCTTTTATTCCCTGTGGATGTCAGGTATGTGGGGTTCAGAATCATTTTTTTCTGTGTTGTGTGGACTCCAGGGTGGAACTCAGGTCATCAGACATGATAGGATACAGATTTAGGCAGATCATCTTCATCTTATTCAAGACTTTTTCTCTTTATAGACGGTATTCTCATTTGCTGGTTATCAATATTTTCTAATTATTGAACATCCCAATGCTATTATAAATAAAATTTCTAAATAAGCTTTATGGACTTCATTTAAAAATACATTATAACCTGAGCTGAAAATATGGATTAGCAGTTGAGTCCTTGCAGAGACCACAAGTTTG
Organism: Psammomys obesus; assembly: GCF_907164565.1. Lineage (NCBI taxonomy): Eukaryota > Metazoa > Chordata > Mammalia > Rodentia > Muridae > Psammomys > Psammomys obesus. Next base: position 8,757,856 of record NW_026596240.1, on the reverse strand, counting down.
TATCTATCTATCTATCTATCTATCTATCTATCTATCTATCTATCTATCTAT
>NW_026596240.1:8706829-8757795 GCF_907164565.1 Psammomys obesus | reverse complement strand
TATCTATCTATCTATCTATCTATCTATCTATCTATCTATCTATCTATTCTCTTTATATCTCAATCTGAGCCCCTTTATTCCTCTCCTTTGTCCCTCCCTTCTGTCTCTCACTCATCCCCCTATCCATTCTCCCCATCGCTCAGAAAAGGGGAGTTGCCTCCTGTCAACCAAACCACCCCAACATCTCCATTTTTCATTCCCAGCATCTACACCAGACACCTCACAAACACCCAGAACTCAAGCTCCAGAGAAGCTTCCATAGGCACCTGTGTCCACATGCACATACCCAGAAACACAGAGAGACATACAACTTTTTCACTGTCGTCAGAACAAAATGACTGCCTACAGATTGGGAAAGGATTTTCACCAACCAAATATTGGACAGAGGACTGATATACAGTATATTTAAAGAACTCAAGAAGTTAAACAACAACAAATCAAGTAATCCAATTAAAAAATGGGGAACAGAATAGAGCTAAATAGAGAATTCTCAATAGAGGAATATCGAATGGCAGAGAAACATTTAAAGAAATGTTCAATGTGCTTAGTCATAAGGGAAATCTAAATCAAAACAACCCTAAGATTTCACCTTACATCCATCAGAATGCCTAAGATCAAAAACTCAAGTGACAACACATGCTGGAGAGGTTGTGGGGAAAGGAGAACCCTCCTCCACTGCTAGTGGGAATGGAAATTTGTACAACCACTCTGGAAATCAATCTGGCACTTTCTCAGACAACTAGGAATAGTGCTTCCTCAAGATCCAGCTGTACCACTCCTAGGCATATACCCAAAAGAGTCTCAAATACACAATAAGGACATTTGCTCAACCATGTTTGTAGCAGCCTTATTTGTAATAGCCAGAAACTGGAAACAGCCCAGATGCCCCTCAGTGGAGGAATGGATACAGAAATTGTGGTACATCTACACAATAGAATATTACCCAGCAATAAAAAACAAGGAAATCATGAAATTTGCAAGTAAATGGTGGGATTTGGAAAAGATCATCCTGAGTGAACTATCCCAGAAGCAGAAAGATGCACATGGTATATACTTACTTATATAGACATATAATATAGGATAAACCTACTAAAATCTGTACACCTAAAGAAACTAATCAAGAGGACTCTTGCTAAAATGCTCAATTGCTATCCAGAAAGGCAAAGAGGATCAGAAGAAGGAGAAAAGAGGGAACAAGTCAGGAGCCTGACACATAGGACCTCTGAAACGCTCTGCCCTGAAGACTATCAATTGCAGATCCTGAGGCTTATGGGCAACCTTTGGACAGAGTGCAGAGAATCTTATGAAAGAAGTGGAAAACAGTATGATCTGGAGAGGACGGGAACTCCACAAGGAGAGCAACAGAACCAAAAATCTGAACACAGGGGTCTTTCCTGAGACTGATACTCCAACCAAGGAGCATGCATGGAAATAACCTAAGACCCCTGCATAGATGTATTCCATGGCAGTTCAGTATCCAAGTGGGTTCCATTGTAATAAGAACAGGAACCGTTTCTGACATGAACTGATTGACCTGCTCTATAATTATCTCCCCCTGAGGGGGAAGCAGCATTACCAGGCCACAGAAGAAGACAATGCAGCCACTCCTGATGAGTCCTAATTCACTAGGATCAGAAGGAAGGAAAAGAAGACCTCCCCTATCAATGGACTTGGGGAGGGGCATGCATGCAGAGGGTGGAGAAAGGAAGGGATTGGGACTGGAGGAGGGAGGGAACCACAGCGGGGATACAAAGTGAATAAAGTATAATTAATAAAGAATAAAAAAAAGGTAAAAAAACTTCAAAAACAAAAAAAAACAAAAACAAACAAACAAAAAAAATAAATAAATGAAACAGTCCAAACTAACTCTATCTGAAAAATTCTAAAATTAGTATCTTTTTTTTACAAATTGCTTCTTCATATACCTCTTATCAAACTATATCATAAAATTTGATAAACGCTTCTCCTGTTGCCCTTCAGAAAATAGCAGGCCTCTCAAGGATACCAACTAAACATGGCGAATCAATTTAAACAAGACTTGGCAGAAACCCTGTTATCAAGGCTGGGCTAGGCCACTCAGTATGAGGAAAGGCTCATAGCAAGAGCGTTTAGTTTTCTTCAGTGTTAAAAATTAAATAAATAGAGTTTAATTTTAAAGAGAATATGCGGAGATGACTTACAGTTAATTCAGTTGAGAAATTATTCTTCAAAGTATTTTACTAGTGTGACCATAGATCTCTCACATACACATGTAACATTTTTAGACATGAAATAATTATGTTTAATCACAATACTTGTACTTTGAAGTATATTTTGTGTGTTTGTATGTCTATATCACAGCATGAATAGAGACCAAAGGACAATTTGTGAAAGTCTGATCTCTCTTTTACTATGTCAATCCTGTGACTCAAATTCAAGTCTTCATTTCTTGGCAGAGGCCTTTTCCTACTGAGTCATCTTGTGAGTTCTACACTCATATTTTTTTAACCATGAGCTGAATAAAGAACAGCAAATCTTATATGCAATTTTTATAACATAAAGGACAAAATTTTAACATAAAGATCACCAATGCCAGACTTCAAAATCTATCAATTTCATCAATTATTTTCAAAACAAAGTGATGATCATAATGACACATCCAATGATCTAACCTCCTATCATGGAAACTCTTATTTACCAGTACCTAAAATGTGGCCATGAATAAAATTATCTGTATTTTCATAAATAAAATTAATCTAAAAATAGTTTTATATTTTTTTATTTTTTATTTTTTTTTTATATTTTTCTTTTTAGTTACATTTTGTTAACTCTGTGTCCCAGCTGTATCCCGCTCCCTCATTCCCTCCCCAACCCCACACTCCCTCCCTGGTCTCCTCCCTGCCCCTTTCCAAGTCCCCTGATAGGGGAGGACCTCCTCCCCTTTCATCTGACCCTGTTTTATCAGGTATCTTCAGGGCTGGCTGCAAAGTCCTCCTCTGTGGCCTAACAGACTGCTCCTCCCCTGGGGTGGGGGTCAAACAGCCTGCCCTTGAGATCCTATTAGAAATAGTCCGTGTTCCCCTTACTTTGGAAAACTACTTGGTTACTGAGCTACCACAGGCCACATCCGAGCAGAAGTTCTAGGTTATATCCATAGATGGTCCTTGGTTGAGTGTCAGTCTCAGAAAAGACCCTGTGCCCAGATATATTTGGTCCTTGTGGAGCTCCTATCCTTTCCATATCATACTAACTTCCCTTCTTTCATATGATTCCCTGCACTCTGCCGAGGGTTTGGTTATGAGTCTTAGTGTCTGCTTTGAGACACTGCTAGGTAGAGTCTTTCAGATGCCTTTTGTGATAGACTCCTGTCATAAGTTCAATGCACATCCCATTTGTCTTTCTAAATGAGGATTAATCACCTTCGCCTGTGTCCACTTTCTTGATTATCTTCTTTAGGTGTGTAGATTTCATTATGTTTATCATGTCTTGTAGGTCTATATAAGCGAGTATATACCAAGTTTGTCTTTCTCCTTCTGGGATACTTCACTCAGAATGATCTTTTCTAGATCCCACCACTTGCCTGCAAATTTCATGATTTCTTCCTTTTTGATTGCTGAGTAGTATTCCATTGTGTAAAAATACCACAGTTTCTGTATCCATTCCTCCGTTGATGGACATCTGGGTTGTTTCCAAGTTCTGGCTATTACAAATAAAGCTGCTATGAACATGGTTGAACAAATGTCCTTGTTGTGTACTTGAGCAAATTTTGGGTATATACCTAGGAGTGGTATAGCTGGGTCTTGAGGTAGCACTACTCCTAGTTGTCTGAGAAAGCGCCAGATTGACTTCCAGAGTGGTTGAACCAGTTTACATTCCCACCAGCAATGGAGGAGGGTTCCCTTTTCTCCACAACCTCTCCAGCATGTGCTATCACTTGAGTTTTTCATCTTGGCCATTCTGATGGGTGTAAGGTGATATCTCAGGGTCGTTTTGATTTGCATTTCCCTAATGGCTAATGAGGTTGAGCATTTCTTTAAGTGTTTCTCTGCCATTCGACGTTCCTCTTTCGAGAATTCTCTGTTTAGCTCTGTTCCCCATTTTTTAAGTAGATTACTTGGTTTGTTGCTTTTCTGCTTCTTTAGTTCTTTATATATACTTGATATTAGCCCTCTGTCAGATAAAGGGTTGGTGAAGATTCTTTCCCAATCTGTAGGCTGTCTATTTGTTTTGATGACAGTGTCTTTTGATTTACAGAAGCTTTTCAGTTTCATGAGGTCCCATTTATTGATTGTTGCTCTTAGAGCCTGTGCTGTTGGTGTTCTGTTCAGGAAGTTGTCTCCTGTGCCAATGAGTTCTAGGCTGTTTCCCACTTTTTTTTCCAGCTGATTTAGAGTATCTGGTTTTATGTTGAGGTCCTTGATCCACTTGGACTTTAGTTTTGTGCAGGGTGATAAATATGGATCTATTTTCATTTTTCTGCATGTAGACATCCAGTTGGTCCAGCACCATTTGTTGAAGATGCTGTCTTTTTTCCATTGAATGGATTTGGCTTCTTTGTCAAATATTGAGAATTCATAGGTGTGTGGGTTTATTTCTGGGTCTTCTATGCGATTCCATTGATCCTCCTTTCTGTTTCTATGCCAATACCATGCAGTTTTTATTACTGTTGCCCTGTAGTACAGCTTGAGATCGGGAATGGAGATACCTCCAGATGATCTGTTGTTGTACAGGATCGTTTTGGAGATTCTAGGTTTTTTGTTTCTCCATATGAAGCTGAGAATCTTTTTTTCAAGGTCTGTAAAGAATTGAGTTGGTATTTTGATGGGAATTGCATTGAATCTGTAGATTGCTTTTGGCAGGATGGCCATTTTCACAATGTTAATCCTACCAATCCATGAGCACGGGAGATCTTTCCATCTTCTGAGATCTTCTTCAATTTCTTTCTTCAAAGACTTGAAGTTTTTCTCAAATAGGTCTTTCACTTGCTTGGTTAGAGTCACACCAAGGTACTTTATGTTGTTAGTGGCTATTGTGAAGGGTGTTGTTTCCCTAATTTCTTTCTCAGCCTTTTTGTCTTTGGTGTACAAGAGGGCCTCTGATTTTTTTGAGTTGATTTTGTATCCTGCCACTTTGCTGAAGGTGTTTATCAGCTGAAGAAGTTCTCTGGTTGAATCTTTGGGGTCGCTCATGTATACTATCATATCATCTGCAAATAGTGACACTTTGACCTCTTCCTTTCCGATTTGTATCCCCTTGATCTCCTTTAGTTGTCTTATTGCTCTGGCTAGGACTTCAAGTACAATGTTAAAGAGATATGGAGAGAGTGGGCAGCCTTGTCTTGTCCCTGATTTCAGTGGGATTGATTTAAGTTTCTCTCCATTGAGTTTGATGTTGGCTATAGGCTTGCTGTATATTGCCTTTACTATCTTTAGGTATGTGCCTTGTATCCCTGATCTCTCCAAGACTTTAAACATAAATGGGTGCTGGACTTTGTCAAATGCTTTTTCAGCATGTAAGGAGATGATCATGTGGTTTTTCTCCTTCATTTTGTTTATGTGGTGGATTACATTGATGGATTTCCGTATGTTGAACCACCCTTGCATTCCTGGGATGAAGCCTACTTGGTCATGGTGGATGATATCTTTGATGTGTTCTTGGATTCGGTTTGCAAGTATTTTATTGAGTATTTTTGCATCAATGTTCATAAGAGAGATAGGTCTGAAGTTCTCTTTTTTTGTTGGATCTTTGTGTGGTTTAGGTATCAAAGTGACTGTGGCTTCATAGAATGAGTTTGGTAGTGTTCCTTCTGTTTCTATTTTATGGAATAGTTTGTGGAGAATTGGTGTTAGTACTTCTTTGAAGGTCTTGTAGAATTCTGCGCTGAAGCCATCTGGTCCAGGGCTTTTTTTGGAGGGGAGACTGTTAATGACTGCTTCTATTTCCTTGGGAGATATAGGACTATTCAGTCTTTCTTCCTGATCTTGACTTAATTTTGGTAGATGGAATCTGTCAAGAAAGTTATCCATTTCATTTAGATTTTCAAATTTTGTGCCATATAGGCTTTTGTAGTATGACCTAATAATCGTTTGGATTTCCTCAGTGTCTGTAGTTATGTCCCCATTTTCCTTTCTGATTTTGCTGATTTGTATGGTTTCTCTCTGCTTTTTAGTTAGTTTGGCTAAGGGTTTGTCTATCTTATTGATTTTCTCAAAGAACCAGCTTTTTGTTTCATTGATTCTTTGGATAATTTTATTTGTTTCTAATTGATTGATTTCTGCCCTTAGTTTGATTATTTCCAGCCGTCTGCTCCTCTTGGGTGTATCTGCTTCTTTTTTTCTAGGTTTTTCAGTTGGGCCATTAAGTTGTTTGTATGTGATGTTACAGATTTCTTCTTGTAGGCACTTAGTGCTATAAATTTTCCTCTGAGCACTGCTTTCCATGTGTCCCATAAATTTGGGTGTGTTGTGCCTTCATTTTCATTGAATTCTAGAAAGTCTTTAATTTCTTTCTTTATTTCTTCCTTGACCCAGCTGTCATTGAGTAGTAAGTTGTTCAGTTTCCATGTGCGTGTCGGCTTTTTGTTGTTTCTGTTGTTGTTGATGTCCAGCTTTAGTCCATGGTGGTCAGATAGTATACAAGGGATTATTTCAATCCTTTTGTATCTGTTGAGGCTTGCTTTGTGACCAACTATATGGTCTATTTTGGAGAAGGTTCCATGCGGTGCTGAAAAGAAGGTGTACTCTTTTGAGTTTGGGTGAAAAGATCTGTAGACATCTATTAGGTCCATTTGATTTAGGGATTCTGTGAGTGCTTTCATTTCCCTATTTGGTGTCTGTCTGGTTGATCTGTCCCTTGATGAGAGTGGGGTGTTGAAGTCTCCCACTATTAAGGTATTAGGATCAATGTATGATTTAAGCTTTAATATTGTTTCATTTACGAATGTAGGTGCTCTTGTATTTGGGGCATAGATATTCAAAATTGTGATGTCCTCTTGTTGGATTTTTCCTTTGATGAGAATATAGTGGCCCTCCTTATCTTTTTTGATTAACTTGGGTTGAAAGTCTATTTTATTAGATATTAGGATGGCTACTCCAGCTTGTTTTCTGGAACCATTTGCTTGAAAAACATTTTTCCATCCCTTTACTCTGAGGTAGTGTTTATCTTTGTTGCATAGGTGTGTTTCTTGGATGCAACAGAATGTTGGGTCCTGTTTCCGTAACCATTCTGTTAGCCTGTGTCTTTTTATTGGTGAGTTGAGTCCATTAATATTGATAGATAATATTGACCAATGCATGTTAGTTCCTTGTGTAATGGAGTCGATGATCTTACCTTGTTTCATTGCTTGTTTTCTTTTCATTTTTGTTGGGACATTATCTGTATGCCCTGTTTTCTTGGGTGAATTCGTTTTCGTTGGATTGGAGTTTTCCTTCTAGTATCTTCTGTAGGGTTGGTTTGCTGTATAGATATTGCGTAAATTTAGTTTTGTCATGGAATATTTTGTTTTCTCCATCTATGTTGATTGAAAGCTTTGCAGGGTATAGTAGTCTGGGTTGACATTTGTGATCTCTTAGAGTCTCCATGATGCTTGCCCAGGCCCTTCTGGCTTTCATAGTTTCTGATGAGAAGTCTGGTGTGATTCTGATAGGTCTACCTTCATATGTTACTTGGCCTTTTTCCCTTGCTGCTTTTAATATCTTTTCTTTGTTCTGTAGATTTAGTGTTTTGACTATGATGTAACGTGATGTGTTTCTTTTCTGGTCTAGTCTATTTGGTGTTCTGTAGGCCTCTTGTATATTTATGGACATCTCTTTCTTTAAGTTGGGAAAATTTTCTTCTATGATTTTTTTGAAAATATTTTCTGGACCTTGGAGCCTGGAGTCTTCTTTTTCATCAATTCCTATTATTCTTAGATTTTGTCTTTTCATAGCATCCTTGATTTCTTGGATATTTTGTGATTGGAATTTTTCTGATTTTACTTTTTCTTTGAGAGAAGTATCAATTTCTGCAAGTGTGTCTTCAGCTCCAGAGATTCTCTCTTCCATCTCTTGTATTCTGTTGGTGATGCTTACTTTTGTGGTTCCTGATCTTTTCTCCAAGTTCTCCAGCTCAAGAGTTTTCTCACTTTGTGTTTTCTTTATTGATTCTAATTCTGTTTTCATGCCTTGCACCATTTCTTTTATGTGTTTGAATTTGGATTCCTGTCTCTCTACGATGGACTCTATTTCTTTGTTCATTTCCTTTTTGTATGCCACTAATTTCTTCTCTACTTGTGCCTCTATTTGTTTGGCTATGTTTGCCTGTGTTTCTTTAAGGGTTTTGTCTATTTCTTCTTTCTTTACCTCCAATTGACTGGCCATCTCTTTGAAAGATTTGTTCATTTCCTCCTTATGAGCCTCAAATAATTGAGCAAGCATGGCTTTAAGGTCATTTTCCTGTGCTTCTGATGAATTGGAATATCCATCGATTTTGGGGTTTGCTGGTGAAGTCATGATGTCCTGATTTATGTTGGAAATGTTCTTTCGCCTACCCCTGGCCATTGGCTTATCTGAGACCTTCCCTGTTTGTTTTTGGATTCTGCCGATCAGACTGGTACTGTCTCTCTCTCGAGTCTGGAGAATTCTTCAGGAAGTTGAGAGAGGTCCCGTGTCCTTAGCATATGCTGAGGACTAGCTGTACCTGTGGGAGGAAAGTACGCAGGCGCAAACAGAGGCAAATGCAAGCGTGCGTGCGTGTGTGTGTATATGTGTGTGTGTGTGTGTGTAAGTGGGTGTGGGCGTGTGTCTCGAGGGACAGAGTGATGGCTAATGTTGAACCCTTGAGTGTGTGGGAGGGGCTCTGCAATGTATATGTCGCAGGCGCTAGTGATGATCGCAGCGCAATTTCTGGCATTAACTGCCTTAACTCCTCAATTAGACCCACAGAGCAGGAACTTCAATGTTCCAAGTGCCCCTCTGTTTCCCAAAGTGGGTATATGGGTGGGAGGGGGTTCGATGCCTGGCTTCTGTTTTAGAAGAAGCCAGGATCAGTGGAGCTGCAGATTCTCAAGGGTGCACTCACTTACAGGCAGGACACTTGGCAGAGATCGGCGTATCTGGGCTGTCTGCTCTCTGGTTTGGCCCTGCTTCTTTGATGTGCTCCGCCAGTTCCGTGCTGCTGTCACTGCCAGGTTATGAGGTCTTGCTGCAGCTGGAGATTTCAGGGTGGTCACGTCAGTGGGAATCGGGGTAACCAGCCTTTCTGTTCTCTGGTTTGGCCCTGGTTAGTCTTAAACTGGAGGGCTGATGTGCCCCGCCAGCTCAGTGCTGCTCCGCCGCCAGGTTAGAAAGTCCCGCTGTAACTGGAGACTGGGTTGCTAGTCCAGATGCTTTCTGGGAAGTCCTGGGGTCTCTTTACTGTGCTCTCCAAGCTTCGGAGGCCCAGCGCCTGGTGTGTCTAGCTTGTATGGCGTTTCTGTCTGGTTTTGGTGAGTATATAGCGTATTCTCTGTCACTGTGGTATTGGGCGGGCCGTACCGTCAGTGATAGCGATCCTGCGGAGCTAGTATGGCGTCTAGCAGACTCGGGCCCTGGGAGGATGGTGCAGCTGCCGCGCGTGAATCTGGGGCTCCGAGACACAGTACTGCTGGCCTTTGCCGATAAAGGACTTGGGGCTCAGCCTCAGTGGCTGCAGGCCCCAGGCAGTTAGGTCTGCGCTGAGAAAGGCGAGTCTGCTGTGCCAAGGAGGAGGGAGGTCTGGGGGAGGGGAGTGCCGAGAGATCAAAGGATTGTTTCTCACCTTCCCCAAACAAGTCCCTGGGTGATCCGAGACCAAGGTTTTCACCTCCGGCGATGTTCCCTGTTGTTTAGAAAGTCTCTCCGTTGTTTCCCTGGCTTCAGAAGTTCTTCCACTCATCAACTCAGAACTTTTTCTCTTCCACAGCTTGGAAACTGTGTGTGCTAGTCGCCATCTTGGCTCCGCCCCCTATTTTTTTATTTTTTAATTCTTTATTAATTACACTTTATTCACTTTGTATCCCCGCTGTGGTTCCCTCCCTCCTCCAGTCCCAATCCCTCCTTTCCTCCACCCTCTGCATGCATGTCCCTCCCCAAGTCCACTGAAAGGGAAGGTTCTCCTTTCCTTCCTTCTGATCCTAGTCAATTAGGTCTCATCAGGAGTGGCTGCATTGTCTTCTTCTGTGGCCTGGTAATGCTGCTTCCCCCTCAGGGGGAGGTAATTAAAGAGCAGGCCAATCCGTTCATGTCAGAGGCAGTCCCTGTTCTTATTACAATGGAACCCACTTGGATACTAAACTTCCATGGGCTACATCTGTGCAGGGGTCTTAGGTTATCTCCATGCATAGTCCTTGGTTGGAGTATCAGTCTCAGGAAAGACCCCTGTGCTCAAATTTTTGGTTCTGTTTCTCCCTGTGGAGTACCTGTCCTCTCCAGATCTTACTGTTTCCCACTTCTTTCCTTGCACTCTGCACAAAGGTTGCCCATAAGCCTCAGCATCTGCACTGATAGTCTGCAGGGCAGAGCCTTTCAGAGGTCCTCTGTGTCAGGCTCCTGACTTGTTCCCTCTTTTCTCCTTCTTCTGATGTCCATCCTCTGCTTTTTTGGGTAGCAATTGAGCATTTTAGCAAGAGTCCTCCCTCTTGATTAGTATCTTTAGGTGAACAGATTTTAGTAGGTTTATCCTGTGTCTATATGAGTGAGTATATACCATGTGCGTCTTTCTGCTTCTGGGATAGCTCACTCAGGATGATCTTTTCCTGATCCCACCATTTACCTGCAAATTTCATGATTTCCTTGTTTTTTATTGCTGAATAATATTCCATTGTGTAGATATACCACAATTTCTGCATCCATTCTACAGTTGAGGGGCATCTGGGCTGCTTCCAGCTTCTGGCTATGACAAATAAGGCTACTACAAACATGGTTGAGCAATTGTACTTATTGTGTATATGCCTAGGAGTGGTACAGCTGGATCTTGAGGAAATGCTATTCCTAGTTGTCTGAGGAAGCGCCAGATTGCTTTCCAGAGTGCTTTTAAAAGTTTACATTCCCACTAGCAGTGGAGGAGGGTTCCCCTTTCTCCACAACCTCTCCAGCATGTGTTGTCACTTGAGTTTTTGATTTTAGCCATTCTGATGGGTATAAGGTGATATCTTAGGGTCGTTTTGATTTGCATTTCCCTGATGGCTAATGAGGTTGTGCATTTCTTTAAGTGCTTCTCTGCCATTCGATATTTCTCTATTGAGAATTCTTTGTTTAGACATTGAAAGAAAAATTCTCACCTTCATTTGGAACAACAAGAAACCTAGAATTGCTAAAACAATTATCTACAGTAAAAGATCTTCAGGAGGTATCTCCCTCCCTGATCTCAGGCTGTAATATAGAGCAACAATACTAAAAACTTCATGGTACTGGCATAGAAACAGATTGGTGGATCATTGCAATAGAATAGAAGACCCTGACATAAATCCACACACATTTTGAACACCTGATTTTTGACAAAGATGCCAAAACCATTTAATGGAAAAAAAGATAGAATCTTCAACTAATGGTGCTGGTCTAATTGGATTTCTACATGTAGAAAAATCCAAATAGATCTATACTTATCACCCTGCACAAAACTAAAGTCCAAGTGGATCAAAGACCTCAACATAAAAACAGACACACTAAACTGCTTAGTAGAAAAAGTGGGTAAGAGCCTTGAACTCATTGGCACAAGAGACACCTTTCTGAAGAGAACACCAACAGGACAGGCTCTAAGAGCAGCAATCAGTAAATGGGACCTCATGAAACTGAAAAGCTTCTGAAAAGCAAAGGACACTGTCATCAAAACAAAATGACAGCCTACAGATTGGGAAAGGATCTTCACCAACCCTATATCTGACAGAGGGATAATATCCAGTATATATAAAGAAGTAAAGATGTTAAAAAGCAAAAAATCAAGTAATCCAATTAAAAAATGGAGTACAGAGCTAAACAGAGAATTCTCAGCAGAGGAATACATAGTTTTATAGTAGATTTCTTTTAAAATATTTGTAAGTATGATGAATAAAATATACTTGATAAAGTTTATGTTAAGGATAAAACTATGTTTTAGTTTTAATAGATCCATGACCACAGTTTCCCTTCCCTCCTCTCCTCCTGGTCCCAGCCCCCATCTCCCCTCTCCCTCAGATCCATTCCTCCTCTGTGTCCCTTCATAAAAGTGCTGTCCTCCAAGGGATATTAGCTGAATGTAACATAACAAGATTCAGAATGACACAAACCCTATTTTAAAGGCTGGGTGCGCTATTCCAACAGGAAGAAAAGGGTCCAGAGAGCAGACAAAAGAGTCAGACACCACCACACCTACTGTTAGGAAGCTCAGGAAAACATCAACCTAACAACCATAGCAAATATGCAGAGATCCTAGCAAAGAGCCTTGCAGGCTCCTCAGCTGCTGCTTCATTCTCTGTGAGCCCCTATGAGTCCTGCTAAAGGTCTGTGGATCATTATTTTCCTGTTGTCCTTGACTTCTCTGGCACCTACTATTATTTGTCCCCTCTTCCGTGGGTTTCCCAAGATCCAATGGGAAGGACCTAATGGTGATCGCCAATTCTCTTTCTTTCTCTCTCTGTCTCTGTTTCTTTCCCTCTGTGTGTGTGTGTGTAAATGTGTGTGTAGTGTTTGTTTGTTTGTTTTTGTTGTTTGTTAGTTTTTTGGCTGTGTATTCAATTTGAAATCTAACAGATAAATCTTAGAGAGCCATAGGGAACTTTCTAATCCATCTTAGTCTTCGAGTGTAATAATGTATCTTCTTAGAGATTTGTTAATGAGTGTGGCTTGAGGCAAACAGAGGGAGTAATTGTAAATGGAATATTAGTCTAATACTGACAAAACATGGATAAATTAGTAAAAATGAATCCATCTTACTTTATTGTTTGCTTATTCTTTAGGAGTATATCGTTCTTATTGATTATTAAGCCTGAAATGCATTGGCTTCAATTAAGATACTGTCCTCTAATCAATTCTATAGATCACGAGTATGTCTGATATCATCAGATGACTGGTTTTCATCTTCATTTTTAGGCATGTTACAGACATTAAATATATTAAAATAAGTATTAATTGCATTAAAGTAAGAAAGAAATTCAGAAGAATTGCTAGTAATAATCATTTTATAAATATCACTAGAAATCCTAAAGTAGAAAGAATGGTTGAAGATGAACTAGTTTTGCTATTGAAATGTACAGAAAAGTTTTCCTGATTCATTTGTTTGTGAGCATGGTCAGTAACAGATATCTATTCAACGTAATGAGCAGGGGTGGGTGAGTAGGGGTTCTCCTCTTCTCTGAGGAATAGGGGACAGGAGATGGGGGAAGAGAAAGGGAGGGTGGGACCAGGATGAAAGGAGGAGGGCTACAATCAAAATGTAAAGTGAATAAATAAATAAATTAATTAAACAACAACAACAACAAATGAGCCATCTCCATAGCCATTTCTGATTCCATGCAGATGTAAGTTCTTAAAAAGGGATTCTACTGTAGAACTGTACCCGTGTAAAGTCATCGTGTCAGGTGCTGACTATTTCCACATTTCATGATCTGAAATAAGAACTTTACTTGATGAGACAGTGTTTAAAATGTAAGTAAACATGACATGAAAATATCATTTTAAAGAGTTTTATCACACTCCAAAAGAACTAAAGAGAACAATCAAAAATTCTGGTGCAGCTGTTTGAGTTATAGGTGTCTTTTGTTAACGATGGCATGCTGTTAAAATTAAGATGGTCTGATGAATGTACACACACACACACACTTAGACACGTGTTCTCACATACAAAAGCCTATACATTTTAAATGAAATATCAACATTTGATTGAATTTTTAAAATGCAAACAATATGACTAAAGTAATTTAAGGTATCTAAAACAGAAGCAGCTGTGAGGAAAGAAATAAATACATTGACAAAAGTAGTAAAAAAAAATAAAATGTAAACTTATAATCATTTAAAATTCCAAATTTTTGTATTCTTAATTCAGAGTTTTTCTTTCCTATTGTATTTATAATTTTATTGCAAAAATAATGTTTATTACATTTCTAACTTGTTTGCTGAACAGCTCTTTTGAGAGCTAAAGCGATTAATCTGGTAGCTCTCACTATGTTTATATTGTATTTATTACAGTATATTGCAGAATCTATGCCATGAGGCTGAGAGCACAGACCAGTGGGAAAGCCCTCTTCTATCCTGCATGAGGCCTCAGGAGCAATGCTCAACACCACAAAGAATAAAACCCTTTGCTACTATTTTATAATAGAAGACAAAACATAATGCTTTCTATGTTCTTTTGAAATTTACCTTTACAAAATTCCTGACCTGAATTAAAATAATTCATAATACTCATAATAAAAAATCATAGCATTCATTTTGTTCCTAAAATTTTAAATTATGTATTAACAGTGCTTTGCTTTTTCAATCAAAATAATTAAAAATATACAAAATGAAGCAAAGAAAACATTCAGATTTTTACTTGTATTAAAATATGTAGTGGTTTGAATACATATGGCTCCCATAGACTCATGGGTTTGAATGCTTGACAGTGGCACTATGAAGAGGTGTCACCTTGTTGGAGAAAACATGTCAGTGTGGAGGCAGGCTTCGAGGTCTCATTCATGCTCAAGCTATGCCCAGTGGGACACAGTCTTCAAGACAGTAGATCCTCAGCTTCTTCTCCGGAACCATGTCTATTTAGATACTTCTGTGCTTCCCACCAGGACGACATGGACTAGACCTCTGAAACTGTAAGCCAGCCATGATTAAATGTTTTCCTTTATGAGAGTTACCTTGGTTTTGATGTTTCTTCACAGCAGTGAAACCCCAACTAAGACAAAATATAACAGAAACAATGAAGAGGCTGATATAAAAATAATAAAACAAGAAACAAATACAAATAAAATATTTTAAACAACATACCATGAAATGGATTTAGGAAAAAATATATATATAGATATATATATATATGTCAACATGCTCTTTACTTTCCAAAGGATCACAGTATTTTTCTGTAGTTACACACACAAAAGTTTGTGTGTGCGTGCGTGTGTGTGTGTGTGTGTGTGTATGTGTGTAGGTGTGCATGTTTGTGTGAAGGACATGCATGAAAATCCAGTACCCAAAGGTCCTTTATTTTCCTCAGTTTTAATTTGGAAAGCCCTAGGAAAGAGGATTGACTAATGTCAAGGTGGAGAAGGCAGCATGTCCAGGCCTGCTGTTGAAAACAGAATGTGGGGATTGAGAGAACCACATAGAAACACACACAAGAAACATAGTTAGATAATGGGTGGTTCTCATTTAATTAATATTAGTTAATATTAATTAATAGCTTAAAATAATCTTATATCAAACATAATATATATAAATTCACTTTTATAGTTTTTACCACCTGCCACATCTATGATTTTGCTTTAGAAATTTTTAGAAAATATAACATCAAGTGTCCGAAGACTTACATGGTCTAAGCAATCCAGGTTTCACCTCCATAGCTTCACACAATGACCTTTCTCGGCCTGCATGCAGTGACATCTCTGCCACACACCTGGCCTCATCAACTTTCCTTAGTCTTAGAGGGAGATTCTAAAACCCCTTTCTTCTACTCTTGACTCTAAAGCCAGAACCACATGGCTGAAGCCACCAAGTTCTGTTGTTTGCTGAAGCTGGAATATGGACTCCTTGTTCTTTCAGGTTTCAGTTTTTATGACTATGCAGACACTTGTTCAGTAGAAGATGCTGACTTTTCCACAAGGAAAGCAACAGAACAAGAAAATTTGAACACAGGGAACTTCCCAGAGACTCATATTCCAACCAAGGACTATTCGTGGAGATAACCTAGAACCCCTGCACAGATGTAGCCCATGGCAGTTCAGTGTCCAAGTGGATTACATAGTAATGGGAAGAGGGACTGTCTCTGACATAATCTGATTGGCCTGCTCTTTGATCATCTCCGCCTGAGGGGGGAGCAGCCTTACCAGGCCACAGAAGATGACAATGCAGCCACTTCTGATGAGAACTGATAGACAAAGATCAGAAAGAAGTAGAGGAGGACCTCCCCTATCAGTGGACTTGGGGAGTGGCATGCATGCAGAAAGGGGAAGGAGGGTGGGACCAGGAGGGGAGGAGTGAGGGGCTAATGGGGGGATACAAAGTGAATAAAGTGTAATTAATAAAAGTTAAATAAAAAATTAAAAAAAAAGAAGAGGCTGACTTTGAACTCAAGAGATTTGCATACCTCTGTCCCCTGAGTACTGGGATTAAAGACATGTACTATGACTCAAGGTTTTTTTTTTTTTTTTTTGATTCCTTTTTACAAATTGGAAGCTTAGCTGGGTAAGGTCTTGTTCTGACATCACTCCCCTTATCCATGTAACATGTGGCTTTTCTTTAATCTGTATCTCCTTGAACATAGGATTTAGCTCCATTCTTCCTGGTTCCCCTTTTCTCCTCAAATTGTACATTTTGTAACCTTCCTTGCTCACCTTGTTCCTTTGCACTGTAGAGTTTTTTGTTTGTTTGCTTGTTTGTTAGTTTCTGTCCTTGTAGCCCTGGCTGCCATGAAACTCTAAGTTCGAGACCAGGTTGATGTCTTTGGCTCCCAAATGCTGGGATTAAAAGCATCTGCCCTCATCCTTGGAATTATAGGTCTTTATAAGCATGGTCACTAATAACCACTGCACACAGTCCATACTAGGCTGCTTTTCTTTTCCTTTTTAAAAAATAATAATTATTTTTATTTTTATATTTTTATAAAATATAAAATTTATAAAATATTTTATATTTCAAACTACAATTTCTTCGCTTTATATCCTGGCTGTAGCCCTCTCCCTCATTCCCTCCCAATCCCCCCTCCCTCTCTCTTCTCCTTTCTTTCATCTGATACTGGCTTATCTGTTCTCATCAGGACTGGCTGCACTGTCCTCTTCTGTGGCCTGGCAAGGCTGTTACCTCCTCAGGGGGAGGTGGTCAAAGAACCTGCCACTGAGTTAATGTCAGAGACAGTCCCTGTTCCCATTACTAAGGAACTCCCTTGGATATAGAGTTGCCATGTGCTACATCAGAGCAGGGGTTATAGGTAATATCCTTGAATGGTCCTTGGTTGGAGTATCAGTCTCAGAAAGGACCACTGTGACAGAATATTTTTGTAGTGTTGCTCTCCTTGTGAAGCTCCTGTCCTCTCCAGGTCTTAATTACTAACTCCCTCTTCTTTCATAAGACTCCCTGCACTCTGCCCAAAATTTAGTTATGAGTCTCAGTATCTGCTTTGATACCTTGCTGAGTAGAATGTTTCAGAGGCCCTCTGTGGTAGGATCTTGTCCTGTTCCCTATTTTCTCCTTCTTCCAATATCCATCCTGTTTGTCCTTTTGAGTGAGGATTGATCTTCCTACCCAGGGTCCTCCTTCTTGTTTGGTTTCTTTAGGTGTACAGATTTGTGTAGGTTTATCCTATGTTATATGTCTAGTATCCAATTATAAGTAAGTATATACCATGTGTGTCTTTATGCTTCTGGGATACCTCACTCAGGACGATCTTTTCTAGGTCCCACAATTTGCCTGCAAATTTCATGATTTCCTTGTTTTTAATTGCTGAGTAGTCTAGGCGACTTTATTTCCTCTGCAATTGCAATTAATCCAAAACTCTCCAATTTAGCCTCAGGCAGAGTTTTTTGACAAGGTAAAAAAAAAAAAAAAGCCACATTTTTTTTCACCTACATATCATAAGCATGATCTCTAGATATCATATTATAAGTTTCTGTAAAACCTCTTGTGGTAGCCCCTATATCTCATTTCACAGTCAGCACCATTGTCTTCCATGGTCTTCTAGTAAGGCCCCTTAGATCCCACTAAAACACTCAACTTCTTTTCTAAGCCAAAGTCCCAAAGGCCATATTGCTCCAAACAAAAGCATGGTCAAACCTGTCACAATAATACCCCAGTCCCTGCTGCCAACTTCTGTCTTAGTGAGGGTTTCCATTGCTGTGAAGACACGCCATGGCCATGACAACTATTATAAAAACCTTTAATTGGGATTGGCTTAAAGTTTCAAAGATTTAGTCCAGTACCATCATGGTGAGAAGCTTGGTCATATTCAGGCATAAATGATGCTGGAAAAGGAGCTGAGAGTTCTATATCTTGATCCTCAGGCAGCAGAAGGAGACTGTGTGTCACACTGGGCATAGCCTGAGCATTTAACACTTTAAAGCCCATCTCCATAGCCACAGGATAATGTTTGCCACTCCCCAAGTATCATGCATTCTAACACATTGTCTATAGGGGTCATATATATAGGCTTTATGAAAATTGGCTTCTAGAATTTGACTGAAAGTATTGTGCGTAGCAGTGGTTAAAATGCATTCTGGATCAAAGAGCAGACAACAGAGTTCATGCCAATAACAGACCCTGCTCCCCTTACTAGGAAACCAACATTGAGACTGAGCTGCCCAAGGGCTACATATGATCAGGGGTATAGGTCCATTCCATGAATGGTCCTTGTTGGATTCATCAGTATCTGCAGGCCCCCCAGGCCCCAATTTTTTCTGGCAAAGATGCCTTACTAGGCCACAGAAGAAGATAATACACACAGTCTTGTTGAGACCTAATAGGCTAGGGTCAGATAGTAGGGCAGGAGGACCTCTCCCATCAGTGGTCTAGGAGATAGACTTAGGGATGGAAGAGGGAGGAAGAATGGGACTGAGAAGAGAGGAGGAAGGGAGTTACAGCTGGAATAAAAAGTGAAAAAAATGTAAAAAATAATAATAATAGTGATAGTAATGAAAAAGAAAAAAGCATTCTGTAAAAAAAATGAATATTTCCTACACTTATCTTTTTCTTGCTTCACTAATACAGTATTTCACAAATTTCAAGTGTCTGAAAAGGTTCAATGACAGCATGAGTAGATTTATTCTATCACACACATAATAGACAATTTATTTGAGAGCTGATGAGATTGCTCAGGGTAAAAAGGAACATGTTGTCAAGCCTGACAGCCTGAGCTTGATTCCTGAGACCCATATGGCAGAAGAAGAGAACTGACACGCAGCTGTTGTTCTTTTTCCTACACAACTATGCTCTGGAGATTGACACAGACAGACAAAAACTCTCTCCCTCTCTCTCTCTCTCTCTCTCTCTCTCTCTCTCTCACACACACACACACACACACACGTGCACATGCACACAAATACACAAACATGTAAGTATGTATGTGTGTATGTAGTCACACATACATGTGGACACACATATGTGTATACAAACACTATAAATGTAAAGAGAAACTTTTAGGAAGAGAAAGAACGTAAGATTGCAAACGCTTGGGGGTTGTGGTGCTTCCTTTGCATACCTCTACTTCCTTCTCTTTTTCTCGGGTTCCCACTGTCCTCTTTGTCAGGATAGTCTGACTTCTTCCTTCTAAAACAACCACTGAGTGCAGATGGCTTCAGCCCTACTCTGAGAATGTCCTGTCACTGTTTTCCACAGATTGAACCACTGCTCTCTAGAGGGAAAGGAGAAGGCTCATGGTGGTCAGGAAGCTAAGGAATCTTACAACTTGGGAAAGTTACAAGACTGAGGAATCTCAGAAAGCTACAATATTCCCTGAATATTGTAAAGAAGAAAATCAGGAAATTGCTATGGGAGAGGAGACTTCCAGGTGGAGTGAAAAGAAGCTGTATGAGGAGCTTCAGGGATCACTCTACTCTTTCTTACATCATGGGGCGAGCTTCTCAGTGACAGGAGTCTCTGAGACCATCCTCAAGCAATGACCCAGGAAACTTGTTAGTTCACTAGGTTAGACCTGAATGAGACACTTTTCTTGACAATATCTGTTCATATTTTCCATGGAAAAATGGCACAGCGTAGTCATGACTGGAACGTGTGTTTTTCTTTTAGTTGATTTAATAATTCAGAAATTTTATGTATGGCACTGTAGAAATAATAACATAGCACGCTTATCTAGCCCTTATATTTGTCTTGAAGGTGACATGTCAGCTTAAGTCCAGTTATACTTTGGCAGTTGATGCTAAACAGGTTTGCAAATTCTAGCTCCACTTAGCACTTATCTGTGTGAGGAAAAGAAACTCTGTCAAATCTACTGAAGAGCTAATATCAACACTCAACAATGAATTTTACTTTTCAGGCTTTAAGTGTAGACTCAAGAGCTTAAATATTTCTTCACCTGTTTACAGAAGAATGGTATCACCTAGACATGGCAGAAGTAGTATTGTAAAAAAACTAGGGTCAGATGGAAGGGGAGGAGATCCTCCCCTATCAGGGGATTAGGGAAAGGGCATAGGAGGAGAAAAGGGAAGTAGGGTGGGACTGTGGGAGATGAGGGAGGGGACTGAAGCAGGGATACAAAGTGAATAAATTGTGATAAATAAATAAATTTAAAAATGAAAAAAGAACATGGCAAGAACAGAAAATGAGCCTGCCTTGTAAGATGACTTCCATGAAGCCACATCTGCATGTGAGAAGAACTGTAACTTACAAGGCCAAGCATGCCAGAGTAATAAAAAAAGAGTAATAAAAAAGAGTAGCCATGAAAGATATATTCAGACTGGAGGTAAATATGCAGATTTTCTTCTTCAAAATGTTATAACTACTCAGCAATCAAAAACGAGGAAATCATAAAATTTGCAGGCAAATGGTGGGATCTAGGAAAGATCATTCTGAGTGAGATATCCCAGAAGGAGAAAGACACACAGGGTATATACTACTCATATAGACCTATAAGATATGATAAACATGATGAAATCTATGCACTTAAAGAAGATAAACAAGAAGGTGGACCCAGGATAAGGTGATCAATCCTCACTTAGAAAGACAAATGGGATGTGCATTGGATGTAGGAGAAAACAAGTAACAGGACAGGAGCCTACTAGAGAGGGCCTCTAAAAGACCTAAAACTTCTGCTCAGATTAGTCCGTGGTAGCTCAGTAACCAATTGGTTTCCCATAGTGAGGGGAACAGGGACTATTTCTAACAGGAACTCAATGACAGGATCTTTGACCTCCCCATCCCCCAAGGGAGGAGCAGTCCTGTTAGGCCACAGAGTAGGGCTTTGCAGCCAGTCCTGAAGATACCTGATAAAACAGGATCGGATGAATGGGGAGGAGGTCCCCCCTATTAGTGGACTGTAAAGGGACAGGGAGGAGATGAGGGAAGGTGAGAGGGGTTGGGAGGGAATGAGGGAGCAGGATACAGCTGGGATACAGAGTTAATAAAATGTAACTAATAATAAATAAAAAAGTTTTAATTAAAATGTTATAATTAACTGCCAGTAAAATATACCTATGCACACACATATTTTGGATAGATTGTTTTATTTCAGAAATAAATTTCAATGAAAAAGTGTGCTTCTTAAAGAACACTAATAGAACCACAATGACAGAATGATACCAACATTGTGTGAAACATATACAAAAACTTAGACTTTTAAAGTACTGACAGGTTAATTCAACTTCAGTTTTTCAATTTCAGAATTGCATGGAAATGTTTATAAGCCTGCAGAGGTTAAAAAAAAAGATAGACAAGATGATTTAAAAAATTTTAAATTTCATACCCTGAATCTTTTCAAATAGGCAAAATTACTTCTTAGCAAATATGTACCAGAACATACAGAAATGGCAACATGTGAAAACAATGACAAGAAATTTTTTTAATTAATTTATTTTTTATATTAATCACAGGTTATTTACTTTGTATCCCAGCTGTGGACCCCTTCCTCCTTCCCTCCCAACCCCACCCTCTTTCCCTCATCTTCTCCCTGCCCCTTTCCAAGTCCACTAATAAGGAAGGACCTCCTCCCCTTCCATCTGACCCTAGCTTATCAAGTCTCTTCAGGCCTGGCTGCAATGTCCTCTTCTGTGGCCTAGCAAGGCTGCTCCTCCCTTGGGGGGGGGGTCAAAGAGCTCACCATTGAGTTCATGTCAGAAATAGTCCCTGTTTCCCTTATTAGAGAACCCATTTGGACACTGAGCTACCATGAGCTATATCCGAGCAGGGGTTCTAGGTTATATCCATACATAGTCTTTGGTTGGAGAAACAGTCTCATGAAAGACCCTTGTGCTCTGATATAGTTGGTCCTTGTGGTGCTCCTGTACTCTCCAGGTCTTACTAACTCCCCCTTCTTTCATATGATTCCCTGCACTCTGCCAAAGGTTTGGTTATGAGTATTAATATCTGCTTTGATACACTGCTAGGTAGAGTCTTTCAGAGGCCCTCTGCTGTAAGCTCCTGTCCTATTACATGTTTTCTCCTACATCCAATGTCCATCCCATTTGTCTTTCTAAGTGAGGATTGGTCATCTTACCCTGAGTCCTCTTTCTTGTTTATCTTCTTTAGGTGTATAGATTTCAGTATATTTATCTTATCTTATTGGTCTATGTAAGCGAGTATATACCATATGTGTCTCTCTGCTTTTGGGATACCTCACTCAGGATTATCGATTCTAGGTCCCACCGTTTGCCTGCAAATTTCATGATTTCCTCGTTTTTAATTGCTTTGTAGTATTCCATTGTGTAAAAGTACAATTTCTGTATCCATTCCTCAACTGAGGGTCATCTGGGTTGTTTCCAGGTTCTGGCTATTACGAATAAAGCTGCTATAAACATGGTTGAGCAAATGTCCTTGTTGTGTACTTGAGCCTCTTTTGGATATATGACTAGGAGTGGTATAGCTGGATCTTGAGGAATCACTATTTCTTTTTGTCTGAGAGAATGCCAGTTTGATTTCCAAGTTTGCATTCCCACCGGTAATGTAGGAGGGTTCCCCTTTCTCCACATCCTCTCCAGCATGTGTTGTGACAAGAAATTTTTGTTCTGGGATTTTTTGGTGACTGAAACACTAGGCTCAGGTTTTTCAAAAATCACAATATTGACTTAATACTAGATATATTTTACTGGCTCTGCATTTCCTACTTAAGAGAAGGCTGTCTTCTTCACTTTATGTGAGTATGAGCTTTCCACTCGCTCTGCTGTAAAATGGCAGGTAGACCAATATCATAGGATTAGTTTTTAAATGCTAAATTACATTTTTAAAGTTGCCTGTCTAAGTGTCTAAGTGGAAGGTGGGAGGCGTGCTTTCCTTGGCACACCATGGAGCTCCTTGCCATCATTCTCACCTGCTGTGATCAGGCTTGGAAGCACATGTTTCTGCACACGTAGGCATTTTATAGCCTTTCATTGGAATGGTTTTATGAATATTTACGAGAAAAATCTAAAAAATCTATTAGCATAGTAGATTGTAGAAAATTCTCCAAGTGCTAACTATGATAAATGTCTAAAGTGTTTATTAATTAATGTAACTATTGATATTCTACAACCACTTTGATAAGATGAAATGCTTTCCAACCCTCTCTGCAATTTCCTGAAGAGTTTTTCTTTCCCCCTTATTTCTTATTCAACTACAAGTTATGAAGCCTCCTGGATATTTAATTAAGAATTTCAATAATTTCCAGGAGACACACCTCTGTTAGCTTGTATTATGGAAGCACATTTCATAAACACAGAGCCATTTCTCCATCCCCAATACTTATTAAAGTTATTAAAAATCACAAAGTAAAAACTTTTTTTAAATATATGTAAGACAAATTTTAATCAAGGGGAAACTGGAGTAATAGCATTAGTGGCACAAAGATGGCACTTCATAATAAATGTATAACCAAGGAAAGAGAAGAAATGCCAATTTTTGTTAAGTGAAACTTCTAGCATACTTGACAATTTAGCATAATTGACAAATTGTTTTCCAAAGGTTTAGGATTTTGCTTTTCTTCTTAGAAGGCATGTGTCCCAGATATAATACAA
This sequence comes from Psammomys obesus, assembly GCF_907164565.1. Taxonomy (NCBI): domain Eukaryota; kingdom Metazoa; phylum Chordata; class Mammalia; order Rodentia; family Muridae; genus Psammomys; species Psammomys obesus. The sequence continues at coordinate 8,733,995 of NW_026596240.1, read as the reverse complement.
TTACTCTAAGCTCTCAAAGTCAGTACTGGTGTTGGCAAATGTGAATTTGAGTCATTACAGGCTCTTCCTAGGCTGTGTCATTATGGCTTAACTTCATTCTGCCCAGTAAATGATGACAATGGAAATTTTCTATGGGGTTATTCATTATTTTTACATTTCATGTGTTGATATGCTTGTCCATATATTCAGCTTATTTTAAACTAAGTTGTCTTCATTTTTAATATTTTCCTGTAGTAATTATATATTCATAACCAGGTTCTTTCATCCTATACTGTTCATACTTTACCTGCAAATTTCATTTTCCTCTTCAGATTATTAGCAATAACTTTAGGTATTTTAATGCCTTAATTTGTATAAAGTAATAGAGCTACAGTTTCCAACTGTTTTTTTTTTTTTGTACTCTAGACAGATAAGGTTTTTTTTGTTGTTGTTTGTTTGTTTGCTTTTGTTTTTGTACTCTAGACAGATAAGTTGTCATGGGAATTAAGTTTCATTAATTTTTGACTTCTTTTTTTGTTAAACATAGGACTCATCTGCCTGCTGGACATTGGCTAAAGGTGCACTGTCGTATTTTTTTTTCTTACCTCTCTTTGAACTCATGTTTTGTTTTGTTTTTTTCCTTTTTAAAATTTATTTATTTATTTGAGTTTATTCACTTTGTATCTCAACTGTAGCACCTTCCCTCATCCCCTCCTAATCCCACCCTCCTTCCCTCATCTCCCACCTTGCATCTCCCCTAGTTCACTGACAGGGAAGGTTCTCCTCCCCTTCCATCTAATCATAGTCTATCAGGTCTCATCCAGAGTGACTGCATTGTCTTCCTATGTGGCCTGGTACAGCTGCACCGCTCTCAGGGGGAGGTGATCAAAGAATGAGCCACTGAGTTCATATCAGAGACAGTCCTTGTTCCCATTACTACGGAAACCACTTGGACACTGAGCTGCCATGGGTTACATCTGTGAAGGAGTTTTAGGTTATCACAATGAATGGTCCTTGGTTAGAGAGTATCAGTCTCAGAAAAGATCCCTGTGCCCATATTTTTTTTCTATCCTTGTGGAGCTCCTGACCCCTCCAGGTCTTTCCATCTCCCCCTTTTGCATAAGATTTCCTGCACTCTGCCCAAAGTTTGGTTATGAGGTTCAGCCTCTGCTTTGATATCTTGCTGGGTAGAGTCTTTCAGAGGCCCTCTGTGGTAAGCTCCTGTCCTGATACCTGTTTTCTCCCTCTCCTGATGTCCGTTCCACTTGTCTTTCTGAATGAGGATTGGGCATCTTACCCAGGCTCCTCCTCCTTGCTTAGTTTCTTCAACTGTACAGATTTTAGTATGTTTATCCTGTCTTACATGTCTAACATACACTTATAAGTGAGTATATACCATGTATGTCTTTCTGCTTCTGGGATACCTCACTCAGGATGACCTTTTCAGGTTCCCACCATTTGCATGCAAATTCTATGATTTCCTTGTTTTTTATTGTTGAGTAGGATTCCACTGTGGAAATGTACCACAATTTTTGTATCCATTCCTCAACTGAGGGACATCTGGGTTGTTCCCAGTTTCTGCCTATTACAAATAAAGTTGCCTTGAATATGGTTGAGCAAATGTCCTTGTTTTATACTTGAGCATCTTTTAGATATATGTCTAGGAGTACTATAGATGCATCTTGAGGTAGCACTATTCCTAATTGTCTGAAAGAATGCCAGAATGATTTCCAAAGTGGTTGTACAAGTTTACATTCCCACCAGCAATGGAGGAGGGTTCCCCTTTCTCCACAACCTCTCCTGCATATGTTGTCACTTGTGTTTTTGATCCTAGCCATTTTGATGGGTGTAAGATGAAAGCTCAGGGTCATTTTGATTTGCATTTCCCTGATGACTAAGGATGTTGAGCATTTTCTAAAGTATATAGCTGCCATTTGATATTCCTCTACAGAGAGTTCTCTGTTTAGCTCTGTTCCCCATTTTTTAAGTGGATTACTTGGTTTACTGCTTTTCAGCTTCTTTAGTTCTTTATATATTCTGATATTAGCTCTCTATCAAATATAGGGTTGGTGAAGTGCCTTTCCCAATCTGTAGGCATTTGTTCTGTTCTGATAACAGTGTCCTTTGCTTTATAGAAGCTTTTTAGTTTCATGAGGTCCCTTTTATTGATTGTTGATCTTTGAGCATGTGCTGTTGGTACTCTGTTCAGGAAGTTGTCTCCTGGGCTAATGAGTTCAAGGCTCTTCCTCACTTCTTCTTCTAACAAGTTTAGTGTGTCTGGTTTTATTTTGAGCTTTTGATCCACTTGGACTTTAATTTTGTGCATGGTGATAAGTATGGATTTATTTGCATTTTCTACATGTAGATAACCAGTTAGACCAGTACCATTTGGTGAAGATGCTATCTTTTTTCCATTGTATGATTTTGGCATCTTTGTAAAAAATCAGGTGTCTTTAAGTGTGTGGGTTTATTATAGAGCAGCTCATATTTCTTCAAGTCTCTTCACTGTCTTGTCTATTGAAAGCTTTTCATATATGTCTAAATAGTAACGTTTTCCTCTGTCATGGTGGCAACACATATTATTATTTTTTTACTTTCTTTCTATGGTTTTAAATCCTTTCATAAGATTTTGATCCAAGTTATCTTAATTTTATTGCTTCAAAGAAGAGATGAATGATGAGAGTAGAGACAGAAATGGCAAGGGATGAGATCAGATATTTCCTTTGTGATTGCTCAAGAACAGACCAGATAAAAGCAAAATTTATAACACAATATTATATCACTAAGAAAGGAGATTATCAATCAATATTAAACTTTACACAAATATTTTATATTTTTGTGAGAAAAAATAATCAAAAATATATAAAAAAAACGTTCAGACAGTGTTGATTCTTTTGTGGGAGCCTCCATGTCCTCTTGGTGGGTGTCTGCTTGAACCAATGACCACCTCACCCCTCCCATTTCCATCCCATCAGAACTGGGAATCCAGGATCATAGCTGAACATTCTCCTGCGGAAAATCTCAACTGAGAGTAAGAGGAGCAGAGAATTTTCTGTGTTTTCATGAAACAAATTGATGGTCACATTTTCTTTGACTTCACTATCTCTTTCTCTCTGAAGTTTTAAAACATATCTAACATGCTTGACTGGCATATTAAAAGAAAGTATAAGTCCAAGATTACTACAAAATTCTGAGAAATCAAAGAAACATTGATCACCAATGGGGATCAAGCAGTGATGACCCATAAATGAGGACAGCAAAGAACAGACCCATTCATAAGGTTGAGCAAGATCTGTTTATTTCTCTATAACTAACAGACAAAGATGAGGTTGGAAGATGGCTCAGTGTTTAAGAGAATTTGTTCCACAATGAGGACATTAACTTGAATCCCTAGGACTATGACCACATATATGTAACCCTAGTACTGTGAGAGTTAAAGACAAGAGGTTTTCTGTGGTTTGCTGTGTGCTAACTTAGCCATGGTATTTTGAAAGACTGTTTTTCCAGGACAGTTATACCACAAGACATTCAAAATCATCCTCCAGTCTGCACACATAGACAAGCAGACCCATATATTCACATGCACTCACAACATACACACATACAATAAACACATACACGTGACACAGGAATATAGACACAGACACATACAATATACAGGGATGTGCACTGCAGTAATTATCAAATCGTTGCTGTTGCAGAATCTATTTTAATCAATACAAATTCAAATTATCCTAAATAAATAAATTCCTGTTTTATTAAAATACCACCTGTCATATACAACAAAATAACTAGTTATCTGGAATGTTGTGTCTAGCCTGAAAACCTAACATTGAATAAAAGCTTTTACACATAGTATTCTAAAATATACTCAAGTGTTAGAAGCATCAGGAAAATATATCAAGAAGGCAGGCAAATATCATGAGCAAAATAGGCACAAAAACAAACATAAATGATTTAAGAAGAAACTGAAAGGCATGCCTCAACACATCTGTTAATTTTCTTTGAATTTGTAAAATGGTATGGGTTAGCAAATTTCACTCCAAAATTCAAGTGTAAAAACATCAGTGGTTCCACTTCATAATAAGAAACCAAAATTAATTTTATACACATTAGTTGCAATTAATTACTTTTAGAATGGTTAAATATTTATTTTAGATTTTTGCTAAATCTGTTGATATACTATAATGTTTTTTTCCCAGTTTCTTGTTCAAAAGAATTCTCTTAGTGTATGGAAAACTTTTAATTTTAATTTTATTTTTTTAAATATCGTAGATGTATACAGTGTACTTTGATCACATCTGTTTTTACCTCCATCCTCCTCCAAATTTTCCCCAACCCCCAATATCTCCCTCCAATCTTGTTTGTTATCTTTTTATAATTTTGAATAAATGCATTAAGTCTTAAATGTACTGAGTCCAATTGCAGTTGTCCTGATTCTCACAGGGGTGGAGTCGTCCACTGGGACATGAGTACCTACCAGCAGCCACATTCTCCAAAGGAAAACGACTCTCCTAGGCACCAGTAACTGTGGAGAGCTTCTCAGCTAACGTTCAGGTCAGGGATCTTTCCCCTGTCTGTGACTAGGTTTCAACTGTCTTGAACGTGTGCGGGTCTTTTGCAGGTAACCACAGGTTGCTGTGGTTTTGTGTGTGCCGGAGTCATGTCATGTCTGCAGGAGAGCGTTTGTTCAGCGGGCTCTCACACTCTTTTGGCCCCTCTTCCTCCATGTTTCCTGCCTTGGTGCAGAAGAGAGGGTTTTGCTGTCCCATCAGTAGCTAAGCACCCAGAGTCACTCATTCTCAGAACGTTAACTAGAAGTGTGTCTCTGTATTAACCACTACCCACTGAAATAAGAAACAGCTCTCACCAGGCATAGAGTAGCAAAAAAATGAACAAATTTCAAGATTTTGTTTTCTATTTTCAGCATTTCCCAGGATTTTGATATTTCATGAGCAGTTACTCTGTATTTAAAAAAAAAAAATAAATCATTGCAGCAATTAATGAATTGGTCCATGTGTAATTGTTGTTACATAGTCTATGAATGTATTTTATCATGAAACAATTGTTAGAGAATTATCCAAAGAGAAGGAAAAATAAACTATAAAATACTAAAGAATCAAATTACTTATAAAGTAAATCAAAGTTCCATGATAAAAATTAACTTGGTATACTCACCTGTAAATGAAAAGCTAACAGCAAATCATGACTGCTGAAAGAGAAGAATCGGCCTTACCCAGGGATGCGTCGTCTAATTGACCATCGAATACCAAGTGGTCAGCCCTGAAATCGTATGTATACAAGCAGCACTAATGCACTCAGCAGGCTGTATTGATATATTCATGTTTGTAAACATGTAACAATAATAAAATACAGAGAAAGAAATTATAGAAATATTACATAAAATAAAACTAGAACACGTTTCAGAAATTCAAAGAATATTTGTATCTGAGAGTAGCTAGAATTAATTGTCCATCAATCATGTATTATTTACTATTAAAACATTCTCAGTTTTAGGGGAAAGGGAGGAAAAGAGAAAGGGTGGGTGGGATTGAGAGGGGTGTGGGAGGGGTACAGCTGGGATACCAAATGAATAAATTGTAATTAATAAAAAATAAATCAGTAAAAAGCATTCTTCATCATTTTAACTCTCATCTTTGTCATTTTGTCTTTGAGTCTTTGCCCAATTTCAACCCTCCACATAAGCCCCTCATTCTTGCAGCTCTCTAATGACATGCCTGTATTCTCACAGCATATCTTTGAAAGTGTTTTTTGATTTTTATGTAAATTGCATCTTTTCGTATTACCCATTACCTCAAAACTAATACTTCTCTCAGTTGAGCAAGCCATACAAGTCACTATTTGCATAACTTTTCCCTTAAAAATTACCTTTCTTGTATCTTATTTTTTAACTTAATTTAAACTGATTTCAAAAGTGTAACAATATTTTTTGTGGTAATAAAACTTTCTTGAACCTTACTTAATTTTGTTTAATATTTGAGAAAGCCGGTGACCTGCCTACCTCCTCTTTGGACTTATAAGTGGCCATTTGTCCTTGAAATCCCCCTTTAAAGTTATTACCATTCTAGACTGACTTTTGGTGTATGATTATGCTTAACATAGCACTTTTGTTACTATACTGTAGCTAAAACTATATATTTATCTACAGTATAGTAACAAAATATATACAACTATATATTTATCTACAGTATAGTAACAAAAGTGCTATGTTAAGCATAACAAACTTTGAGGGAGGCACTACAGGCTGGGATACAAAGTGAATGAACTGTAATTAATATAAAAATAAAACTTTAATGAAAAACATAACAGGCTTTAAATGAGTTGCTGTATATAGGATTAATCCCCACCCATGTAACTATGTTATACGCTTGTCATTTCATCACCCTGGTGCAGGGCATCTGAACTGAAGTAAGGAGAAAGATTTTCTCCACTGATTGCACATCTCACCAATAAAGTTAGGTGGGATCAGAAATTATACATCTTTTCTAATACTATGGCCTGGATGGAAAGCATGCCTTGGACTTGCCAAAGCACAAAACAGAGAGAAAGACTGCTTCGACTTGTGAAGGAGATATTTCACAGAGTGCCCAGAGAAATAAGTTTGCAACTGGCTGTACTCATCTTGAATATACTTTGTTTCCTTCATAATTACTTTTAACCCCAATTTTCCTTCTAGAGAAAAACAAAATCTACCTAGAAATCAAAAAATTTTACAATACCTGCATCTGAGCAGATTATTTTACTAAGATTATAAATGTTTTCATGGCAAAATTTTACACAAAGATTCATGACAAAACATAATAACTAAGCACTAGAACCATCATTTTGTTTTTGTTTTTTGCCAACTTAATAGACTTTAGTATCTTTATTTTCTGTCTTATTTTCTTCTACTTTCCTTCCTTAAGGCTTTTACATAGAAACATGTATAGCATACCAAATTATTTCCTTTAAAAAATCTTCTTAATCTCATATTATAATGGACCTATCAATATTCACTTATAATATTTACAAAATAATCCTTCCATGAATGCAAGGACAATATAGCTATGGCTTCTGTTAGCCATGGTGATGGTTGATGCCACTAGTCATGTTGGCCAGGTAAAAGCCTCCTTCATCCTTCCCTGCTCTGTGTTACCACTCTCCAGCCGCAAGCTGAGAGGAAGAGCACAGCCTTCACAGATGGCGAGGAACTGACTTTCAGCCAAAGGTTTTCAGCTGGCATTCAACTCGACAACTCCCAAACAAACTTTCAAAATACTTCTTCCACATCTTTGCTCTTTTAGCTTCTTTTTCACTTCTAAAACATTCTTGTTGTACTTATGTATTAAGTCTTCCAGACTAATTTAAAAAGAAAATTTCTGAAGGTGTTATAGCATTGCTTTCTATGCCCTAGGGTAATTATTTATCACTATATATTAATATATCTGTATATTAAATATATAACTATATATTACAAGCAAAAAATAATTAAAATGAAAGAATATACATCATGGGAAGATGTTCTAATTGGAAAGGACATTTGCAGGAGAAACTAATTTTTAATTTCTAGGACCAGAGTCAACAGTTTGGAAAGGCCACAGTCACACATTTTTTAATTACATTTTTATTTTTATATTAATTACAGTTTATTCACTCTGTAACCCAGCTGTGGTACTCTCCCTCTTCCCCTCCCAATCCCACCCTCTTTTTCTCATCTCCTCCTATGTCCCTCTCCAAGTCCAGTGATAAGGAGTTCCTCTTCCCCTTCCCGCTGACCCTAGCTTATCTGGTTTCATTAGAACTTGCTGCATTGTCCACCTCTGTGGCCTGGAAATGCTGCTCTCCCATCAGGAGGGGGCGTTCAAAGAGCCAGCCACTGAGTTCCTGTCAGAGACAGTCCCTGTTCCCCTTACTAGGGAACCCACTTGGATAGTGAGCTTCAGCACTATATGTTTGGCGTCAGGGGTATTTCTGGGGATTGTTTTCTGCCAGCCTAGTTGTAGGTTCAGTGACAGGCCTTATTTCAAGGAAAGAAGGTAGGGAGTAATAGATTCAAAACATCCACCTTGTTCAATAAATGTGTGTACAGGTATGCACGCCTAGACACAAGTGTACATATACTGTGTATTCATGCACCTCTGTCTGTCTTTCTCTCTCTGTCTCTGTCTGCTTATCTGTCTGTCTGTATGTCTCTCTTTTTCTCTGTATGTGTGTATTTATGTTTCTCTCACATGAAGGGATTGTTTTTCTTTTTTTTAACTTTTATTAATTACACTTTATTCATTTTGTATCCCCCCATAAGGCCCTCCCTCCTCCCCTCCCAGTCCCACCCTCCCCCCCCTTTCTGCATGCATGACCCTCCCCAGGTCCACTGATAGGGGTGGTCCTCCTCTCCTTATTTCTGATCTTAGACTATCAGTTCTCATCAGAAGTGGCTGCATTGTCAGGGTTCTAGGTTATCTCCACGGATAGTCCTTGGCTGGAGTATGAGTATCTGGGAAGTTCCCTGTGTTCAAATTTTCTGGTTCTGTTGCTCTCCTTCTGGAGTTCCTGTCCTCTCCAGCTCTTACTATTTCCCACTTCTTACATAAAATTCCATTCACTCTGCCCAAAAGTTGGCCATCAGGCTCAGCATCTGCTTTGACACTCTGCACGGCAGAGGCATTCAGAGGCCCTCTGTGGCAGGTTCCTAGGTTGTTTCCTGTTTTCTTCTTCTGGCTTTCAGAGGCCCTCTGTAGCAGGTTCCTAGGTTGTTTTCTATTTTCTTTCTTTTTTTTTTTTTCTGATGTCCATCCTCTTTGCCTTTCAGGATGGGGATTGAACATTTTAGTTAGGGTCATCTCTTTTAATTAGTTTGTTTAGATGTACAGATTTTAGTGGGTTTATTCTATGTTGTATGTTTATATGAGTGCGTATATACCATATTTGTCTTTTTGCTTCTGGGACAACTCACTCAGGATGATCCTTTCCAGGTCCCAACATTTACCTGCAAATTTCATGATTTTCTTATTTTTCATTGATGAGTAATATTCCATTGTATAGATGTACCACAGTTTCTGCATCCATTCTTCAGTTGAGGGGCATCTGGGCTGTTTCCAGCTTCTGGCTATTACAAATAAAGCTGTTACAAACATGGTTGAGCAAATGTCCTTATTGTGTACTTCAGCCTCTTTTGGGTATATGTCTAGGAGTGGTATGGTTGGATCTTGAGGAAGCGCTATTCCTAGTTGTCTGAGAAAGCGCCAGATTGATTTCCAGAGTGGTTGTACAAGTTTACATTCCCACCAGCAGTGGAGAAGGGTTTCCTTTTCTCCACAACCTCTCCAGCATGTGTTGTCACTTGAGTTTTTGATCTTGGCCATTCTCATGGGTGTAAGGTGAAATCTCAGGGTTGTTTTAATTTACATTTCCCTAATGGCTAATGACATTGAGCATTTCTTTAAGTGCTTCTCTGCCATTTGATATTCCTCTACAGAGAATTCTCTCTTTAGCTCTGTTCCCCATTTACAAACCTGGAAAGAAAAATTCTCAACTTCGTATGGAATAACAAGAAACCCAGAATTGTTAAGACAATCCTCTACAATACAAGATCTTCTGGAGGTATCTCCATCCCTGATCTCAAGCTGTACTATAGAGAAACAGTTATAAAAACTACATGGTACTGGCATAGAAACAGAATGGTGGATCAATGAAATCGAACAGAAGACCCAGAAATAAACCCACACACTTACGGACACCTGATTTTTGACAAAGATGCCAAAACCGTACAATGGAAAAAAGATAGCATCTTCAACAAATGGTAGTGGTCCAACTGGATGTCTACATGTAGAAAAATGAAAATAGATCCATACTTATCACCCTGCACAAAACTGAAGTCCAAGTGGATCAAAGACCTCAACATAAAACCAGACACATTAAATCGGCTAGAAAAAAAAGTGGGGAATACCCTAGAACTCATTGGTACAGGAGAAAACTTCCTGAACAGAACACCAACAGCACAAGCTCTAAGAGCAACAATCAATAAATGGGACCTCATGAAACTGAAAAGCTTCTGTAAAGCAAAGTACACTGTCATCAAAACAAAGCGACTGCCTACAGATTGGGAAAGAATCATCACCAACCCTTTATCTGACAGAGGACTCATATCCAGTATATATAAAGAACTAAAGAAGCTGAAAAGCAGCAAACCAAATAATCCACTTAAAAAATGGGGATTGTTTTTCACTGGCCACATGTTTCCAATGACAGGATTTCAACAGAGTCATTACCTTTTTATTTAACTGTTTACTGTATATTGAATGATCTAGAAACTTAAAAACATCATTTCCAGACATTCAAATTTAATTTGAATAACTTATTTCTAAAACTCTGAACTTGACATTATTATAATATATTGAGGACCAAGAACTTCTAATCTAAAGCAACCTTCACAACTTGTGCCTAAACTTTTACACACCTGTCATAAAAAGTACAGACAAAATCTTGTGTTTTTTTTGCCCATTCTCTTTATTGGTGTGGGTATATCAATTGAAATTAGTAATTATAAGTTTAAAAATACCCAACAATCTATAAGGTCAAGTCATGGTACATACAAAGTCATTCAAACTAATTTTACAAGGTTCTTTTCATTTTCTGTGTATAGATATTTTGCCTGCACATAAGTCTGAGTACCACATAAATGACTGATGGCCTCAGAGGCCAGAGGAGGTTCTCAGATCCACTGGAACTAGAGTTACATATGGTTGTGAATCGCCATGTGGGTTCTGAGTATTGAACCCTGTTACTTTGGAAGAACAGCCATTGCTCCAGTGCTATGTCTCCACATTAATCTAAATAACTTTGGAGAAATATAGCACTTGGGGTGGGTGGGTACTCAGACAACGTGTGATTCATTCATTTATGAGGCAGAAAAGGTAGAAATATATACATACATACATACATACATACATATATATATATATGTATATAAAGAAAGGAAGGAAGGAAGGAAGGAAGGAAGAAAGAAAGAAAGAAAGAAAGAAAGAAAGAAAGAAAGAAAGGTACATAGATAGATAGGGGAATGTTAGCAGTAAGAACAAAGAGAGTAAATGAAAGAGTTTTACATCAGTTTCATATGCTTATATATATAAGCATATCCACGGTGCAATAAATATGTAGTGTGGAATACAGAAGCCCATGGCTCTTTCCTATGGACTTTGGCACTGAAGTATTAATTCAAGCTTTCAGAGATCCATGAAATCTAAAATAACTTCAATTTCGGGCCTGCATTTTATGAGATCATCAAAACACTTCAAGTAAATTACAACTTCAAAATCAATTTCTCTGTTCAACCAATCTTCTATTATGAATGATTGAAGCTTGCATCTCTTAACTGGTATTATCTAAAGCAAAGTCAACCTGAAGTTCTTATTTAATGCCAGCACTTTGGTACCTTGAAGAAGTAGAAAAAATGCTAATGTGGAGCCATTACTTTGTACCACAGAAATGGTTTTTATACTTGTGTGGAGAAAATAATTGTAAATGAAAGAGAATAGTTAATTGGAGGTAGAAGAAATTGTTCAGGTTTAACTTTCAGGGACTTCCTTTTTTAATTACTTTTTTTTACTTTTTCATATTGATTACAATTTTTTCACTTTGTATCCCAGCTGTAGGCCCCTTCATCATTCCCCTCCCAATCCCACCCTTCCTCCCTCATCTTCTCTCATGGCCATCTTGAAGTTCACAGATAAGGGAGGTCCTCCTCCCTTTCCATCTGACCCTAGCTTATCAGGGCAATCAGGACTGGCTGCATTGTCTTCCTCTGTGGCCTGGAAAGGCTGTTATCCCCTCTGGGGATAGATTGTTGGGGGGGGGTTGGTCAAAGAGCACACCAATGAGTTCATGTCAGAGACAGTCCCTGTCCACTTACTAGGGAACCCACTTGGACACTGAGCTGCCATGGGCTATATCTGAGAAGGGGTTCTAGGTTTTATCCATGAATGGTCCTTGGTTGGAGTGTCAGTCTCAGAAAAGATCCTGTGCCCAGGTATATTGGTTTTATTGCTCTCCTTGTGGAGATCCTGTCCTCTCCAGGTCTTACTATCTCCCCCTTCTTTTATAGATTCTCAGGGGCTTTCTTTATGGTACATTTCTTTATGAAACCTCATTCTGCTAAGGTTAATAAATGGAAAGATAATACCTACCCATAAAAGGGTTTCAATATTGATAGATGCAGAAACTTAATTGTTATGTTGTTCTATTGTTTTATTTTATCTGTAGGTAGTGACATAACTTTAACATCCAGGCTAGGAGCCAAGATAAAAAAATTAACATTGTATACTATATATGTTAAGTATTAGATAAAATGTAAAGGCCAATGGTATGGAGTGTGAACTTTTCTTTTTATCATATACACAAAAACAAGCCAGGGCCACAATGAGGTTCTGTAGCTAGTAAGCAACAATCATGAAAACTGGTACAAGAAGGAAGATAAAATCTGGAATGAATAAGTACAGCATTGCACAGAGAAGCTGAACATGTCAATTCTTGCCTACAGGAAGTGCTCTGTAGCAAAAGTCCGGCTTAAGTTTTAAAATAAATAACATTAGCTGTTTAAACAGAGGAGGGGGAGACACTGAAAACATGAAATATGCGGCATTTTTCTTTCCAAGCCTGATGGAGGAGAGAGAGAAAAAGAGTCTGACTTCAGTAGTAAGAACGGCAGTTGATAATAACTATACAATAACTGAAGTTCTCTCATTTTCCTCATCAACACTGATGTGAGGAATTTGGTATTTCAAAATTCCTTTGCGGTGATTGTAGAACTACATAACCTATTCAGAGCATGTGCTTCTCATAGAGAGAATCCATGTACGGTTACCAACACCCACTTTGGTGACTTATAACAACTTTAGCACTAGGGGAGGGACACAGCATCCTCTTCCGGTCTCTCGGGCCACTTGTATGTACATGCCCACATACAAAGACATGTAAGCATAGAAACAGAAACAAATAAATAAAACAATGTATAGCGTCCTTTTAGAAATAAGATCAAGAACTTGAATAAGACATCGAGATAAAATGTTGACTTGTTTATATTAATTGGTTAAAATTTGTGACCACATTAAAAAATGAGAAAACAAGCAATAATTTAAAATAACAAATTTCACAATTTTTATACCCTATGCCTTGACATTTTAATTTGAATATTTAATTAATTTGAATTTCAAATTTCTAAACAGGTTTTAGCGTTCCCCAAACTTAATTTGACTTATTCAATCTATAATATTCTAAACAAGAAACAAATAGTTCAACACATTTATTTGATATTGATATTTATCCCAAAATATCTTGTTATAGCATTAATGCCCAATGCTAAAAAGTAGAATTCTTTCATTTAACTTTCATTTATGACATTATATAATTTATTCTGTCTACAATGATTCAAAGCCACCCTCTTGGGTTAATGAAATCTTAAATTATCAAAATGTTTCTCACATATTAATTGAGGATTTTTATACTTATTTTTGACAATTTGACATTTTCATAATTCTAATATTTCATGGTCTTTCTCATGGTTTGAGATTTTTGTTTGTTTGCTTTCCTAAAATTCTCCCTGGACACTTCATTCTTTTTACCCAGTAGGTGAAAGAGGCAGGATTTCCATGGGTGCTGTCTTTGGAATTACTTTGAAGCTATCCACGACGGTACTAAACAATAAGATATACTGTGTATAAAATATTATCAAATACCTTTAAAGAGAATATCAAATAAAAGTGACTTTAAGGGATGGAAAAAGTCCTTTCAAGACCAAAGTTATGAAAACAGTGGTAGTCTAGAAAGTTAGGGACAAAGAAATTCTTGCATGACTGGGGAAAGCTTATGTCACTCATCCTAGGGCAAGGTGAAAAAATAAACTGTAAAGTAGGAAAGTAATATATTATGAAGACATGGAAAGCCTAGATTTAATTTGAGAAGTAATCTAGAAATAGAATTAAGGAGTTCACTGACAAACTACCAAGCAAACAAAAATCCCAAAGGGGAAAAACAAAAAGAAAAACAAAACAAAACAAAACAAAAAACAGAAATATAGGACCTAGGGCATCATTCAAGCTTGACTGTTTCAGCTCCAGAAATTCTTTCAACTACTATAAACCCAGCTTCCTCCTCTCAGTTCCCACTAAATTCCATAACTAGTTTTCTTAAAGAATAGGCCTAATTATATTCCTTTCATGCTCAATTAAATTCTGTGATTTTTTTTTAACTGGGCCACATTAATTATAAATCCATTAAGTGGGCACTGAAGGGCCTTTGTTAATGTCCTACCTACTCTTCCAATATTACCACCCTGTTGTTTTTCTTCAAGTGAACCGTATGGTCAAATCAAAGTCAAAGTCTACCTGCTCATCAAAGAAGCACATGCATTAATGCTTCCTGTGTTTTGCTGACAATTATTTCACTCTTAGTGTGGCTTGCACGTTAGTAGAAGTACTACTACAATGATTACAATAACGATGCTAATGATAGGGAACTTGGATGAAGACACACCAGAGTCAGCAGCTGTGACCCACATTTTGCAAATACTTTCTAATTTACTGTTTACAGCATCACTGTCATAACATGCTATCATTTTTATCATATACACAGTATGCTGACACTTACCAAGGTTATAGTTTGCATTCTGGACTTCATTACATTAATGAAAGAAGTAATGACATCACCTCGGATGTCAAGTCCAGAACACAGGTACTCTCACAAAAACATACCAAACACTAAATTTTCTTGCCCTTACACTTAAGTCTTCTTTGCCCAATCTGGCTTTCTTTATATTGATCGCATAGTGTCTCACTTCCACACAACTTATTCTCTTTAATTTCATTTCATTTCCTCTTTCATTCTTGCCATTCATATATTCTTCCAAGAGATTGTTAAGATTGACCTTAATTTACTCAGATAAAAAGCATGATTTTATATGACCTTAAGTCCTCATGGAAAACCTGCTAATAATATGAATTTAGACTAACTTTTATCCATTGGAAGACCTAATGGTTGTAGAGGTTTCTATGCCAGGATGCTAATAATTATGCAACTCTAGAAGCAATAGATATTAATCTACAGGCTGAGTCAAAGGAGCAGGGAAAGAAATTACCCTGTAATTATTCAGTGCTCATATTCTTTTATGCACTGACCCAGAAAGTAATAAAATATAGGCTGTAAAGTACATTTTATTTTATAACGGATAAGAACAACTTCTAAAGAATTTAGCCATGAGACCAAAGAGCTAACAACAACAGCAGCAGCAGCAAATACCCGTGAAATGTCAATATGAAGTAAATACTGACTTGGTCACCAGAACACAGAACATTCCCAGAATTCTTAATTTACCAAGCAAGGAAGTTTTGTAACATTGATATGTGGATGATATGTAAACTGATGATATGGTTTCCTGAAACAAACAAACCAAAATTGACACAAGAGTTTTCGTTAGACATGCCATATTGGCCTAGAGAAAATGCTAAGGAAAGATCACATAAGCTCTCTTTGGAAAGGAGTCCTTAAAAAATGAGTGTTCTTGTATTAGACTGCGTAAACCCATGATATAATGCACTCCTTAACAGAAAAAGTGTGTTTTAAATAATATGTTATTTACATGTGTGCATGTGGTGGCATGATATTGCGGACATAAGTGCCCTCCCACACAAGAAGATCTTCAGGTAACAACCAAGCGAGTTCTGCAACATCGATATATGGAAGATATGCAAAGGATTTTAAGGAGCCTCTGCTGGGTTTGATCTCCAGATCATTGTAAGTAACCCTGAAGCAGTTCTGGGAAAACAGTCAGGTACTCTTCGAGAGAGGCTAGCATCCTTATTGCTGAGCTGTCTTTCTAGCCTCCCACTTATCTTCTTCAATGTATAACTGAATCTGTAATGTAATGACAAAAAACCAATACTATGTAAATGGCGACTGAAAATAATATAGTCATGTTAAAGTTCAGAATATAATTTGCATATAGCTGACCACATGAAAACAAAATAGAAGTTTAAATAGATATATCTAAGCTTATGAAGGAATAAAGAAAGTTAACATTTTGATGGTGTGAATTGTTGTATTCAAATCAGCCAAATATTGGCTTCCACTATATATGCCTTCTTTTTTTAAATTAAATTTTATTTTATTAATTACACTTTATTCATTTTTTATCCGCCCATAAGCCCCTCCCTCTTCCCCTACCGGTCCCACCCTCCCTCCCCCTTCTTCACGCATGCCCCTCCCCAAGTCCACTGGTAAGGGAGGTCTTCCTCTCCTTCCTTCTGATCTTAGTCTATCAGATTTCATCAGGAGTGGCTGCATTGTCATCTTCTGTGGCCTGGTAAGGCTGTCAAAGAGCAAGCCAATCAGATTATGTCAGAGGTAGTCCCCCTTCCTATTACTCTGTAACCCACTTGGACACTAAACTGCCATAGGCTACATCTGTGCAGTGGTTCTAGGTTATCTCCATGCCTGGTACTTGGTTGGAGTATGAGTCTCTGGGAAGACCCCTGTGTTCAAATTTCTGGTTTTGTTATATATACCTTCTTAAATATCTACCAGTGTAACATATTATTTACATTGAAAGACTTACATTTGAAATTATTTTTAGATACATATACTCAGCACAATTTGGGAATATTTAATTTTCTTTTTTTTTAATTTTTGTCATTATTATTATTATTTATTAAAATTAATTCACTTTGAATCCCAGCTGTAGTCCCCTCCCTCATTTCCTTCCAGTCTCACCCTCACTTCTTTTTCCACCTCTATGTCCTGCCCTTAGTCCACTGATAGGGGAGGTCCTCCTCCCCTACTAGCTGAACCTAGCCTAACAGGTCTCATCAGGACTGTCTGGATCCTCTTTCTCTGTGGCCTAGTTAGGCTTCCTCTCTAGGGGCAGGTGATCAAAGAGCTGGCCACTGAGTCCCTGTTAGAGACTTCCCCTGTTCCCCTTACTAGGGATCCCACAAAGATACTGAGCTCCCCACAGGTTACATCTGAGCAGGCTGCCTAGGTCCTCTCCATACATGGTTCTTGGTTGATTCATCAGTGTCTGCAGGACCACATGAGCCCAGATTTTTTGGCTCTTTTAGTCTCCTTGTGGAACTCCTGTCACTTCCTTGTCTTTCTATCTTTTTTTTATATATATATATAACATTCTCTGCTCTCTGCCCAAAGTTTGGCTATGAGTCTCAGCATCTTTGATACCCTGATAGGGAGAGTCTTTCAGAGGTCCCCTCTGGAAGGCCCCTGTATTGTTCCTTGTCTTCTACCTCCAATCCTTGTTTACTCTTCTGAATGAAAATTAAGCCTTTTTCCTATGGTCCTCCTTATAGTTTAGCTTCTTTAGGGCTATAGATTTTTAGTGTGTTTATCCTATATTATATGGCAAATATCCACTTATTAGTGAGTATATACCATGTGTGTCTTTCTACTTCTGAGTTACCTCTCTCACGATGATCTTTTCTAGTTACATCATTTTCCTGTAAATTTTATGAACCTCATGAAACTAAAAAGCTTCTGTAAAGCAAAGGATACTGTCAACAGAACACAACTAATAGACTGGGTAAAGATCTTCACCAAACCTACATCTGACAGAGGGCTAATATCCAGAATATGTAAAGAACTCAAGAAATTAAACACCAATAAACTAAGTAATCCAATTAAATGGGGTACTGAGCTAAACAGAGAATCTCACCAGAGGAATATGAGTGGCAGAGAAACAATTAAAGAAAGTCTTAACATCATTAGTCATCAGGGAAATGAAAATCAAAACTACAAAACTACTCTGAGATTTCATCTCACACCCATCAGAATAGCTAAGGTCAAAAACTCAAGGGATGATGCCTGCTGGAGAGGTTGTGGAGAAAGAGGAGCCATCTTCCATTGCTAATAGGAATGTAACCTTGTACAACCAGTTTGGAAATCAATCTGGAGCTTTTTCAGAATATTAGGAATAGTTCCACCTCATGATCCAGCTATACCACTCTCAGTCATATATCTGAAAGATGCTCAGCCATCCAACAAGGACATTTACTCAACTACAAAGCAGAGTTATACATAATAGCCAGACCTGGAAACAACCTAGATATCCTTCAACTGAAGAATGGATACAGAGATTGTGGTATATATAGACAATGGGATAGTTTACTTCTTTTTCAAAATTAATTAATTTGTTTTTATTTATTATAATTTATTCACTTTGTATCCCACCTGTACAGCCTCCTCTGTCATCCCGTCCTAATAAAATATTCCCTCTCTCTTCTCTCATAAACCCTCCTCCAAGTCCTTCTTCTCTTCTATCTGACCCTGGCCTATCAGGTCTCATCAGGACTGTCTGTATTGCCTTCCTCTGTGGCCTAGTAAGGCTGCTCTCCACTCAGCTGGAGGAGATCAAAGAGTCAGCCACTGAGTTCATGTCAGAGACAGCCGTTGTTCCCATTCTAGAGAACCCATTTGGAAACTGAGCTGGGATGGGTTACATTTGTGCGGGAGTTTTGAGTTATCTCCATGCATGGTCCTTGGTAGGAGTATAAGTTTCAGAAAATAACTCTGTGTCCAGATTCTTTGGTTCTGTTGCTCTCCTTGTCAAGCTCCTGTCCCTTCCAGGTCTTTCATCTCTCCCTTCTTTCGTAAGATTCCCTGCACTCTGCCCAAAGATTGGCTATTTGTTTCAGCATATACTTTGATGCTCTGATAGGTAGAGTGTTTCAGAGACCCCCTAATCTTCTTACCCAGGGTCCTCCTTCTTGCTTAGCTTCTTTAGGTGTACAGATTTTAGTACGTTTATCCTGTGTTATATGTCTAATATCCCACTAATAACTAATAACCACTAATATCTAATAATCCACTTATGAGTGGGTTATAGTTGTAGTTACCTGAATGTCTGTTCATTTTCATTATAACATCTGTTTCAGTTCTACATGGTAGGGATTCTCTTTATGTGACACATTCCACTATATCGGAGCCTGTTTGGTAATAATAAATAATTTTATTTTGTTGAGTGCTGTATAGTTTATTAACTTATAAATCAACTCTGGAAAGTAGGCAAGCAGCATATAAGTAGTTTCTTTTTTTTTTTTCAGTCCTAGACAAGGTTCAAATATCTAGCATGTGTTCGTGAGTTTTGGTAACCTTTGAGGACACTGTCTATTTCATGATGTTTTCTTATTTCTTAGATGGGAGTCTTTTGACATTTATGAGTTAAATGTGCTCTTTTATATTCTTGTATTTTGAGTATGTGGACTGCATATTTACCAATACAATTTCTTTTAGCATAGGTTACATTCTATTATTATGTCTCTAGAATCTAGTAGTTAGTCGTTGATGAGCAATAGTTGTTTGAGTTTCAATTCCTTCACAAAGGCACATAGCAGCAACTGTTTGGGATCTAATACAAACATTCCACTTTTATCTCTGTTGCTTAACTATGGAAGACTGCTGTTCCCAGAGGACAATATACAGGTGTTCTGCAGTTAAGATTCAGCTAATCTTGCCGCTATCACTAGACATATAGAATGTTCCAATATAGTTAAGACATAGATTGATTTTTAAAGAACAGAGTATATTCAATACTTCAGCAAAGTTTCATTATTCATAGACTCTGTGTCTCCAGTGTTTCTAGCCACTTCATGTTAACTTACTGGCCATTATTTTACCAATTGATTTTGCTTTAACTGTCATTTCAATAACCAAAAAAATCAGTATAGTGCTGACTAGTAGTATATTAGTAAAATAAGCCAAATATTTATGACGGTTACTTTGGAATTAGAGTTCATAGTTTCATTATAACTAATCATCCTTCAATAGGTTTATTATAAGAACATTTAAGAAGTGTCAAATTGTATATTAAATTCAACGTACTTTCTTTCTCTTTTTTCATATGTACATACATATATGTATAATACATATATGTGCTTGTGTGTAAATATATGATATATTCATGTCTTAGTTACTGTTCTATTGCCGTGAAGGAAATCTTGACCAAGGCAACTCTTATAAAACAAAAATTTAATTGGGAGCTTTCTTACAGTTTCAGATTTTTAGTGCATTATTGTGGTGGAAAATATGCAGGTATGGCACTGGAAAACTAGCTGGGAGCTTTACATTTGATCCACAGGGAGCATATATATATACACACATATACATGTACACACATATATATGACTGTGTGTGTGTATGAGAGAGGTAGGAAAGAGCTAGAGAAGGATAAAAATTGACATGGGTTTTGAAACCTTGAAGCCCACCCTAGGACACACCTCCTAGTACAAGGCGACAACTAATAACCTTTAAAAACTGTTCATCAGCTGGGATGAATTATGCAAATATATGTGCATTGGGGCATGCTCATTTAAACCACCACTCTACACTTAATTCACACACACACATATGCATACATGGTGTGTGAAAATCCAAGTATGTATATGAACATGCTGTAGTACAGTATACATTGTATACTTGTCTTTTCCTATTTTTCTTCAATAAATTTACTGGATGGTCTTGATTGCCATATTTTAAATGTCACTTAACAAACTAGACTTTTCAACAAACCTGTCTTAAGATTTTATTATAAACCACCTTTTTTATTGTTTCATATTCTTAATATTAGAATTTTTCATTATTGTTTTCATTCTTTTTATAAAACTTCTCTTTAGGGCTAATTTAAATAACATCTTTTCATTCTTTCAATCATCTCATCCAATTCACAAAATTGTATTTAAAGTTCAATGCCTAATAGAATTTTAGTTAAAATTTTATTTTGAAAAGAAATCAAAGCTGTTTAACAGTTTTGATTTTTTACTGTTTTTTATTAAAATAGTCATCAATATATTAACCCACAAGATTAAAATTACACATTTGGTCGTATTTTTCAGACTTATTTCACTAATTAACATGAGTGACATGTCTACAATAAAATTCCCTTACAAATGTCACATGTGTCTTTTATGTACTAATGCTTTGTGTTTATTTGATACAGTAAAGGTTCCCCTTTATAGCATAAATTCCAAGTCTTGGTGATGTAAACTTTTGTTTGTCATTGAGCAGTGCTTCAGCATAATTGGGAAAGACTCCAAAAGGGATTTGTGATGAATAATGAAGCTTCTTCTAGTTTTCCATGTTAAGCTAACAGTGTCTTCCCCTCTTAGGAGTGTTCTTATATCATTAACCTTTCCTTTTGTTTTGTTCACTGTGCTGTTCTTTTGATGGCCAAGCTACTCTGACAGGCTAATCTACTCTACTGTAAAGGACTACCAAAAAACTGGTCTACTGCCCCTGTGGACATGGCTGTTATTATTTCTAGTCTTTGTCTACAATTCTTAGGCATTGGAGAATATATTCCCTCTAGCTTTCCTAATGATACTGCTGGTTTCCAGGGAACAAAAATGTGTAAATACAAGTGTGTTCGAAGTCTAAGTGTTTATTCATCATTTATTTGAATTAATCCCTAATCCTAATCCTAGTCTGGGCTACCCTGTAGTAGCCCAGTGATCCTCCTTTCTCAGCCTCCAACTACTGTGATATCAGGATGAAGCCATTTCAGAAAAGCACTAAAATATCATTTTACCCTAAGTTTTATCAATATTGGGATAACAACTCATTAATGAATGAGATATTTCTTAATATTGTGACATAAATAAAATGCCTTTATTTCAAAGTATGGTGTTCATAGGTCTGCATGCACACACCATTCACAGTCCTCAAGCATAAACCCATCCTGCAAACATTTTGCCAATGCAACGACTCTTACTAAAAGTATAGTCTTGTGAAGAAAATTTAAAAATATGCTAAGCATAAAAATTGAATAGTCATTTTCAAATGCTATATTGTTTTTTTAGATGAGATATGTGTTTTCTTTTTCTTTTTAATTTATATTTTATTTATTTTTGTAATTTGTATATTTTCTATTCCAATTTTAGTCCTCCCTTATCTCCCCCCATTCCCACTCTCCCTGCCTTTTACCTCCTGTCCCTCTCCCGTAATCCATAGAAAAGAGGAGTTGGACTCCCCTACCATCTG
Organism: Psammomys obesus; assembly: GCF_907164565.1. Classification (NCBI taxonomy): domain Eukaryota; kingdom Metazoa; phylum Chordata; class Mammalia; order Rodentia; family Muridae; genus Psammomys; species Psammomys obesus. Next base: position 8,711,987 of record NW_026596240.1, on the reverse strand, counting down.
ACCCTAGCATATCAAGTTCCATCAGGACTTCCTATTTCCTCTTCCTCTATGGCCTGGGAAGTGACCACAGACCAGGCAACAAAGTCCCTATCAGAGACAGCTCCTGCTCCCCTTACTAGAAAACCCACGTGGAGACTGAGCTGCCTGTAGACTCCATCTCTCCGTGAATGTTTGGTTGGTTGGTACATCAGTCTCTGCAGAGCCCCCTGAACCCAGAGTTGTTGGCTTTGTTGGTTGCCTTGTGGAGCTTCTGTCCCCTCCTGGTCCTTCTATTCCCCCACACTTCCATAAGATTTCCTAGCTTTGCCCAAAGTTTGGCTGTGTGTCTCAGCATGTGCTTCAATCCCCTGATCAGCGGAGTCTTTCAGAGGATATCTACGGTAGGCTTCCATCCTGTTTTATGTCTTCAACGGCTTCTGGTGACTATTCTATTTGTCCTTCTGAATGAGAATTACATACCCTCCCTAGGGTCCTCCTTGTTCTTTAGGTCTGTGAATTTTAGTATGTTTATCCTATATTATATGGCTAATATTAACATATAAGTGTGTATATACTATGCGTGTCTTTTAGCTTCTGGGTTATCTCACTGAAGATGATCTTTTCTAGGCCCATCCATTTGCCGGCAAATTTCATGATTTCCCTGTTGTTAAAAGCTGAGCACTTTTCTACCAAATTTTCTTTATCCATTCTTTAGCTGAATAACATTTAGTTTGTTTTCAGTTTCTGGCCATTATAAATAAAGCTTCTATTAACATAGTTAAGCAAATGTCCTTGTTGTATGGTGGAGCACCTTTTGAGTATATGCCCATGAGTGGTATAGCTGGATCTTGAAGTCGCACTATTCCTAATTGCCTGAGAAAGGACCAGATTGATTTCCAAAGTGGTTGTACAAGTTTGTATTCCCACCAGCAACATAGTAATAATTCCTTTTTTCCAGATACTCACCAGCATATGCTGTCACTTAAGTTTTTGATTTCTAGCATTTCTTTGTAGTGTAAGAGGGAATTTCAGAGTTGTTTTGACTTATAGTTCCCTAATATCTAAGGGCATTGAACATTTCTTTAAGTGATTCTTGGCCATTCTACAATCCTCTGTTGTGAATTCTTGGCTTAGCTTCATACCATTTTTTAATTAGATTATTTGGTTTGTTGGTGTTTAATTTATTGAGTTATATATATATATATTTATTTATTTATTTATAAATATAAATATATAAACATATTTAAGCTCTGTCAGATGTAGGGTTGGTGAAGATTTTTTTTTTCCAGTCTATAAGCTGTTGTTTTGTTCTGTTGACAGTGTCCTTTGCTTTATAGAAAGTTTTCAGTTTCGTGAGGTCCCATTTATTAATTGATGATCTTAAAGCCTGAGCTATTGGTGTTCTGTTCAGGAAGTTGTCTTCTGTGCCAATGAGTTCAAGACTATTTATTTTTTAATTAAATGTTTTTTTAATATTAATTAAAGTTTATTCAATTTTTATCCCAGTTGTAGCCCCTACCTCACTCCCTCCCAATCTCAACCTCCCTCCCTCATCTCCTCCCATGGCTCTCTCCAAGTCCACTGATAGAGGAGGTCCTCCTCCCCTTCCATCTGATCCTAGCTTATCAGGTTTCATCAGGAGTGGCTGTATTGTCCTCCTCTGTGGACTGGCAAGGCTGTTCCCCCTTCAGGGGGGAGTAGCCAAACAGCACTCCATTGAGTTCATGTCAGAGACAGTCCCTGTTCCTCTTACTAGAGTACCCACTTGGACAATGAGCTGCCATGGGCTCCATCTGAACAGAGGTTCTAGGTTATATCCATGAATGGTACTTGGTTGGAGTATCAATTTCAGAAAAGACCCCTGTCCCCAGATATTTTAGTTCTGTTGCTCTCTTTGTGGAGCTCCTGCCCTTCCCAGGTCTTACTATCTCTCCTTTCTTTCATAAAATTGCCTTCACTCTGTCCAAAGTTTGGTTATGAGTTTCAGTATCTGCTTTGATACACTGCTGGGTAGAGTCTAGAGGCTCTTACCCAATTTTTCATCTAACAGATTTAGAATGTGTCTGGTTTTAAGTTGAGTTCTTTGATCCACTTGGTCTTTAATTTTGTGCAAGGTAAGAAATTTGGATCTCGGAAAAAAGCAATTGAAAAAGTCATTAGAAAATGGAAAGATCTCCCATGTTCATTGATAGGCTTAACAGTAAAAATGGTCATCCTACGAAAAGCAATCTACAGATTCAATACAATTACATAACATTCCAACTCTATTCTTTACAGATCTTGAAAGAAAAATTCTCAAAGTCATATGACTCTGAGACTTAATCAATCCTGTACTATATAATTTCTGACCTTATGTTGTACTATAGAGCAACAGTAGTAAAAACTGCATGGTATTGTCCTAGAAATATACTGGTAGATGAATGGAACAGAATCAAAGACCCAGAAATTAACCCACACATCTACAGACATTTGATTTTTGACAAAAAAGCCAAAACCATAAAATGGAAAAAAGATAGTATCTTACAACAAAGATATCTTTGTTGTAGATACAAAGGCTGCTGGTCTAACTGGATGTCTACATGCAGAAAAATGCAAATAGATCCATATTTATCATCCTGCACAAAATCCAATGTTATAGTCTGATCACCTAATTCCATTTACCATTCAAAACTTGAGACATGCATACAAATTGGTGTACAAGATTTAAAACATTCCAGATAATTTTGTTGTTGTTGTTTTCTTTTAGATAAGGCTTTCTGTATCTCAAGCTGGCTTGAATTTATTTTGTAGCCCACGTTGGTCTCTGACTCATGATAAACCTCATGCATAAGTGTCTGCTGTATGCACACTGCCATGGCCCTAATTTCCTATTTATTTCTTTGTGCAAAAAGAAAAAAAATCTATACTCTACAAATGCAACTCACTTCTGCAGCTAGGGAATTCAAAATAATTCCTTATCATAGACATTTGACTCTTCCTCTTCTTTTTTATAATAGATGACAAACTTTTACTCTTATTGATATTTCCAAACCATCAGATAAATGTTTGTATATTTCATTGTGTTTAAATATGTCTTGCTATGTATGTGGTTCTGTTTTTTTGCTTTGGGTTTGTCATTGGAAACAATGGTTGATACAACTCTCTTTGGATTTTTTATTGGTTTATGCCTGTGTGAGGATGGCAGAAAAAAAAATTGACAGGTTTTTTTAAACTTATTTGTGGTGTTATGTAGCCATTTTGTCTGAGTTATTAGTACTCAGGAGATAAAACAAGAGCAACAAAGAGATAAAAAGCTTTTTCTACAGAAAAAGCTCTAAAATCTTGTGAATATTTGTAAGGACACCCTAAGGAAATAGCAACAGTAGTAACTGATCTGCAGATGACATTCTCATCTGCTGAGACATCTCTAAGATGTACAGGTAACAATAGGGACGAAACTTTGTAAGCTGTTTCCTATGATGGGGCAGAACATCTGAAGAAGCAGCTGTTAATGACGTATTTGTACTTGTATAGGTAAACCCTCACCAATATTCCCGTAAATTTTTATATCACAATTACTGATTCACTAGGTTAGACCTTGGTGGGATTGTCTCACCAATGTAAATACCTTATCTACGGTGAATAGGCATTTGATCTTATCTCCCCAGGAAAGATAATTAGTGAAGGTATACATAGTCAGGTTTGAATTTTCTAAGCACTCTTGAATTTATCTCAGTATTATGTTAATGAAATGCCCTCTGTTATCCTAACATTACAATGAAAATTACCCCAAGCTGACATGCTTAAAGAAAATATTTTGTTTTTCCTTCTAGCTGAGACTCCTAACAGGGGTGGAGGTGGGGGGACATGAAGACTGAAGTGACCACCTCCTAGACAGGTAGGACTAGTGGAAAGAGGGGATCAACAACCCGTTGACAAAACCTGTGAATGAAAAATGACCCTGCCTACAAGAAGTGTAGGGGTAGGGAGGGAACAAAGAGAAAATGGAAATCCAAGTAAAATTGGCCCAAACTGAGACCCACCCCACAGAGAAAGCAAGCATCTGACACTAATAATGATACTGTGGTATGCTTTTAGACAGGAGCCTAACTTGACTGTCCTTGGAAGGCTCCAGCCAAGAGCAGATTGACACAGAGGCTGGGACTTGTAATCAAGCCTGGGGCAGAGCTCTGGGGATGCTTCAGAAGTGTTAGGGGAAAGATGGAAGGATCTGGAGGGAACAGGAACCTCAGAAGACCAACAGAGACAACTAACCCGGTCACATTTGGGTTTTCAAAGGCTGAGGCATCAAATAAGGAGAATATATGATCTGGACCTAGCCCCCACCCCTGAACACATGAAGCTGATGGGAGGCTTGATCTTCAAATGGGGCGCCTGGCCAGTGGAGGGGGTGGGGGCACTGTTTCTAACAGGGAATCTATTGCCTGCCTTTGGATCACTTCCCCCTGGCAGGGCTGCCTTGCCTATCCTCAGGAGATGAAGATATGCTCAGTCCTGATGTGACTTGATGTGCTGGGAAGGGTTGATATGGGAGGAGCTCCCCTTTTCTGGGGGAAAAGGGAGAGGGGAAGGGGGAAGGATAGGATATTGGGGCACTGGGAGAAGGAGAGAGAGGGAGCATCCTTGGGATGTAAAATCAATAAGTTAATATGGAATTAAAAAATAAAAGAATTAAACAAAATAAAATAAAATAAACATTCTTAACCTGATATTATTTAAAGGTATTTAGTTTGTGTTTTTAATCCATAATTTACATAATAATCCTTAATACATCTTACTATATATATATATATATATATATATATATATCAGAAATATTACAATGGAATTGTCTATTATTGAAAATATTATTCACATCATGCATATATTTAAATAATTTTGTAGAATATCTAGAATAGGTGATTTCTATAACTTTCTTTGATGTCTCTTTTATTATGCTAGTAACTACTTGACTCAGTTATACTGTATTTTATTTTATTTTATTTTTTATTTTTATATTTTTATTTTTCTTTTTAGTTACATTTTGTTAACTCTGTGTCCCAGCTGTATCCCGCTCCCTCATTCCCTCCCCAACCCCACACTCCCTCCCTGGTCTCCTCCCTGCCCCTTTCCAAGTCCCCTGATAGGGGAGGACCTCCTCCCCTTTCATCTGACCCTGTTTTATCAGGTATCTTCAGGG
>NW_026596240.1:8598971-8706819 GCF_907164565.1 Psammomys obesus | reverse complement strand
GTGCTGCTGTCACTGCCAGGTTATGAGGTCTTGCTGCAGCTGGAGATTTCAGGGTGGTCACGTCAGTGGGAATCGTGGTAACCAGCCTTTCTGTTCTCTGGTTTGGCCCTGGTTAGTCTTAAACTGGAGGGCTGATGTGCCCCGCCAGCTCAGTGCTGCTCCGCCGCCAGGTTAGAAAGTCCCGCTGTAACTGGAGACTGAGTTGCTAGTCCACATGCTTTCTGGGAAGTCCTGGAGGCTCCTCACTGTGCTCTCCAAGCTTCGGAGGCCCAGCGCCTGGTGTGTCTAGCTTGTATGGCGTTTCTGTCTGGTTTTGGTGAGTATATAGCGTATTCTCTGTCACTGTGGGATTGGGCGGGCCGTACCGTCAGTGATGGCGCTCCTGCGGAGCTAGTATGGCGTCTAGCAGACTCGGGCCCTGGGAGGATGGTGCAGCTGCTGCGCGTGAATCTGGGGCTCCGAGACACAGTACTGTTGGGCTTTGCCGATAAAGGGCTTGGGGCTCTGCCTCAGTGGCTGCAGGCCCCAGGCAGTTAGGTCTGCGCTTAGAAAGGCGAGTCTGAGAAAGGGCAGTCGCTGTGCTGAGGAGGAGGGAGGTCTGGGGGAGGGGAGTGCCAAGAAATCAAAGGATCGTTTCTCACCTTCCCCAAACAAGTCCCTGGGTGACCCGAGACCAAGGTTTTCACCTCCTGTGATGTTCCCTGTTGTTTAGAACGTCTCTCCGTTGTTTCCCTTGCTTCAGAAGTTCTTCCACTCATCAACTCAGATCTTTATCTCTTCCACAGCTCGGAAACTGTGTGTGCTAGTCGCCATCTTGGCTCCGCCCCCGTTATACTGTATTTTAAATACATTTCAAATCCAGCAACTGTCTTTGTCTTTATTTATATTTTATTTTTCATTTTAATTCTTAATATGTATTTCAGATTATTTTATTGGCTTTATTAGTATCACAAAATTCCCATCTCTCCATGAATCACTATTCAAAATCACTTTTTTAAATTTTTTTATTTAGCTTTTATTAATTACACTTTATTCATTTTGTATCCCCCCATAAGCCCCTCCCTCTTTTCTTCCCGGTCCCACCCTCCCCTCCTTTCTGCATGCATGCCCCTCCCCAAGTCCTCTGATAGGGGAGGTCTTCCTCTCCTTCTTTCTGATCTTAGTCTATCAGTTCTCATCAGAAGTGGTAATTGATTGGCTCGCCTAGGAAACAATATGACATTCAAATTATTGGTCAAAAATGGTCTTTTTGATCAATACTGTTTAGTACGAATTTAAAAGAGCAATTTTTTATTTCCCTCTTTTTTTTTTTTTTTTGCAAATATCAGCATTCTATAAAGATAACATAATTCAATGGCTAGGAAATTTTAGTATATTACTATTTTAACTTAAAAAAAAACTGGCACAAAATGAACTTTTAATCCACACTGATATTAGTACTGTTCTCAGATACAAATTATATTGTTAAAATGATAATAGATGCTTTTTGCAACTAACAAACGATTCACCTATTTTTTTATATGTGTAAACTCCATTCCTCCTTTTTAGTTCTACTATGATCACAACATTTATTTCTTTAGGTAGGCATCTGTCACACATTCTAGGTCCATAGTAGTGTAGTAAATCATACAAAACTTTCTGCTCAATTCAGTGTATCTGTTAAAATCTTTCTGGGAAAGTTTTTACTTTTCAAGAAGCAGAAGCAAGTGTTTCTCATGGACGTTTTATCCACAGTTAGAATGTGTCCTGTCTCAGGAACTGTGATCTAAAAAAAAAAAAAAAAAAAAAAAAAATCATTTTTTTTGTAGACTGTCCTAAGCAATTATCTAATCATCCTCGACAATAAGGGAACTTTACTTTATTACTTTATTACTGAAGAGATGTTTCCTGTATTTTATCAAGCTCTTTGTGTGGATACAACTTTAGAGGATAACATAAAACTAAATACTATCAATGCCTTTGTTTATGAAAAATTATCAAATTATGCTGAGAGAACACAGAATTAGATTGTTAAATGGGGTATGTAAGGGCATACTTTTAATACTAGGACTTGGGAGGCTGAAGCAGAAGTATGACTTATCCAGTTATAATGTAAAAAAGGAAATATAAATTCTTGAAATGTAGCTAAAACTTGTCCAATAACCAGGAACCTGGTAAATGAATTTAGAGTCGTAGAATTGGCATAAATCTAAGTTGGTTTTAGTGCAGTTCTTACAAGATATTTGATACATTTTCAGATGAAACTTTGATATTATAATAGAATTTTTTTAAAACTGCATTTGGATGGATGCATGGATTAATTCCTACTTAAAATGATAGTAAGGCAAGACTTTTTTTCCTCATCAATTCTTTTTTTTTAAATTTTTATTTTTTTAATATTAATCATAGGTTATTTACTTTGTATCCCAGCCATGGCCCCCTCCATTTTTTTCCCTCCCAATTCCACCTTCCCTCCCTCATCTCCTCCCTGTTTCTTTCCAAGTCCACTGCTAGGGGAGGTCCTCCTCCCCTTCCATCTGACCCTAGCTTGTCAGGTATCTTCAGGACTGGCTGCAATGTCCTCCTCTGTGACCTACCAAGGCTGTTCTTCTTTTGGGGGATAAGGGGTGGTAAAGGAGCCAGTTGTTGACTTCATGTCAGAAATAGTTCCTGTTCCCCTTACTAGGGTAACCCACTTGGATACTGAGCTGCCATGGGCTACATCCAAGCAGGCGTTCTAGGTTATATCCATAATGGTCCTTGGTTGGAGAAACAGTCTCATAGAGGACCCCCATGACCTGATATACTTTGTCCTTGTGGAGCTCCTGTCCTCTCCTAGTCATATTAACTCCCCCTTTTATCATATGATTCCCTGCACTCTACCGAAGGTTTGGTAACGAGTCTCAGCATCTGCTATGATGAGGCAAGACTTTAGGTCTTGAAAATATATGCCTTGAAGACCTAGCCAGACTCTGTTTCAAACAAAATGTTATTTTTAGAAGATGAGGTGATTACCTTTCAACTCTTTTGAAATCCATAACTGATTACAATTTACATATGATGTCTATCATACCTAAGAAAGTTATTGAAAAAAATATAAACCCTCCTCATTCAAGGCTTTCTTTACTGAAAAGAGGAAAAGAACTGTGCCTGGTCAGGGAACTGTGCAAATCCCAGCCTCAAGTTTCAGAAGCATTAGTTTGATTGACTGTATTCAAATAGGTGTATCACATGGAATTTTTCCACTTATTTGTGGATATCAGTATAATAGTTAATGGCAAATGATGAACTTTTGCATTTTTATGAGTATCAATTCATTTAAATATCAACATAAAGTTTTATTTATGCTAACAATAATTTAAGCAATGCCAAAAAAGGAAAAAAAGTCACTTCTATCATTTGCTACCTTTATATCCCATAAATATGTTTTTGAAACCTTAAGGATGTCCATGGATTTATTATTTCAATTACCCTGTTAATGATACATACTATCTGAATTGACAAGGATGTTTGAATATTTTGCCGCATACAACTAAATCAATTCACAGAGGTGTGTTAAGAAAACACAAATTTATGAATATAGAGATTCATGGTATGTAGGAGCCCCGAATGGAGAAGAGAGAGTTTTGCTCTGCAGCAGTAAAAAAATGCATACATTCTGTGCCATGAAATAATATATAATAGGAGTAAGCAATCACTCTATTGAATGGTTTGGTAGCTCTATAAAACAAAGCAGCTTTGTGTTTGCTTCCTTTCTGGAGTGGTATAGAGTCATGCTTGCATCAGGGAAAAAGAACCACCACTTATTTATAAAATAAATGACTAATATTTCTAACTAATGACACTGATAATGCTTTATATTATAACAAAGTTATAAGAATACATTTTCAAATGTGTAAATTCTCATAGGCGTTATTGAGTATCTGACTTTATTTTTCTTTATCCACTTTATGTATCATGTCCTCTTTAGACCAAATTTCATATAAAAGCCTCTTGCTAAGGCAATATGAAGAGATTTTATGAAAATTATCTTCATCTCAGCATAGGAAACAATGCAGAATTTGAAATATTCTTTAACAATATCATAATCCAGGCTTGTGAGGAAATTTCTGGCTTAAGTGGCTGATCTTGAACCTTGATACAGTCTTCTAGACAATATCAAAATGTATTGATGCCTGGAAATCTTGTTAGATCCTTTTCGTCAAAATTCATGGGCAGAAGAAAAAGGTTGTGGCATGCCTTAAAACTTGGTTTTAGTATGTTTATCCTATCTTATAGGTCTAGTACCCACTTATAAGTGAGTATACACTGTGTGTGTCTTTCTGCTCCTGTGATACCTCACTCAGGATGATCTTTTCTAGATCTCACCATTTGCCTGCAAATTTCATGATTTCCTTGTTTTTAATTACTGAGTAGTATACCATTGTGTAAAAGTATCACAATTTCTGTATCCATTCCTCCGTTGATGGACATCTGGGTTGTTTCTAGGTTCTGGCTATTACAAATAAAGCTGCTACAAACATGGTTGAGTTCCCTAGTAAGGGGAACAGGGACTATTTCTGACATGAACTCAATGGCTGGCTGTTTGACTTCCCCCCTCCCCCAAGGGAGGAGCAGCCTTGCTAGGCCACAGAAGAGGACACTGCAGCCAGTCCTGAAGATACCTGATAAGCTAGGGTCAGATGGAAGCTAGGGTCAGAATGGAGGGCTTCCCATATTAGTGAACTTGGAAAGGGGCATGGGAGGAGATGAGGGAGGGAGGGTAGGATTGGGAGAGATTGAGGGAGAGGACTAAGGCTGCGATACAAAGTAAATAACCTGTGATTAATAAAAGGAATAAAAATTAAAAAAAAAAAACACCTTGGTTTTAAGTTGCCTTAAAAGCTCTTACAGGAGTGTGGTAAGATTACATAAAAGATCTCTGTTCAGCAGATCTTATTAAATATTGACGGTAGGTAGAGATAGACATAGTTATACAGGACTTGGAGGTAGGCAGTTTACCCATTGAGCAATCTCACTCATGCAATCGCACGATGTTTCTGACGACTAATTTTTTGAATGCAATTTTAATTTGTATATATTTAATTTTTCTCTTTCATGATTTTATCTGGCCAACTGCCTATACTTGGGAAATCTTAAGTGTTTGCATATTTAAGAATTGGTGTTTACAGTGGGGAGTATGTAGATGTGATTGAATCGATCTGTTTATGTTTAGAAGTAATTGCCCTCTGAACAATTCTATCACAAGTAGGTGGGGGATCCATTAATACAGCTTGGATTAGAGAAAAGTGCTAACACTGAGAAGAGAACAACAGAGAGGTCTAAAACTGAACTTTCTAAATATCCCTCTCTTGCTCAAGGCCTGCAGGAGAGCAAATGCACCTACAAACAGCACCAGCATAGCATGGTGCCAAGAGCAGAACTCTATCAAATGACTTGATCTTATTTTCTGAAGGGGTATTATTTTAAATTTATTTTGAAAGAAACAAGCCCTAGCATAATGCTGGCAACACTATTTTGCAAGACTGGAGCAGTGCAGGGTCAGAGGCACGGCAGGACAGATGCCCAACATCAGGATATCTGCGGTTGGGTGCCTGAAACACTCTGGGCACCCAAGATAAGAACCGGGTACGTGACTCAGCTCACATCTGCCTTCCCGCCTTCCCTGTTCCGGGTACGTGACCTAACTATGGCTTTGTTCAAACCACCCAATCAGATTCCCTGTAACTATGCTTCTCGCTTCTGTAACCGTGCTTCTTGCTCCCGAGCCCTATAAAAACCAGTCACCCCAACCGAGAGGCGCGCAAGTCTTCCGAAAGGCTTTGTCGCCCCGGGTACCTGTGTATCGAAATAAACCTCTTGCGGCTTGCATCCGAAGGTTGGTCTCGCTGTTCCTTGGGAAGCGGGGTCTCCCCGTCTAGAGAGGCTCAAGCGGGAGTCTTTCAATTTAAATTTATTATTTATTCCCATTTTTCACTTTGTATCCCAGCTGTGGCCCTCCCCTCTTCCCCTCCCAATCCTACCCTCACTCCCTATTCTCCTTCCATGCCCCTCCCCCATTCCACTGATAGGGGAGGTCCTCCTCCCCTTCTATCTGATCCTATTCTATCAGGTCTCATCAGGACTGGCTGCATTATCTTCCTCTGTGGCCTGACAAAGTTGCAACCCCCAAGGGGGAGGTGATCAAAGAGCCAGCCACTGAGTTCATGCCAGAGATAACACCTGTTCCCCTTCTAGGGCATCTACATGGATACTGAGTCTATGGGTTACATCTCAGGAGGGATTTTAGGTCTTTGGTTAGGGTATCAGTTTCTGCAGGCCCCCAGCACTCAGTATTTTTGGCTCTGTTGTCTTCTTTTGGAGCTCCTGTCCCCTCCAGGTCTTCCTATCTCCCCCTTCTTTCATAAAATTTCATGCATTCTGCCCAATGTTTGGCAATGAGTCTCAGCCTCTGCTTTACTCTGGTGCTTTCTCAGAAAATTAGCAATAGTGCTCTCTCAAGATCCAGCTATACCACTCCTAGGTATATATCAGAAATATGCTCATCTATACAAGGACATTTGCTCAACCATATTCATAGCAGTTCTATTTGTAGCCAGAATCTGCAAACAACCTAGCTGTCCTTCAGTGGAGGAATGGATACAGAAATTGTGGTACATTTACACAATGGAATACTAGTCAGCAATTAAAAACAAAGAAATCATGAAATTTGAAGGCAAATGGTGTGAACTAGAGAATATCATATTGAATGAGGTAACCCAGAAGCAGAAAGAAACACATGGTATATACTCACTCATAAGTGGATATTAGACATGTAACATAGAATATATACACTAAAATCTATACTCCTAGAGAAGCTAAACAAGGAAGACTCCAAGGAAGATGCTCAATCCTCATTCAGAAGGGCAAACAGGATAGACATCAGAAGCAAGAGAAGACAGGGAATAGGACAGGAGCCTACCAAAGAGGGCCTTCAAAAGTGTCTATTGATATGATTTTTAAATCAAAATGTTAATTTAAAATTATAGCCCTGCCAGAAATAGGTTTAATTAAAAATTTTAACCCAGGATTTTGAATTTGAAAAAAAAGGTTCTTTGTTAAATATATGAATGAATAATATATATTTATTTTATTTTTCTCCTCCCTCTCTTCTAACTTTGTGGACCACTTTTTACATCTGTCCCTGAAATCCTCTTCCTTCTCTACCTCCTTTTAGTTACCATCCTCACCCTCTTCTTCTTAAATAACTCACTGAAACCCATTAGTACTTCCTGAAATTCATTTATGTCAATTATCATCATCCATCATGCACTGGCAATATGCTGGTAGCCAAACAATGGAAGAAAACTAACACTCCCATTCCCACCCAGCAGTCATCAGCTACAAATATCCTTCCATTGCTGGAAGTCCCTCTCTGTTCACTTCAGCACAGTTTTTAATATTGAAATCAATGTTCCTCTATACTATGAATAATGGCTTTGCTTTACTCATGTCCTCCTAAAGCTTTTCTGTTAACAAAATAATAATAATAATAATAATAATAATAATAATAATAGTAGTAGTAGTAGTAGCAACAATGATAATAGTCACAAGTTTGTTTTTCAGTTAATTCATACTCATATTCCCTTCAGGTCAACATAGTGTCTTCAAGCATGGGTTCTAATTTGCACCACGTACTCCCTAACTACTTGTAGGTAAGGCAGATTGTTTTACATTTAGTAAAAGGCTGCAAGTCAGACACTACTATCATTCTTTAATAATATAACTACCTTGGAAGAAGAGAAACTTCTCTTTTTTTCCTGTCTAAAATTTGGTATCAAAAGAGAAATCTAGTCAGGCACAGTGGCACATGCCTGTAATCCCAGCACTCTGGGAGGCTGAGGCAAGCAGATTTCTGTGAGTTCAATGACAGCCTGATCTACAAAGCAAGTCTATGATAGCCCAGGCTAAACAGAGAAACCCTATCTCAAACACCCACCTACCCCAAAGAGAGAGGACTAATTGATCATAAAAAGCTTACACGAAGATATATTGTATCATCTCTATGTATCAGCAAATACTGAGTAGTTCGTAAAAACTCCATCAGTATCCGGAGGAGTTTACATTATAAATGAGAGTTTATAGGACTGAAAAGAAGGCTTAGCTGTTAAGCACACATACTACTCTCAGAAAGGACTTAAATTTACTTCAGATACATCGTGCTAATGCTCTTTTTAGACTCCATTCATATGTGCAAACCCAAAGAGAAACACACAAATAAACATATTAATATGAAAAAAATTAAGGAAATAGAATGTTCTAGTGAAAGTGAATTGCATTTTTTTTTTTTTTTTTTTGTCATTTGAATGAGAAGGACATCCACAGGTTAATGTATTTGAATATTTAGGCACCAATGGGTTGAACAGTTTGGGAAAGACTAGGATGTGTGACCTTGTTGGAGGAGGTGTAGTCTTGGAGGTTTGTCACTAGGAGTAGTCTTTAAGGTTTCAAAGGCACGTGCTGGTCTCAGGTGTGTTCCCCCTCTCTCTGTCTCTCTGTCTCCCTATCTCTGTCTCTCTCTGTGTCCCTGCTGTATGTGGATCAAGATATCAAGCTCTCAGCTACTACTTTCAGCACCATGTCTCTCTGCTGCCTGTCATGATGATTACGGATTAATCTAAAACTGTAAGCAAGCCCCATCTAATTATGGTTTTCGTTATAAGAATTGCTTTGGTCTTGGAGTCTATTCACAACAATAGAACAGCAATTAAAAAAAAAAAAGTTGATACCAAGGATTGAGATATTTCTGTGTCAGGTCTTCCGCTGTTGTATGGAGGAATATAGAAGACATTGGGACTTTGGACTAGGTAATGGTTTGAATGGGAATTCCTTGCCATAGACTCATGTGCTTTTAAGTCTCCAGATGATGAACTATTAGAGAGGATTAAGAGGTGTGGACATTTTGGAGGAGCTGTATCACTAAGGGTGGGTATTGAGGCTTCAAATGCCAAAGCAAGGTGCAGTGTCTCTTTGCCTTTTGCCAGGAAATCAAGATGTAAATCTCTTAGCCGCTGTTATAGTGCCATGCCTGTCTGATTCTTTCCAAGATAATAAAAGGCTAATCCTCTGAAACTGTAAGCAAGTTCCCAATTAAATGCATTATTTTTACTAGATATGCCTTGGTCATGTTATCTATTTACATCAATAGAACATGAAGGCAGACTAGAAAAACATTTCAACACTTTAAGTGTGGCTGAATGAGCCATCGTAGTTGGAACATTGAATACAATGATTCTGAGTATGATGTGGGCTTTGTGGATCCAGCTCAAGAGGTTTCAAAAGAGAAACATATAATTTAATTGATCAGCTCAGAAGCCATTCTTATGATATTTTGGCAAAGAACGAAGATGCCTTTTGCCATTGTCCTAAACATATTTCTGAAAATAAATTTAAGGGTTTGGAGTAATGTTATTGCCAGAGGATATTTCAAGGCAGGCTCTGTCATGATATTAGTGAACATTTTTATGAATATCTACAATAAAAAGAGCAAGTAGGATGAAGAGAAACAGAAATTGTAATCTGAAGAGAAGAGAAACACCAGGAAATGACCCAAAGAGATAAAAGTTTTTAGAAAGGCGTGATTAAAATGGAATAAGGAAGGATAACCTCAGAGTGAAATGCCACACAGCTAAGATATCAGCTTATAAAAAGGAACTAAGAAAAAGCAACAAAGAAAATGCAAATATAATTCAAAGAGGAAGGAAAGTTCTATTAAAGTTATTTCTAAAATACTGTGTTTGTTTCTCAGTTTCTCTCTTACCCTTGCTACCATTAAAATAATTGAGACTCTATTATATTATTTTTAACAAGATTCACAACAAAATACTGAGATGTTATAACTCTTTAAGCCTCTAAAATAATCTGGCTTTCTTTTTGGAAAAATCCCTGAAATAATTACACTTTGTAGACTTTTGTTCCAGCTCCTCTCTTTATGCCTCCTGAACCTCTGAATCCCCTACTTCCTCTTCTCACTCCTCTTTCCCTGGCTGACAGAAGTCTATCCCTATTCTCTCTTCTGCTCAACAACTGACTCTAAGATGCTTTGTTAGCATATCAAGGGACAATTAGGGAGCAATGTTTACACAACATTGAGTCAGGGGAGTTTCAGAACATGGACTGAAACTAGATTGGGCTATGTATACAGAAATCAGCATTTAAGTTACACAATAACTTTATGCCTACAAGTTTCTAGCACCAGCAAGCAGCAGAATTTGGCAGATTTAGCCATGTAATTCTGGATATTGAGTCATGAAGAGTACAGCAAAAGGATTGCAGAATCTTTCTCCAAGTTTATAGAAGGCCAAAGGGCCTGAATGCTCTTCAGCATTGATGACACAAAAGTTTATTCCATGAAGCTGTGAAGGTGAAGCTTGGATTATCTTAGTGACCACACAAAGTTGGACATGCCATAGACATTAGTCACCTGCCATGGATAGCTACTGTCAGAATGTAGAACCAGCCATCCAAAGAGAGAGAAATGTGTTGCAGTCAACGAAGGGGAGATCTGAAAACCATTTTCACATATGACACAGTGATAAAGAGTTTGGAATTTTTCCTGCTGTGTTTCTGTTTTGCTTTGATCCAGTGTTTTCTCACTGTTCGACTTCTACTCCCGTTTGGAATGGGATTCTGTCTCTTCACAACAATATAACAGCAAGTAAGACAGCATTTATCAGGATTTTACATTTGTTCCAGTCTGTGTACTGGTCTGTGGTTTACAGGCCATATTCCACACCCTTCGTTTCCTAAATGACATGTGGTTGAATATCATGGTTATACTGCTCAAGAGTTAACTTTTAGTTAAAAACATTTCTTCCAACATATGAATTTTGTTTCTCGGCTGAATATTTTAGCTTTTTCTGCTATGATATTAAATCTACTTTCCAACATAAATTTTAAGAAATGGCTGGGGAAAAATGCCAACAATCTTTATATTTTTATTCCAGGTATCTTGTTTTGCAATTTTTGTGTGAAAATGATGGTTTTGCTTTTAAATATTTACTAACATGAATTTCTATGCCACATTGTGTTGAATTACTTCCTTTTAGTAAATGTACATGATGCAATGCTTTCCGATTCTTTCTACAGCTAAAAATACACATCCATTGTCCTATAACCCAGACAGTGACTTGGTTAGACACAAGGCTCTTAGATAATGTATTTCTTTCGAAGCTCTCTAGCTATTTATTGCATTCTTTTTTTTCTTCTTCTTCTTTTCATTTTGTATCATTGAAATTCCTCGTCTCAATCTCACTGAGTTCTCTTTGCTCCTTTTCAGCCTAAGTCCATATAAGAATTTTTTTCTCACACTCTGAGATATTTTTTAAACTCCCGTGGTATATTTTTATTCTTCTTTAGTTTTATTATTCTAAAAATTGCATTACTCAGACTTATACCTTTAAGGAATACATTTTATTGTGTGTATTTTGTCTTGGATTTTTTTTTCATTTTTCTTAATTTTGTTCCTTTTTTATTTTTCAATTCTTAAAATATTCTCTGTAATTATTGACTTTTGAGAAGTCACATCTCATTCTAGTTTCCAGACTCATGTTGGTAGCAAGCTGACTGGTCTTCTCCACAGAGATCTGATCATTTATTTGGTGACATAAAGACCTCTTAGCTTCAGGGCCCTGTCAGGCTGATCAGCAGGTAAAGGTGTTTGTTGCAAAACTGATGATTTATGTTTGATCCCAGATACCAACATGCTGGAAGCAGAGAATCATCTACACATTCTATTCTGACCTCCACATGCATGCCGTGGCCTATGCCTGCATGTGTACATGCACACACACCCCCAAATGTCTCTACACACACTCCTACACTCATGCTTTCATCTCTCTCATGTCTCGTCCTTAATTCATTTCATTTCCTATGTTGTTAACTTATAGTACATTTAATAGTTGTGCTGCTGGTACAAAAATCTGATCATACTAGTAAGTTATTTTGGCTTGAGGATTTTCATCATATTGGATTCCATAGAGAGGTTTTATTCTTTGACTCCTTCATTTTTGGTGCTTTAAGTATGAATTCAGTTTGGGTCAAGACTGGAGAAAATCCAACATCTGGCCAATGAAGCTCCTTGGTCAGGGAATTAATCCAAGAGAATCTACCAAAATTGGTTAAACTGACATTCTAATTTGAGTGTTTGCAATATTTAAAAGACTCTTCATAATTAGCTGAAAATTCTTTAAGGTGAATACTTTGAGATACAAGTTTCTTCTTTCTGTTTACAAATTGAATGCTGTCTTCCTGGGGGAAGATATTAGCAACACCTCCATCTTCTCCCAAGGTGTCAATGATAAACTGATAAGCTAAGGTACAATTCTGCCAAATTTATTTGGGGAAGCCAATGAGTTCATTGAAATTCCTTGTAGTTTTTTAGATAAGGAATTACTTGGATGGGTATCGGTGCTCCTTTCCCAAAGTCCATACTTACCAAGATTTTCCTGAACAGGGTGAGAACTTCCCCTTATCAGCACATCTGATCTCCCCGCCCCAGTCCCTCAACATGTACACTCTAGCTCCTCCCAGCAGTTGCCTTACAATTAAGGTAACTTAATAGCACAACCTGTATACAACAGTTGGTAGGAAGCACTGGATACTCAGATAAGAATATCTTGACCCTGCCTTTCCCTCTGTAACAGGATAGAAAGCCCAAAATCAAGAATCTTTTCCAAGATGACACAACCAAATGTTCCAACATGACAGTGTCTTGGCTCAGACAACAGTCATTCATGACAGGAAGGAATGTCTGTGTTTTAAAATAGCTTCATACTTGACCCTGGACCTTGTGCTATCTGAAGAGAGAACTAGATTTAGTGTACTAGCGGTGGGTGCTAATTCCACAGTAAAATAAAGCCAACAGAATCAAAGCGTTCAATACTCTCAGCCTCATCAAGATCTTCCCACAGATCTTTATCCAAAATTATTATGTCCCACTCTTTTAATCAGTGCCTTCATTTTTCAGTGACAACATCTTATGAGGCTGAGTATTAAACTCACATAGTAAGTTAGCCAAGGATGTGACAAAAGTTCAGCTTGAGTACTATCATTTTCAATTCTGAGCCCGCTTGAGAGAAGATTGTCTTCCAGGGCACACTTAAAAAGTTTTAGAAAAAATTTTTTAAAATTTAATTTTATTTATATATTTATTTATTACAATTTATTCACTTTGTATCCCAACTGCAGCCCTCTCCTTTGTCTCCTCCCAGTCCCACCCACTCTCCCTCTTTTCCCCCTGTGCCTTTTCTCTAGTCACCTGCTGGGGGGGGGGGGGACCCTAGCCTATCAGGTCTCATTAAGGCTGGCTGTATCATCTTCCTCTTTGGCCTGGCAAGGATGCACCCACCAGGGGGAGATGATCAAAGAGCTGGCCACTTAGTTCACATCAGAGACAGTCCTGTACCCCTTTTTAGGGAAACCTGAAAACTGAGCAGCCAATGGGCTTCCTTTGAGAAGGGGGTCTAGGTCCTCTCCATATATGGTCCTTAGTTGGAGTATCGGTCTCTGTAGGCCCCACTGGGCCCAGGTATTTTGACTCTGTTGGTCTCCTTGTAGGGTTTCTGTCCCCTCCGGGTCTTTCTGTCTCCCCCTTCTATAAGAATCGGACACTCTGCCCAAAGTTTGGCTGTGAGTCTCAATATCTCCTTCGATACCCTGATGTGTAGAATCTTTCAGAGGTCCCTTGTGGAAGGCTTCTGTCCTGTTCCTTGTCTTCTCCTACTTCTGCTGTCTATCCTGTTCGCCCTTCTGAATGAGGATTAAGCATCTTCCTTAGGGTCTTCCTTGTTGTTTAGTTTCTTTAGGACTATTGATTTTAGTATGTTTATCCTATATTATATGGCTAATATCCACCTATAATGTGTATATATCATATTATGCAAATCAAAGCATGAAGATTTTCACTATTTGAACTTATTTACATACTTTTTATTTTATTTAGGAGTACTAGAAGGAACTCTCCAGCGTTAACAGACTCATATCTTTCCCTCCAAATATCCAAAAGTTTTATATTTAGAGAAACTAAGTTCTTTTATTCTCACAAATGGTTAATAAAGAATATCAAGTAATTCTCTTTTTTTATAATTTCCCACATGACCTATATAACAGATTTTTCATTTTCTCTGCTACCAGAAAGCTGTTTAATAATTGGAAATGATTTCAATTAGAGAAACAGCTCTAGATACTACCAGGCCATCTAGTCAGTCTCTTTCATAATACTTCTAGAACTACAACCTGCCTTAGCCTTCTCTAGAGGAACAGAACTGACAGAATAGAAAGACACTGTAAATGGGCTATCTGACTTCCAGATCTTACATATTCTGGTAGTTTTGACTGTTATTTATTAGTTATCCATTTTTTTGTTCCTTAACCCATCCATTGTAGCGATAATTGTATTCCTTGTTTATCTATGCTTGACTATTTTCATTTACTTAATATAAGTGGATACATACTAATTATTACATGACTGACTTAATATGCAAAAAATAATATTTTTAAGGTTGATCAATATTGTCACTTATTATACTATTTCCTACCTTCTCTAGGAAATATAAAGGTCAACATTATGATTACCATTTTTTATAATGACTAATATTATGTACCAATTTGAGCTAAGATGAAATCCATATAAATGATAAAATATTTTCACCAATGTGTCTGAGAGAGCAATGCTAAAAGACATTAACATTTAAACAGGTCAGCAAAGTTCAATTTTAGCAATGAGGGTGGACTCTTCCAATTTTGCTGATGGCTAAATGGAAAAACAAATTGGAGCAAGCAAAAGTTTCAGTATTTGAGCTAGAATATCCATTGTCTCTTGCCCCTGGACATTGGTTTAACCCCTATTACTTACTGGCCTTTGAACTTAAACTTCCACTACCTACTGATACCCAAACATCTAGATTCAGATTGGACTACATTGCCAATCTTTCTCATCCTGCTGAATTTACACACACACACATACACACACACTGAGAGAGTGAGAGAGAAAGAGGGAGAGACCTCCACAGCTTTTATTCCCATTGGTTCTGTCTTATGGAGAACTTTGACACATGCATCACTTCCTGCCTCCTTTTGATCATTCTCACCAACAGTGTACTAGATTTCAACTTCTTCACTCCCCAGTACATCTCACCTCTTTGTTTTTAATCAAAGAAACCCTATAGCCCTACTATCTCAAGGTAGCTCTTCACTGATTTTCTTTATTAGCTAGTCATACAGGAATTCTCTTTGTAAACCTGCCATATGTTCATATATCTTCTTTGGAAGAAATACAAATTGAAGCCTTTTAGCCCATCTTTCCCCCATGCTGTTATTGTTGTTGTTATTACTGCTGTTATCACTGCTTTGCTTTGGGGCTATCAATTTCCTTATATACTTAGATAGTAACCTGTTATCTGTCCTATGGTTTCTCAATGTTTTCCATTTTGTGGCTGCCTCCTATTTCTGCATATATTTTACATTGGTTGTGAAAAAAAGCTTTTGCTTTTTGGTTCTTGTTTTGGTTTTAGTTTCTTTGGTGAAAGGAAACATAAAGTGGAGTAAGACTAAAAAATAAAAATAAAAATAAAAGGAAAACCATCTTCTATTCAAGGGATGGAAGAACCAGTGCTGCTAAACATCCATATTCTTCAAACAGATCTCAGGTTCATTGCAACACAACCTATCAAATCTTAGTGATTTCAGAATCACTATGTCCATTCTTAGCAAATGATGATTATTTAGCAACAGAAACAATTCACATTAAATATTTTCAACACTTTAATTTCTGTGTGTAAAGTAGAGGCAATGAAAATGTATATAACTTCAGTTATATGAGGAAGATATCAAGGTATACTACAGAAAAATATGGCTGCTTTTAACAATAATTAGTGTGGAATTAAAGTTGCTTAGAAGGTAGGTCCCATGTAGCCTTTTCTAAGGCTTTTACACAAACACAAAAAATAGCTTACTTTAGAGATGAGAGACAGAAAGTTTTGATCTTTTCACAACAGACAATAGTTATATCAAATCACAATATATATGTACTTTGAAATACATACAATGCTATTTAATTGTTTTATGTAAGTGTGTGTGTGTGTTTCCCTGTCCTAGTTTATGTGTAACACCAATGTGTAAGTTCCTGGAGAGGCTAAATGAGGGTGATAGATCACTAGAGCTGGAGTTAAACGTGCCTGTGTACATCCCATATAGATGCTGGGAACCAAACTCGGGTCCTCTGGAAGAGCAGTCTGTTATTTATATACTCTTTAATCTCTCTCTCTCTCTTTCTCTCTCTCTGTCTCCTTCTAAAGATTTTCCTTTTATTGAATATATATATTTTGTCATACAATATATCCTGATTAAAGATTCCCCTTACCTCTCCTCTTCCCAGTTTCTCCTCATCTCCCCTCCCATCTGGATCCACTCCCTTTCTGTCTCTCATTATAGTAGAACAAGCTCACAACAAAACATAAAGAAAGTATAGTAAGATAAGACTACAACCATCACAGTGTTGGAAAATGCAAACCAGGGTCATTGGTGAAGACAACATCTGCTCATCTGAGCATGGAGAAGTCAAGCTAGTGTCTACAAAGAACTTTCATGCATCTTCAGTACAGAAAGGTAGTCTACATGTCACCAAAAGAGAAATGTAAATAGAAGCCCAGCCATAAAACTTTTGACCTCCTTCCTATACTTTAGTATTTGCTAGACAGGAACTGAGGAACAGGTAGCTGACAACCTGCCATAAAGAGGAAGGAAGTTGATTAGAGGTAGGAATTTACCTGAGTGCAGGCTCAAACCCTCCATGTTCCATAGAACTATCAGACTTCTATACTAATATCAACATATAGGCATATTAAGAATTTCATATACACCCCAGAAAACAAAATCCTGTGATTTTCAGAGCAGGGTATATCTAGTGTAAACCCTGTGTGACAGCTGGCTTTGATTATACAGATCAATGTAGTCTAATTACTATCTCTAAGTATAAACATTTTTAATATTAAATCATTCAAGCATACAATAGGTCATTACAGTGGAATGAAGAGATTGCTGTTGCATAGAAAAACCAAATGTCCATGATGGTAAAGATCAATTCTACATAGAAGATAATATAATAAGCGGTGAATCGCAGCTTCACTTTCTAGCTTTTTGTTCAACAAGGAAGTTCATTTTGTCTACTAAAGAGCAGAATCAACCACTCAGGTTTTGTAACTGCATGAAGGTTTATTAATGAAAATGTGAAGTAGCTTGATTATACCATTTGTGTTTGAGTTTATCCTGCAATTTGTGGTTGATGCTCTACTAGTTTTGACCTAGCATTCATTTCTGGGGACCTTAATAGACTTCAGCTCAATTCTTTATCTCTAATCTTTACTCAAGTGAAATATCATTCTGCTTAATTGTTCTTTCAGAATCATCACTGTTATTAGATCTTCCAATAACCATCTGACTCATGAAGGTCCTTATAATCACAATTTTTGAAATTGTCACCTATCTTTTGAGAGAAAAATATAATAATTAAAATTTAAGATTTTATTTTTTTTCTTTATTTTATTTTATTAATTACACTTTATTCATTTTGTATCCCCCCATAAACCCCTCTTTCCTCCCCTCCCGGTCCCACCCTCCCTCCCCTTTCTGTATGCATGTCCCTCCCCAAGTCCACTGATAGGGGAGGTTCTCCTCTCCTTTCTGATCTTAGTCTATCAGTTCTCATCAGAAGTGGCTGCATTGTCATCTTCTGTGGCATGGTAAGGCTGCTCTCCCCTCAGGGGGAGGTGATCAAAGAGCAGGCCAATCAGATTATGTCAGAGTCAGTCCCTCTTCCCATTACTAGGTAACCCACTTGGACACTGACCTGCCATGGGCTACATCTGTGCAGGGGTTCTATGAATAGTCCTTGTTTGGAGTATGAGTCTCTGGGAAGTTCCCTGTGTTCAAATTTTCTGGTTCTGTTGCTCTCCTTCTGGAGTTCCTGTCCTCTCCAGCTCTTACTATTTCCCTCTTCTTACATAGAATTCCATTCACTCTGCCCGGCAGTTGGCCATCAGGCTCAGCATCTGCTTTGATAGTCTGCACGGCAGAGGCTTTCAGAGACCCTCTGTGGTAGGTTCCTAGTTTGTTTCCTGTTTTCTTCTTCTGGCTTTCAGAGGCCCTCTGTAGCAGGTTCCTAGGTTGTTTCCTGTTTTCTTCTTCTTTTGATGTCCATCCTCTTTGCCTTTCAGGTGGGGGCTGAACATTTTAGTTAGGGTCCTCTCTCTTGCTTGGTTTCTTTAGATGCATAGATTTTAGTGGGTTTGTCCTATGTTGCATGTCTATATGAGTGAGTATATACCGTGTGTGTCTTTTTGCTTCTGGGACAACTTACTCAGGATGATCTTTTCCAGGTCCCACCATTTACCTGCAAATTTCATGTTTTCCTTATTTTTCATTGCTGAGTACTATTCCATTGTATACATGTACCACAATTTCTGCATCCATTCTTCAGTTGAGGGACATCTGGGTTGTTTCCAGCCACTGGCTATTACAAATAAAGCTGCTACAAACATGGTTGAGCAAATGTCCTTTTTGTGTACTTGAGCCTCATTTGGATATATGCCTAGGAGTGGTATGGCTGCCAAAACAATACAATGAAAAAAAGATAGCATCTTCAACAAATGGTGCTGGTCCAACTGGATGTCTACATGTAGAAAAATGAAAATAGATCCATACTTATCACCCTGCACAAAACTGAAGTCCAAGTGGATCAAAGACCTCAACGTAAAACCAGACACATTAAATCAGCTAGAAAAAAAGTGGGGAATACCCTAGAACTCATTGATACAGGAGAAAACTTCCTGAACAGAACACCAACAGCACAGGCTCTAAGAGCAACAATCAATAAATGGGACCTCATGAAACTGAAAAGCTTCTGTAAAGCAAATGACACTGTCATCAAAACAAAGAGACTGCCTACATATTGGGAAAGAATCTTCACCAACCCTGTATCTGACAGAGGACTCATATCCAGCATATATAAAGAACTAAACAAGCTGAAAAGCAGAAAACCAAGTAATCCACTTAAAAAATGGGGAACAGAGCTAAACAGAGAATTCTCTGTAGAGGAATATCGAATGGCAGAGAAGCACTTAAAGAAATGCTCAACCTCATTAGCCATTAGGGAAATGCAAATCAAAACAACCCTGAGCTTTCACCTTACACCCATCAGAATGGCCAAGATGAAAAACTGAAGTGACAACACATGCTGGAGAGGTTGTGGAGAAAGGGGAACCCTTCTCCACTGCTGGTGGGAATGTAAACTTGTACAACCACTCTGGAAATCAATCTGGCGCTTTCTCAGACAACTAGGAATAGCGCTTCCTCAAGATCCAGCCATACCACTGCTAGGCATATATCCTATTTAAGATTTTAAATAATTTAAGATTTTTAAGAGTTAAGAAAAATTTAAAATTTTAAATAATTAAAATTTAATATTATTTCTGGATTAAAATGCCAACTTAACTCCATTTATGGTCTTGTAGTCTCAGGCAAATTAATTAACCTCTGTAATTTTGATAGTCTCACCTGTATATTGGAAATGCTCTAGGTTCATTTCTAATACTGTGATTAAAAAAGAACTGGCAAAAAGAACAAATTGGTGTGTCAGAGTGATACATTCCACATTGGAGCACTAAACTGTGGTGAAATCAAGGCAGATACTTCCAACAGCTAGTCACATCACTTCCAAAGTTAAGAGCAGAGGGAAATTAACAAAGCAATATTTACTGTTGTTTATGCTCTGTGTGGCCGATCCACATTTATGTATTTCAGTAGCCCCTGTTTTGGGAATGGTGCTACCCATTGTGGGTGGGGACTTGTCACCACAACTAACATAAGACAGCCCCTCACAGGTATGCTGCATCCAGGACCAAACAAAAAAGTCATGGAAGACACTGCCTAGCTACTCTGAAGTAGTGCCAATTTGACAATTAAAGAAAACCATCTTCATGTATCTGTTGAGGCTTGCTTTGTGCTCGACTATATAGTCAATTTTGAGAAGGTTCTGTGAGGTGCTGAAAAGAAGGTATATTCGAGTTTGGGTGAAAATTTCTGTAGACATTCATTAGGTCCATTTGTTTCAAATCCTCTGTAAGTGTCATTATTTCTCTATTTAGCTTCTGTCTAGATGATCTGTCCTTTAGGGAGAGTGAAGTGCTGAAGTCTCCCACAATTAAGGTGTTGGGATCGAAATGTAATTTAAGCTTTCAATTACAAAGACAGGTGCTCTTGTATTTCATTCATCGATGTGCAGGATTGTGATGGCCTCCTGGTGGATTTTTTCCTTGATGAGAATGAAGTAACCCTTCTCACTGTTTTTGATTAATTTTGGTTGAAAGTCTATTTTATTAGATATTAATATATCTACCGCTGCTTGTTTTCTGGGTTCATTTGCTTGAAAAGCATTTTCCAGCTGTTTACTCTAAGGTAGTATTTATTTTTGTTGCAGAGGTGTGTTTCTTGGATGCAGCAGAATGTTGGATCCTATTTCTGCAAACATTCTGTTTGTGCCTTTTTATTAAAAAGTTGAGTCCATTGATGTTGATAGAAAATAGTGACCAATGAATATTAGTTCCTAGTATTGTGGAGTTGGTGGTGTTACTGTGTTTTAGTGCTTGCTTTTCTTTAATTCTTTGTTGCAAAGTTATATATCTGTATTTTCTTGGTTGTAGTTGATTTTGTTGGAATGGAGTTTGATAAAGTAAATAAATTAAATAGTCTTTTGTCATACAAGGATATAGAAGCAATCATCAAAAGTCTTCCTTCCAAAAAAAGCTCGGGGTTTCAGTGAAGA
Organism: Psammomys obesus; assembly: GCF_907164565.1. Classification (NCBI taxonomy): domain Eukaryota; kingdom Metazoa; phylum Chordata; class Mammalia; order Rodentia; family Muridae; genus Psammomys; species Psammomys obesus. Next base: position 8,685,983 of record NW_026596240.1, on the reverse strand, counting down.
ATTCTACCAGACCTTCAAAGAAGATATAACTCCAATTCTCTTCAAACTATAACAAAATAGAAACAGAAGGCACATTACTAAACTCATTCTGTGAAGCCACAGTCACCTTGATACGTAAACCACACAAAGACTCAACAAAAAAAGAGAACTTAGGACCTATCTCTTTTATACATTAATGCAAAAATAGTCAATTAGAATATTTGCAAACCAAATCCAAGAACACATAAAAGATATCATACACCATGATCAAGCAGGCTTCATCCCAGGCATGCAGGGTGTTGTTCAATATATGGAAATTCATCAATGTAATCCACTATATAAACAAACTGAAGAAGAAAAACTACATGATCATCTCCTTAGAGGCCAAAAAAAGCATTTGACAAAATCCAACACCCATTCATGTTTAAAGCCTTGGAGAGATCAGGGATACTAAACATAGTAAAGACAATATACAGCAAGCCTATAGCCAACATCAAACTAAATGGAGAGAAACTAATAACATTCCCACTGAAGTCAGGGACAAGACAAGACTGTCCACTATCTCCATATCTCCTCAACATAGTACTTGAAGTCCTTGCTAGAACAATAAGAAAACTAAAGGAGATCAAGGGATATAAATTGGAAAGGAAAAAGTAAAAGAATCACTATTAATAGATGATATGATAGTATATATGAGTGAACCTCAAAATTCAACCAGAGAACTCATTCAGCTGACAAATACCTTTAGCAAAGTAGCTTGAAAAAAAATCAATAGCCCTCCTGCACAGGAAGGACAAGAGGACTGAGAAATAATTTTTGGAAACAACACCCTTCACAGTAGCCACTAATAGCATAAAGTGGCTGTGACTCTAATCAAGCAAATGAAAGACCTGTTTGAAAAACAAGCAAGCAAACAAACAAACAAACAAACAAACTTCAAGTCTCTGAAGAAAGAAATTGAAGAAGATATAAGAAGATGGAAAGATCTCCTGTGCTCATAGATCGATAGGATAAACCTAGTGAAAATGGCCATCCTGCCAAAAGCAATCTACAGATTCAGTGCAATTCCCATCAACATACCAACACAATTCTTTGCAGACCTTGAAAGAACAATTCTCAATTACTTATGGAAAATCAAAACAAAACAAAACAAACAAACAAACAAAAAACAGAATTGCTGAAACAATCTTGTACAATAAGAGATCTTCTGGAGATATCTACATCCCTGATCTCAAGCTGTACTACAGAGCAACAGTAATAATAATTTCAGGGTACTGGCAGAGAAACAGCCTGGAGTAACAAGGAAATAGAATAAATAAACCCACACACCAATGGATACTTGATTTTTGACAAAGAAGCCAAACCCATGCAGTGAAATAAAGACAGCATCTTCAACAAATGGTGCTGGTCTAGATGGATGTCTACTTGTAGAAATATGCAAATAGATCCATATTTATCACCCTGCACAAAACTAAAACTAAAGAGGATCAAAGATCTCAACATAAAACAAGACATCTGCTAGAAGAAAAAGTGGGGAAGAGCCTACAACTATTGACAAAGGAGTCAACTTATTGAAGAGAACACCAACAGCACAGGCTCTAAGATCAACAATAAATAAATTGGAACTTATGAAGCTGAAAAGCTTCTGTAAAACAATGGACACAGACATCGAACAAAATGACAGCCTACAGATTGGGAAAGGATGTTCACCATCCCTATATCTGACAGAAAGATAATATCCCAAATATATAAAGAACTTGAGAAATTAAACACCAACAAATCAAGTAATCCAATTTAAAAATGGGGTATAGAGCTAAACAGAGATTTCTCAATAGAAGAATATCGAATAGCAGAGAAACACTTAAAGAAATAGCCAACTTCTTAGTCATCAAGGAAATGCAAATCAAAACAACCCTGAGGTTTCACCTTACACCCATCACAATGGTTAAGATCAAAAACTCAGTTGATACTTGTAAGTGAGTATATACCATGTGTGTCTCTCTGTTTCTGAGATACCTCACTCAGGATGATCTTTTCTAGCTCCAACCATTTGTCTGGCAATTTTATGATTTCCATGTTTTTAATTGCTGAGTAGTATTCCCTTGTATAAATGTAACAGGAATTCTGCATCCATTCCTCCATTGAGGGTCATCTCAGTTGTTTCCAGATTCTGGCTATTGCAAATAAAGCTGCTGTGAACATGGTTGAGCAAATGTCCTTGTTGTACACTTAAGTATATTTTGGATATATGCCTAGGAGTGCTAAAGCTGGATCTTGAGGTAACACTATTCCTAATTGTGTGAGAAAGAGTCAGATTTATTTCCAATGTGGTTGTACAAGTTTAGAGATATAATATAGGATAATCATACTAAAATATGTACAACTAAAGAAGATAAGCAAGAAGGAGGACCCTGGGTAAGATGTTCAATTCTCATTCAGGAAGGCAAACAGGATGGACATTGGAAGAGGGAGGAAACTGGGAACAGGACAGGAGCCTACCACAGAGAACCTTTGAAGGACTCTATCCAGCAAGTTATCAAAGCAGATGCTAAGACTCATACATAGCTAAACTTTGGGAAGAGTGCAGGGAATCTTTGAAAGATGGGGGAACTAGAAAGACATGGAGGGGACAAGAGCTCTTCAAGGAAACCAACAGAACCAAAATTCTGTACCTAGGGATCTTTTTTGAGACTGATACTCTAATCAAGGTCCATTCATTGAGATAACCTAAAACCCCTGCACAGATGTCCATGTAGGCTCAGTGTCCAAGTGAGCTCCCTAGTATTGGGTACAGGAACTGCCTTTGACATGAACTCAGTGGCTGGCTCTTTGATCACCTCCCTCTGATGTGGGAGTAGCAGGCCACAGAAAAAGATAATGCAACCAGTCCTGAGGACACCAGACAGGCCAAGGTCAGAGGGAAGAGGAGGAGCACCTCCCCCATCAGTGGACTTAGGGAGGGCATGAGAGGAGATGACAGAGGAAGGATCAAATTGATAGGGGATGAGGGAGGGGACTTTTGCCTGGATCCAACATGAATGAATTGTAATTAATATTAAATAGATAAATTTTTGAAAAAAGAAAAAAAGAAACCACCACAAAAATAATATTCAACAATCATGCAAAGAAAAAAAATATGACTTTCCTTACCATACAATATCTATTTCATTCGGATTCATATCAAATTCATTTATATTCAAATTTTCATTGGGTAATTTGCTGTGTTATAAACAATAAATAGAAAACTAAATTATTGCAAATATAAATAAATTATGAAAAAATATTCATTGTTCTTGTTGGAAAAATCTAGAAACCTCAAAACTCATAAACATTTTTTAATCACATGAACTTTTTATGGTATTGAAGGTATGTAAAATTTCTCCCTAAAACCAGGAAGAAGCCAGGATGTTCATTCTCATCTCCCGTTATATTTTAGTAAGAGGTTATCAAAGGTATTTGGTTGGCTTGTTTTTCTTGTCTTTTTGCATTTATTTATTTTATGTTTGGTGTGCGCGTGTGTGTGTGTGTGTGCATATTTGTGTGAAAGCATGTGCATACCTCCGCATGTGTATGGCTGTCTAAGTACAACCTGTGGGAGTTTGTTTTTTTGTTTCTACCATGTGGACTCTGGTGTCAAACTCATGTCCTCAGGTACTGTGCCAACTGTAAAGTTTTCTTGCTGGCCATAGCCTTGGTGTTTTAGGTGAGTAAAAGACAAGACATTTTTCCTATTTGAAAAAAAAAAGTGTGTACTCATTTAAAGAGAGGAAAATTAATAGATTAATCTGATCTAATCAACAGAGATATTTACTGGAATTAATAAGTTAGTTCAGTGACTCACAGGAAGTAGATCAATACACTAATCCAATTATAATTCTATTCCCTACAATGCACAGTTTGTAATATTATTAAAAGTGATATATGTAAGGAAGAAGTCTGCTGAAGATGCTGATGACCTATGAATGGAAAACATCTCTGAGAACCATCAAGACAGACAAAGAAATGGAGACATGAGATTTGAACTTTGACTGAACGACTCAACATTTATAAGAAACAATGGAGGTACAAAATTCATACATTTAGAAAACCAGAACAAATGTGGAATTATTATTACCTAACTGTAGAAGAAGTAAAGAATTATTCAAAAGTTGTAGTAACAACAAACAAACAAACAAACAAAAAAACTTCTTTTGGAAGTAAGTTCAAACATTATTGCTACAGTGTCTAAAGTCTATCTGTGGGTGGGGGGGATAGGTTGATATCTTCACACATATAAAGGCTATTTTTGATTAACTTATTTTTATTAATTACAATTTATTCACTTTGTGTGCCAGCTGTATCCCCCTCCCTTGTTCTCTCCCAATTCCACCCTCCCTCCATCTTCTCCTCCCATGCCATTCCCCAAGTCCCCTGAGAGGGAAGGTACTCCTCCACTTCCCTCTGACTTCAGTCTATCAGGTCTCATAGGGACTGGCTGCATTGTCTTCCTCTGTGGCCTGGTAAGGCTGCTCCCCTCTCAGGTGGAGGTGATCAAAGAGCCAGCCACTGAATTCATGTCAGAGACAGCTCCTCTTCCTATTACTGGGGAACCCTCTTTGATATTGAGCTGCCATGATTCTACATCTGTGCATGGTCCTTGTTTGGAATATCACCTCCCAAGCCCCTCTCCAAGTCCACTGATAGGGGAGGTCCTCCTCCCCTTCCATTTGACCTTAGCTTATCAGGACACATCAGGACTGGATGTATTGTCCTCCTCTGTGTCCTGGCAAGGCTGCTCTACCCTCAGGGGGAAGTAGTCAAAGAGCCAGCCAATGCATTCATGTCAGAGACAGTCCCTGTTCCCATTCCTAGGGAACTCACTTGATACTGAGCAGCCATGGGCTACATCTGAGAAGGGGTTATAGGTAATATCCATGAATGGAACTTGGTTGGAGTATTCGCTTCAGAAAAGACCCCTTTGGGCAGAACTTTTGGTTCTGTTGCTCTTCTTGTGCAGCTCCTGTCCTCTCCAGGTCTTACTATCTCTCCATTCTTTGATAAGATTCCCTGCACTCTGCCCAACGTTTGGTTATGTCTCAGCATCTGCTTTGATACGCTCCTGGGTAGAGACTTTCAGAGGCCCTCTGTGGTAGGCTCCCATCCTCTTTCCTGCTTTCTCCTTCTTCCAATGTCCATCCTGTTTGTCTTTCTGTATGAAGATTGATTGTCTTACCCAGGGTCCTTCTTCTTGCTTGGTTTATTTAGGTGTGCAGATTTGTATAGGTTTATCCCATATTATATGTATGATATAAACTTATAAGTGAGTATATACCGTGTGTGTCTTTACCCCACAATTTGCCTGCAAATTTCATGATTTCCTTGTTTTTAATTCCTGAGTAGTATTCCATTGTGTAAATGTACCACAATTTCTGTATCCATTCCTCCACTGAGGGACATCTGGGTTGTTTCCAGGTTCTGATTATTATGACTAAAGCTGCTATGAACATGGTTGAACAAAAGTCCCTATTGTGTACTTGAGCATCTTTTGGATATATGCATAGAACTTATATAGATGGATTTTGAAGAAACATTATTTCTTTTTTTTGTATACCTCCATATTTTTAAATATTTATTTTAATTTTATTTTTTTTTACTTTTTTAGCTGTTAAAAACACACTGCATTGAAAATAGGTGAATGCATATTATTTATTTTAGTTAGTATTAAATCAGCATTAAATTCTTTGTAATTAGCTGTGTGTTTTTTATGTAGTTTGTGTGAAATTTGAACAGGAGGCTGACAGGAGAATTAGGGAATTTATTTTTTTCCTAATTACCGTCCATGATGAGTACAGAAATATATGAAACTGTAGAGAATTACATCATCAACAACATCAGTTTTGCATAGGGATCCTCTGGTTGTGCAGCAGTGATGGCAAAAATATATTCAACAGTTCTCCAAATTCTATGAACCTATCCATACACACACACACACACACACACACACACACACACACTCTCTCCAGTGCACATCCCATTCCCTCTCCTGTCCTCCCCCTGCTGTTCCCATCATCATGTATTCTCTCTCTTTCTCTCCTCCTTCCCCTCAATCCACTTAGTCCACACAGCGTTCCTTGTGTGTGTCCAAGTGTGGGACCATCTACCTGATCTTGCATAACCTTTTGGGGTATCACATTCTTGAGGAAAACTTACAGTCCCTCCCCTAGCTGCCATCAATTTCCCATAACTTCTTATTGAGGGGTGAGACTTCATGAGCTCCTCCCACATCCAGGCTAGGGCCTTTTGCCCACTAGCTAATGTGTTTTTAAATTCTTTATTAATTACATTTTATTCACCTTGTACTCCCCTGTGGTTCCCTCCCTCCTCCTGTCCCAATCCCTCCTTTCCTCCACCCTCTGCATGCATGCCCCTCCCCAAGTCCACTGATAGGGGAGGTCTTCTTTTCCTTCCTTCTGATCCTAGTCAATTAGGTCTCATCAGGTGTGGCTGCATTGTCTTCTTCTGTGGCCTGGTAATGCTGCTTCCCCCTCAGGGGGAGGTAATTAAAGAGCAGGACAATCAGTTCATGTCAGAGACAGTCCCTGTTCCTATTACAATGAAACCCACTTGGATACTGAACTGCCATGGGCTACATCTGTGCAGGGGTTCTAGATTATCTCCATGCATGCTCCTTGGTTGGAGTATCAGTTTCATGAAACACTGCTATGCTCAGATTTTTTGGTTCTGTTGCTCTCGTTGTGGAGTTCCTTTCCTCTCTAGACCTTACTGTTTCCCAATTCTTTCATAAGATTCCCTGAACTCTGCCCAAAGGTTGCCCATAAGTCTCAACATTTGCATTGATAGTCTGCAGGGCAGAGCCTTTCAGAGGTCCTCTGTGTCAGGCTCCTGACTTGTTCCCTCTTTTCTCCTTCTTCTGATGTCCATCCTCTTTGCCTTTCTGGATAGGGAGTGAACATTTTAGCAAGAGTCCTCCCTCTTGGTTACTTTCTTTAGGTGTACAGATTTTAGTAGGTTTATCCTATATTATATGTCTATATGAGTAAGTATATACAATGTGCATCTTTCTGCTTCTGGGATAGCTCATTCAGGATGATCTTTTCCAGATCCCACCATTTACCTGCAAATTTCATGATTTCCTTGTTTTTTATTGCTGAGTAATATTCAGTTGTGTAGATGTACCACAATTTGTGCATCCATTCCTTCACTGAGGGGCATCTGGGCTGTTTCTGGCTTCTGGCTATTACAAATAAGACTGCTACAAACATGGTTGAACAAATTTCATGGTTGTGTATTGGAACCTCTTTTGGGTATATACCTAGGAGTGGTATAGCTGGATCTTGAGGAAGCGCTATTCCTAGTCACTTATATAGACATATAATATCGGATAAACCTACTAAAATCTGTACACCTAAAGAAACTAATCAAGAGGGAGGACTCTCACTAAAATGCTCAATTCCTAGAAAGGTAAAGAGGATGGACATCAGAAGAAGGAGAAAAGAGGGAACAAGTCACAATAGCCACTGATAAGATAAAATACCTTGGGGTAACTCTAATCAAGTAAGTGAAACACCTGTTTGAAAAAAAAAAAAAAACTTTAAGTCTCTGAAGAAAGAAATTGAAGAAGATATCAGTAGATGGAAAGATCTCGCGTGCTCATGGATTGGTAGGATTATCACTGTGAAAATGGCCATTCTGTCAAAAGCAATCTACAGATTCATCTCAATTCCCATCAAAATACCAACTCAGTTCTTTACAGACCTTGAAAGAAAGATTCTCAGCTTCATTTTCACTGTGTTAATCCTAATAATCCTTGAGCATGGGATATCTTTTCATCTTCTGATATCTCTTTCAATTTCTTTCTTCAGAGACTTATAGATTTTATCATATATGTCTTTCACATGTTTGGTTAGAGATACACCAAGGTACTTTATATTATTTGTGGCTATTATGAAGGGTGTTGTTTCCCTCATTTCTTTCTTGTCCCAATTGTCTTTTGTAGATAGGAAGAATTAAGGTTTTTTTGAATTAATTTTGTATCCAGCCACTTTGCTGAAGGTGTTTATCAGCTGAAGGAGTTCTCTGGTTGAATTTTGGGGGTCACTCATGTATACTATCATATCATCTGCAAATAGTGATACTTTAACGTCTTTCTGATTTGAATCTTTTTGATCTTCTTTAGTCGTCTTATTGCTCTATCAAGGACTTCAAGAACTATGTTGAAGAGATATGGGGAAGAGTGTGAAACCTTACTTGTCCCTGATTTCAGTAGGATTGATTTAAGTTTCACTCCATTTAGTTTGATTTTGGCTATAGGTTTGCTGTATATTGCCTTTACTATGTTTGGGTATGTGCCTTGTTTCCCTGATTTCTCCAAGATTTTGAACATAAATGGGTGCTGGATTTTGTCAAATGCTTTTCTGGCATCTAAGGAGATGATCATGTTGTCTTTTTCTCTCAGTTTATTTATTTATTTTTTTTTTAATTTTTTTTTATTTTATTTTTCTTTTTAGTTACATTTTGTTAACTCTGTGTCCCAGCTGTATCCCGCTCCCTCATTCCCTCCCCAACCCCACACTCCCTCCCTGGTCTCCTCCCTGCCCCTTTCCAAGTCCCCTGATAGGGGAGGACCTCCTCCCCTTTCATCTGACCCTGTTTTATCAGGTATCTTCAGGGCTGGCTGCAAAGTCCTCCTCTATGGCCTAACAGACTGCTCCTCCCCTGGGGTGGGGGTCAAACAGCCTGCCCTTGAGATCCTATTAGAAATAGTCCGTGTTCCCCTTACTTTGGAAAACTACTTGGTTACTGAGCTACCACAGGCCACATCCGAGCAGAAGTTCTAGGTTATATCCATAGATGGTCCTTGGTTGAGTGTCAGTCTCAGAAAAGACCCTGTGCCCAGATATATTTGGTCCTTGTGGAGCTCCTATCCTTTCCATATCATACTAACTTCCCTTCTTTCATATGATTCCCTGCACTCTGCCGAGGGTTTGGTTATGAGTCTTAGTGTCTGCTTTGAAACACTGCTAGGTAGAGTCTTTCAGATGCCTTTTGTGGTAGACTCCTGTCATAAGTTCAATGCACATCCCATTTGTCTTTCTAAATGAGGATTAATCACCTTCGCCTGTGTCCACTTTCTTGATTATCTTCTTTAGGTGTGTAGATTTCATTATGTTTATCATGTCTTGTAGGTCTATATAAGCGAGTATATACCAAGTTTGTCTTTCTCCTTCTGGGATACTTCACTCAGAATGATCTTTTCTAGATCCCACCACTTGCCTGCAAATTTCATGATTTCTTCCTTTTTGATTGCTGAGTAGTATTCCATTGTGTAAAAATACCACAGTTTCTGTATCCATTCCTCCGTTGATGGACATCTGGGTTGTTTCCAAGTTCTGGCTATTACAAATAAAGCTGCTATGAACATGGTTGAACAAATGTCCTTGTTGTGTACTTGAGCAAATTTTGGGTATATACCTAGGAGTGGTATAGCTGGGTCTTGAGGTAGCACTACTCCTAGTTGTCTGAGAAAGCGCCAGATTGACTTCCAGAGTGGTTGAACCAGTTTACATTCCCACCAGCAGTGGAGGAGGGTTCCCTTTTCTCCACAACCTCTTCAGCATGTGCTATCACTTGAGTTTTTCATCTTGGCCATTCTGATGGGTGTAAGGTGAAATCTCAGGGTCGTTTTGATTTGCATTTCCCTAATGGCTAATGAGGTTGAGCATTTCTTTAAGTGTTTATCTGCCATTCGATGTTCCTCTTTCGAGAATTCTCTGTTTAGCTCTGTTCCCCATTTTTTAAGTGGATTACTTGGTTTGTTGCTTTTCTGCTTCTTTAGTTCTTTATATATACTTGATATTAGCCCTCTGTCAGATAAAGGGTTGGTGAAGATTCTTTCCCAATCTGTAGGCTGTCTATTTGTTTTGATGACAGTGTCTTTTGCTTTACAGAAGCTTTTCAGTTTCATGAGGTCCCATTTATTGATTGTTGCTCTTAGAGCCTGTGCTGTTGGTGTTCTGTTCAGGAAGTTGTCTCCTGTGCCAATGAATTCTAGGCTGTTTCCCACTTTTTTTTCCAGCTGATTTAGAGTATCTGGTTTTATTTTGAGGTCCTTGATCCACTTGGACTTTAGTTTTGTGCAGGGTGATAGATATGGATCTATTTTCATTTTTCTGCATGTAGACATCCAGTTGGTCCAGCACCATTTGTTGAAGATGCTGTCTTTTTTCCATTGAATGGATTTGGCTTCTTTGTCAAATATTGAGAATTCATAGGTGTGTGGGTTTATTTCTGGGTCTTCTATGCGATTCCATTGATCCTCCTTTCTGTTTCTATGCCAATACCATGCAGTTTTTATTACTGTTGCCCTGTAGTACAGCTTGAGATCGGGAATGGAGATACCTCCAGATGATCTGTTGTTGTACAGGATCGTTTTGGAGATTCTGGGTGTTTTGTTTCTCCATATGAAGCTGAGAATCTTTTTTTCAAGGTCTGTAAAGAATTGAGTTGGTATTTTGATGGGAATTGCATTGAATCTGTAGATTGCTTTTGGCAGGATGGCCATTTTCACAATGTTAATCCTACCAATCCATGAGCACGGGAGATCTTTCCATCTTCTGAGATCTTCTTCAATTTCTTTCTTCAAGGACTTGAAGTTTTTCTCAAATAGGTCTTTCACTTGCTTGGTTAGAGTCACACCAAGGTACTTTATGTTGTTAGTGGCTATTGTGAAGGGTATTGTTTCCCTAATTTCTTTCTCAGCCTTTTTGTCTTTGGTATACAAGAGGGCCTCTGATTTTTTTGAGTTGATTTTGTATCCTGCCACTTTGCTGAAGGTGTTTATCAGCTGAAGAAGTTCTCTGGTTGAATCTTTGGGGTCGCTCATGTATACTATCATATCATCTGCAAATAGTGACACTTTGACCTCTTCCTTTCCGATTTGTATCCCCTTGATCTCCTTTAGTTGTCTTATTGCTCTGGCTAGGACTTCAAGTACAATGTTAAAGAGATATGGAGAGAGTGGGCAGCCTTGTCTTGTCCCTGATTTCAGTGGGATTGATTTAAGTTTCTCTCCATTGAGTTTGATGTTGGCTATAGGCTTGCTGTATATTGCCTTTACTATCTTTAGGTATGTGCCTTGTATCCCTGATCTCTCCAAGACTTTAAACATAAATGGGTGCTGGACTTTGTCAAATGCTTTTTCAGCATCTAAGGAGATGATCATGTGGTTTTTCTCCTTCATTTTGTTTATGTGGTGGATTACATTGATGGATTTCCGTATGTTGAACCACCCTTGCATTCCTGGGATGAAGCCTACTTGGTCATGGTGGATGATATCTTTGATGTGTTCTTGGATTCGGTTTGCAAGTATTTTATTGAGTATTTTTGCATCAATGTTCATAAGAGAGATAGGTCTGAAGTTCTCTTTTTTTGTTGGATCTTTGTGTGGTTTAGGTATCAAAGTGACTGTGGCTTCATAGAATGAGTTTGGTAGTGTTCCTTCTGTTTCTATTTTATGGAATAGTTTGTGGAGAATTGGTGTTAGTACTTCTTTGAAGGTCTTGTAGAATTCTGCGCTGAAGCCATCTGGTCCAGGGCTTTTTTTGGAGGGGAGACTGTTAATGACTGCTTCTATTTCCTTGGGAGATATAGGACTATTCAGTCTTTCTACCTGATCTTGACTTAATTTTGGTAGATGGAATCTGTCAAGAAAGTTATCCATTTCATTTAGATTTTCAAATTTTGTGCCATATAGGCTTTTGTAGTATGACCTAATAATCGTTTGGATTTCCTCAGTGTCTCAAGTTATGTCCCCATTTTCCTTTCTGATTTTGCTGATTTGTATGGTTTCTCTCTGCTTTTTAGTTAGTTTGGCTAAGGGTTTGTCTATCTTGTTGATTTTCTCAAAGAACCAGCTTTTTGTTTCATTGATTCTTTGGATAATTTTATTTGTTTCTAATTGATTGATTTCTGCCTTTAGTTTGATTATTTCCAGCCGTCTGCTCCTCTTGGGTGTATCTGCTTCTTTTTTTTCTAGGTTTTTCAGTTGGGCCATTAAGTTGTTTGTATGTGATGTTACAGATTTCTTCTTGTAGGCACTTAGTGCTATAAATTTTCCTCTGAGCACTGCTTTCAATGTGTCCCATAAATTTGGGTATGTTGTGCCTTCATTTTCATTGAATTCTAGAAAGTCTTTAATTTCTTTCTTTATTTCTTCCTTGACCCAGCTGTCATTGAGTAGTAAGTTGTTCAGTTTCCATGTGCGTGTCGGCTTTTTGTTGTTTCTGTTGTTGTTGATGTCCAGCTTTAGTCCATGGTGGTCAGATAGTATACAAGGGATTATTTCAATCCTTTTGTATCTGTTGAGGCTTGCTTTGTGACCAACTATATGGTCTATTTTGGAGAAGGTTCCATGCGGTGCTGAAAAGAAGGTGTACTCTTTTGAGTTTGGGTGAAAAGATCTGTAGACATCTATTAGGTCCATTTGATTTAGGGATTCTGTGAGTGCTTTCATTTCCCTATTTGGTGTCTGTCTGGTTGATCTGTCCCTTGATGAGAGTGGGGTGTTGAAGTCTCCCACTATTAAGGTATTAGGATCAATGTATGATTTAAGCTTTAATATTGTTTCATTTACGAATGTAGGTGCTCTTGTATTTGGGGCATAGATATTCAAAATTGTGATGTCCTCTTGTTGGATTTTTCCTTTGATGAGAATATAGTGGCCCTCCTTATCTTTTTTGATTAACTTGGGTTGAAAGTCTATTTTATTAGATATTAGGATGGCTACTCCAGCTTGTTTTCTGGAACCATTTGCTTGAAAAACATTTTTCCATCCCTTTACTCTGAGGTAGTGTTTATCTTTGTTGCATAGGTGTGTTTCTTGGATGCAACAGAATGTTGGGTCCTGTTTCCGTAACCATTCTGTTAGCCTGTGTCTTTTTATTGGTGAGTTGAGTCCATTAATATTGATAGATAATATTGACCAATGCATGTTAGTTCCTTGTGTAATGGAGTCGATGATCTTACCTTGTTTCATTGCTTGTTTTCTTTTCATTTTTGTTGGGACATTATCTGTATGCCCTGTTTTCTTGGGTGAATTCGTTTTCGTTGGATTGGAGTTTTCCTTCTAGTATCTTCTGTAGGGTTGGTTTGCTGTATAGATATTGCGTAAATTTAGTTTTGTCATGGAATATTTTGTTTTCTCCATCTATGTTGATTGAAAGCTTTGCAGGGTATAGTAGTCTGGGTTGACATTTGTGATCTCTTAGAGTCTCCATGATGCTTGCCCAGGCCCTTCTGGCTTTCATAGTTTCTGGTGAGAAGTCTGGTGTGATTCTGATAGGTCTACCTTCATATGTTACTTGGCCTTTTTCCCTTGCTGCTTTTAATATCTTTTCTTTGTTCTGTAGATTTAGTGTTTTGACTATGATGTGACGTGATGTGTTTCTTTTCTGGTCTAGTCTATTTGGTGTTCTGTAGGCCTCTTGTATATTTATGGACATCTCTTTCTTTAAGTTGGGAAAATTTTCTTCTATGATTTTTTTGAAAATATTTTCTGGACCTTGGAGCCTGGAGTCTTCTTTTTCATCAATTCCTATTATTCTTAGATTTTGTCTTTTCATAGCATCCTTGATTTCTTGGATATTTTGTGATTGGAATTTTTCTGATTTTACTTTTTCTTTGAGAGAAGTATCAATTTCTGCAAGTGTGTCTTCAGCTCCAGAGATTCTCTCTTCCATCTCTTGTATTCTGTTGGTGATGCTTACTTTTGTGGTTCCTGATCTTTTCTCCAAGTTCTCCAGCTCAAGAGTTTTCTCACTTTGTGTTTTCTTTATTGATTCTAATTCTGTTTTCATGCCTTGGACCATTTCTTTTATGTGTTTGAATTTGGATTCCTGTCTCTCTATGATGGACTCTATTTCTTTGTTCATTTCCTTTTTGTATGCCACTAATTTCTTCTCTACTTGTGCCTCTATTTGTTTGGCTATGTTTGCCTGTGTTTCTTTAAGGGTTTTGTCTATTTCTTCTTTCTTTACCTCCAATTGACTGGCCATCTCTTTGAAAGATTTGTTCATTTCCTCCTTATGAGCCTCAAATAATTGAGCAAGCATGGCTTTAAGGTCATTTTCCTGTGCTTCTGATGAATTGGAATATCCATCGATTTTGGGGTTTGCTGGTGAAGTCATGATGTCCTGATTTATGTTGGAAATGTTCTTTCACCTACCCCTGGCCATTGGCTTATCTGAGACCTTCCCTGTTTGTTTTTGGATTCAGCCGATCAGACTGGTACTGTCTCTCTCTCGAGTCTGGAGAATTCTTCAGGAAGTTGAGAGAGGTCCCGTGTCCTTAGCGTATGCTGAGGACTAGCTGTACCTGTGGGAGGAAAGTACGCAGGCGCAAACAGAGGCAAATGCAAGCGTGCGTGCGTGTGTGTGTATATGTGTGTGTGTGTGTGTGTAAGTGGGTGTGGGCGTGTGTCTCGAGGGACAGAGTGATGGCTAATGTTGAACCCTTGAGTGTGTGGGAGGGGCTCTGCAATGTATATGTCGCAGGCGCTAGTGATGATCGCAGCGCAATTTCTGGCATTAACTGCCTTAACTCCTCAATTAGACCCACAGAGCAGGAACTTCAATGTTCCAAGTGCCCCTCTGTTTCCCAAAGTGGGTATATGGGTGGGAGGGGGTTCGATGCCTGGCTTCTGTTTTAGAAGAAGCCAGGATCAGTGGAGCTGCAGATTCTCAAGGGTGCACTCACTTACAGGCAGGACACTTGGCAGAGATCGGCGTATCTGGGCTCTCTGCTCTCTGGTTTGGCCCTGCTTCTTTGATGTGCTCCACCAGTTCCGTGCTGCTGTCACTGCCAGGTTATGAGGTCTTGCTGCAGCTGGAGATTTCAGGGTGGTCACGTCAGTGGGAATCGGGGTAACCAGCCTTTCTGTTCTCTGGTTTGGCCCTGGTTAGTCTTAAACTGGAGGGCTGATGTGCCCCGCCAGCTCAGTGCTGCTCCACCGCCAGGTTAGAAAGTCCCGCTGTAACTGGAGACTGGGTTGCTAGTCCAGATGCTTTCTGGGAAGTCCTGGGGTCTCTTTACTGTGCTCTCCAAGCTTCGGAGGCCCAGCGCCTGGTGTGTCTAGCTTGTATGGCGTTTCTGTCTGGTTTTGGTGAGTATATAGCGTATTCTCTGTCACTGTGGTATTGGGCGGGCCGTACCGTCAGTGATAGCGATCCTGCGGAGCTAGTATGGCGTCTAGCAGACTCGGGCCCTGGGAGGATGGTGCAGCTGCCGCGCGTGAATCTGGGGCTCCGAGACACAGTACTGCTGGCCTTTGCCGATAAAGGACTTGGGGCTCAGCCTCAGTGGCTGCAGGCCCCAGGCAGTTAGGTCTGCGCTGAGAAAGGCGAGTCCACTGTGCCGAGGAGGAGGGAGGTCTGGGGGAGGGGAGTGCCGAGAGATCAAAGGATCGTTTCTCACCTTCCCCAAACAAGTCCCTGGGTGATCCGAGACCAAGGTTTTCAGCTCAGGTGATGTTCCCTGTTGTTTAGAAAGTCTCTCCGTTGTTTCCCTGGCTTCAGAAGTTCTTCCACTCATCAACTCAGAACTTTTTCTCTTCCACAGCTTGGAAACTGTGTGTGCTAGTCGCCATCTTGGCTCCGCCCCCCCAGTTTATTTATATGGTAGATTACATTGATGAATTTTCATTGAACCGTCCCTGCATGCCTGAGATGAATCCTGTTTGGTCATGGTGGATGATATCTTTTATCTTGGATTTAGATTTGGTTTGCTACTATTTTATTATTTTTGTGTCAATGTTCATAAGCAAGATTGGTCTGAAGGTTTCTTTCTTTGTAGGGTCTTTGTGAAGTTTAGGTATCAAGGTGACTGTGGCTTCATAGAATGAGTTTGGTAATGTTCCTTCTGTTTCTATTTTGTGAAATAGCTTGAAGAGAATTGGAGTTAGCTCTTCTTTGAAGGTCTGGTAGAATTTTGCACTCAAACCGTCTGGCCCTAGGCTTTTCTTTTTTCTTTTTCTTTTTCTTTTTTTTTTTTTCTTTTTCATTTTTTGGATAGGATATTTTTGATGACAACATCTATTTCTGTAGGGGATATAAGACTATTTAATTTGTTTACCTGATCTTAATTCGGCTTTTGTAAATGAAATCTATCAGGAAAATTGTCCATTTCATTTACTTTTTCAAAATTTATGATGTATATGCTTTTGGAGTAAGTCCTAATGATTGTTTGAATTTCCTTTGTGTCTGTTGTTATGTCCGCCTTTCCATTTTGATTTTGTTTATTTGGATAGTGTCTGAGTTTGAGTATTTCCAGCTGTCTGCTCCTCTTAGGTGTTTTTGCTTCTTTTTTTTGATGAGGCTTTCAGTTGTGCTATTAATTTGTTTGTATGAGATGTGACAAATTTCTTCTTGAAGGCATTTAGAGTTATGAATTTTCCTT
This sequence comes from Psammomys obesus, assembly GCF_907164565.1. NCBI lineage: Eukaryota > Metazoa > Chordata > Mammalia > Rodentia > Muridae > Psammomys > Psammomys obesus. Next base: position 8,669,555 of record NW_026596240.1, on the reverse strand, counting down.
TGAGCACTGCTTTCATTGTGTCCCATAAATTAGGGTATGTTGTACCTTCATTTTCATTGACTTCTAGGAAGTCGTTAATTTTTTTCTTTATTTCTTTCTTAACACAGCTGTCATTGAGCAGCAAGTTGTTTAGTTTCCATGTGCTTGTAGGCTTTTTTCTAATTCCATGGATGTTGAAGTCTAGCTTTAGTCCATAGTGGTCAGATAGAATACAGGGGATTATTTTAATCTTCTTGTATCTGTTGAGCCTCGCTTTGTGACCACCTATATGGTTTATTTTGGAGAAGGTTCCATGAGGTGCTGAAAAGAAGTTATACTCTTTTGAGTTTGGGTAGAAAGTTCTGTAGACATCTATTAAATCCATTTGATTTAGGACTTCTGTAAGTGCCTTTATTTTCCTATTTGGCTTCTATACAGATGATCTGTCCCTTGGTGAAAGTGGGGTGTTGAAGTCTTCCACTATTAAGGTGTTGGGATCAATGTGTGATTTAAGTATTAATAATGTTTCATTCATGCATGTAAGAGCTTTTTTATTTGGAGCATAGATGTTCAGAATTGTGCTGTCCTCTTGGTGGATTTTTCCTTTGATGATTATATGGTGTCCCTCCTCATCTTTTTGGATTAATTTTGGTTGGAAGTCTGTTTTTATTAGACATTAGGATAGCTACCCCAGCTTGTTTTCTGGGTCCATTTGCTTGAAAGACATTTTTCCAACCCTTCACTCTGAGGTAGTGTTTGTCTTTGTTGCAGAGGTGCATTTCTTGGATGCAGCAGAATGTTGGATCCTGTTTCTGCACCTGTTCTGTTAGTCTGTGTCTTTTTATTGGAGAGTTGAGTCCATTGATGTTGATAGATAATAGAGACCAATGAACGTTAGTTCCTTTTATATTGGAGTCGGTGGTCTTACTGTGTTTCATTGCCTGTTTTCTTTTAATTTTGTTGGAATATTATCTGTATATTATGTTTTCTTGGGTGAAGTTGTTTTCAATGGCTTGGAGTTTTCCTTCTAATGTCTTCTGTATGGCTGGTTTGCTGTTTAGATATTGCATAAATTTAGTTTTCTCATTGAATGTTTTGTTTTCTCCATCTATGTTGATTGAAAGCTTTGCAGGGTATAGTAGTCTGGGTTGGTATCTGTGATCTCTTAGAGTCTGTATTACACCTGCCCAGGCCCTCCTGGCTTTCATATTTTCTGAAGAGAAGTCTGCGGTGATTCAGATAGGTCTTCCTTTATATGTTACTTGGCCTTTTTCCCTTGCTGCTTTTAATATCTTTGCTTTGTTCTGTAGATTTAGTGTTTTGACTATGATGTGACATGAAATGTTTCTCTTCTGGTCTAGTCTATTTGGTGTTCTGTAGGCCTCTTGTATATTTATGGACATCTCTTTCTTTAGGTTGGGAAATTTTTCTTCTATGATTATCTTGAAAATATTTTCTGGACCTTGGAGCCTGGAGTCTTCTTTTTCATTTATTCCTATAATCATTAGATTTCGTCTTTTCATGGTGTTCTTGATTTCTTGGATATTTTGTGTTTGGGACTTTTCTGCTTTTACTTTTTCTTTGAGAGAAGTATCAATTTCCGTGAGTGTATCTTCAGCTCCAGAGATTCTCTCTTCTATCTCTTGTATTCTGTTGGTGATGCTTACCTTTGTGGTTCTTGATCTTTTCTCGAAGTTCTCTAGCTCCAGGGTTTTATTAGTTTGTGTTTTCTGTATTGATTCTGATTTTTTTTCATGCCTTGCACCATTTCTTTCTTCTGTTTGAATGAGGATTCCTGTCTCTCTACGATGGTCTCTATTTTTTTGTTCATGTACTCTCTATATGCCACTAATTGTATCTCTACTTGTGCCTCTATTTGTTTGGCTATGTTTGCCTGTGTTTCTTTAAGAATTTTGTCCATTTCCTCTTTCTTTGCCTCCAATTGACTGCCCAAATCTTTGATAGATTTTTTTTTATTTCCTCTTTAACTGTCTAAATTTGTATGGCTATTACTCTAAGAGAATTGTTTGTTTCGTCTTTATGTGCCTCAAATAATTGTGTAAGCATAGCTTTAAAGTCATTTTCCTGTGCTTCTGATGAATTGGAATATCCATAAATTTTGGGGTTGCTGGTGAAGTCATGTTATCCTGATTTATGTTCGATGTGTTTTTTTCGCCTACCCCTGGACATTGGCTTATCTGAAACCTTTCCTGTTTGTTTCTGGATTCTGCAGATCAGACTGGTATTGTCTCTCTCTGGCATCTGGAGAGTTCTTCAGGAAGCTGAGAGAGGTCCCGTGGCCTCAGTGTGTGTGTTGGTGCACTAGCTATACCTGTGGGAGGAAAGTCTGTGGGCACAAAAGGGCAAATGCAGGAGTGTGTGTGTGTGTGTGTGTGTGTGTGTGTGTGTGTGTGTGTGTGGAAGTGTGTGTGGAAGTGTGCCTGGAGGGACAGAATTATAGAGAATGTTGAACCCTAAAGGGTTCAACGTGTGTGGGAAGGGCTCTGCCTTGCAAGCTTCTAGGGGGATTTTTGTGCATACACTGTATATGTAGCAGGCGCTGATGATGGTTGTGGTGCAATTTCCGGCGTTATCCACCTTAACTCCTCAGTTGGACCCGCAGAGCAGGGGGCTTCAATATCCCAAGTGACCCCCTGTTTCCCAAAGAGTGTATGTGGGTGGGAGAGGTCCCATATCTGGCTTCTATTTTAGAAGGACCCTGGATCTGGGGCTCTGCAGACACTCAAGGGCGCACTCACTCTCAAGCAGGTCACATTGGCAAGGATCGGAGTATCAGGGCTCTCTGCTCTCTGGTTTGGCCCTGCTTAATCTTATGCAGGAGGACTGATGTGCTCTGCCAGCTTAGTGCTGTTGCAGCTGCTAGGTTAGAAAGTCCAGCTGCAGCTGGAGACTGAGATGCTGGTTCAGATGCCTTCTGGGAAGTCCTGGGGCCCCTCTACTGTGCTCTCCAGGCCTGGGAGTCCCAGCGCCTGGTTTTCCTAGCTTGAATGGCTGGTCCGCTGAGCTTTGGTGTGTACATAGCATATTATCTGTCACTGAGGATTTGGGCGGGCCATACAGTCAGTGGCTGAGAGACCCTGTGGAGTCAGTATGGCTGCTAGCAGACCTGGGACTCTGGGAGGATGGTGCCGTGGATCTGGGACTCCAAGACCATTACAGCTGGCAGTTACTGCTAAGGGGCTAGGAGCCCTGCCTCAGCTGCTACAGACCCCAGGCAGTGAGCTCTGAGCTGAGAATCTCTATGCGCTGGCTGTGTGGAGGAGGAGGGTTGTCCGAGAAAGGAGAGTGCTGAGAGATAAAGGATTGTTTATCTCCTTCCCCAAACAAGTCCTCAGGTGACCTGAGACCAAAGTTCTCACCTAGTGCAATTTTCCCTATTGTTCAGAAAGCCTGTCCGTTGTTTTCCTGGCTTCAGAAGTCCTTCTACTCACTAACTCAGGAGTTCAGCTCTTTTGCAGCTTAGAAACTGCATGCTAGTTGCCATCTTGGCTCTGCCCCCACCTATATGTATATTAAACCATACAATTTATTTGACTTCAGAATTTAAAACAATTGTTTTTCAAATGACAATATTAAATAAGTGGAAAAACGCATCATTGAACAGCAGAAAATGTTTTCAGAAACCATCTGACAAAGGGCTAAATCTTGAGAATCAGATGGATTTTTGAAACTTAATGAGAAACCAAGATGACTAATACTAACATTTTGAACATATTTTGAAGTTCAGAAAAGATAGCATGCAAATAAGAGATAATAATTTGCTAAGATGCACAATGTCCGTAATCATTAGAGAAATATGAATTAAAACCATAACAATATGGAAATTAAAATCACTCAAAACAAAATTGTGAATACATTAGAAAATTATAAATAGGAAAAAAATGCAAAGGAATACATAAGGAATTGTGAATAGTTAAGAAAAATACAAAATTGTGAATACATAAGGAGAGTGGGAAAGGGGACATGCAGTGAACCTCTAATAAAAATCTAAAATGACTCAACCACTTTTGTAAACACCAATGTAGTTTATACAAAATAAGACTAAATATTGTGTAGCTATTTCATTCCTAGGCATTTACTTAGAAGAATGAAACTATATTTAGATACAACATATCTAAATGTGTCTCTTTTCCAGCTTCATTTGTTATAACCCTGCAAATCAAAACACTTTAACCATATAGAGTTGAATAAATGAGGAAATTCTGAGGTTTGCATTATTTCGGGGTATTTGTCAGTAGTCATTAGATATGTGAGTGTATGTGAAAGAGGTCAAACTCAAAGGCCGATATTTGACTCTCTGTAAAGTTAGGCAAAGGCAAAACCTACTTTATCCAGGGACCAGATGGTAAATGCTGAGGAGGAGAGATGGAGGGAAGCATGAAAAGTTGCAATGTACCGAAGGAAAATTTTTTTTTAAGTCAGAGTTCTGACAGTGTGACATTTCTACAGATGTAAACACATGGAAACTAAAGAGTCAGCTTTAAAACGGTTTACTGACATTGTTTAAACATAAAGAATGCTTTTTCTCTTTAAATGATTAATACTACATTAATTGTTTTCTCATTGTTTTGTCAAACTGCCTAAAATCAAGTAACTTAATTGAAAAAAGGTTCATTTTTGCTCATGGCTACAGAAGTTTATCTCATCATGGTGGAGAGGGCCCAGTAAAGGGAGTACCAGCTGAATGGCTCTTCATAAGACCCCCAGATCAGAAGAAAAAAAATAAACAGATGCAAATATGTCTAGAATTCTCAAATAATTTGTAAGCATTATATATAATGCTTTTCTTGTATTTAATGACTTTTGCCATTACTTTTGACTACCCTCAGAACTTGAAGCTAAGACCCTAATGTAGAAGATACTTTATGCTTTGAGTCACTGAACATGAAGTTGATACTCATCTGGAAACTTCATCCTTACTTTGTTTTCATAGTGCTGAAAGAAGATATGCATGCTACCAGAAGGTACCATCAATTCTACCCATCTGTGAACCCTGGGAACTGCAACAATGAGTAGTTTGACTAGAAATGAGCACTGGTGTAATAGTGGTGTAATAGGAATATTACAAAAGTAACTAATCACATTCAGGATAGATATATAAGGCCACCTCCATGAGATACACCACAAGTTTGGCACTGTTATCAGGCCAACACCTGTAGGTTTGTAGCTCATAGGGACTAGAAGAGAATCCATGACATTATTACATTAAATGGACATACTACTAAAAAAGCATCCCAGTGCCTTCTAGATCAGTATATCTCTTAACCCTTGTCAGAGAAGCTTATCTTTGCAATAGATAATAATTAGCATAGACACCTCCAACTGGTCAATATGCAAAGAATATGACACTGTGAAGTACTTAGCTCTAAATGGTACCTATATATCATACCCACCTCTCAAGGCTGACTGCTCTTCTCACAACAAGAGCCATATCCTTTTATAAGATCCTGGGCTGTTGGAAAACATCAGTCAATGAGTGTTCTCTGAGTGTTCTCAGGAAAACTCAAGGAAGCTGCAGATATGAACTCACAATGGATGGGACAACATCCATAAGACCCGTATCAGCTTAAACCAGAAAGAAAATCTCAACGTAGCATTGGGGGAAGAAGGTCAGCATGCAGTCCCAGCATGAGCAGCTACAGACATTCAATAGCTACTGGAAGAAAATCAGTGTTCCTTAATGATGCTTTCCTTCATAGATCAACCCCACTCATACAGTAGTTGATAAAACAACTTGAATCAAATGGGGTGGGTGAGGGGGGAAAAGAGAAAAAAAAACTCAATTGGAGTGGGTAGTGAAGGCAGGATGGGTACAATGAATCTGGAATTATTTGGGGAGGGCATTGAATATAATCAAAATATATTTTGAGTATTCTCAAAAAATAGTAAAGGTAGTATTTAAAGTGAAATATTAAAGATGTATTAAGTACCTGAATTCAATAAACTAGTATCATGTGCATTTATTTATATTCATCAGTGAAGATATTATTGCCTATATCATATCATCATTTAGGCTCACCTTATTGAAGAATCCAATAAAAAATGTTGAATAGAAAAATAAACAAGTACAGTCTTATGCTATTGCTTATTTAATGACACACATTTAAAAGCAAGAATGTGCATGTTATTACCTGTATTGGAGGTTATTTTTTAATTACGTGTTCCTCTTCTGAGGCACAATGTATCTCAATTGTTGCCACTTTATTTCCTTAGAGTCTTCCTGAATAAATATGCTTGCTTTTCAAGTATGTTTAGGTGTTATTTTGCTACAGGACCTGGTTATTTCTTTTGTATATGTCATAGTTGTATGCAATTAAACTATTAAGAAGATTTTAATTATGTTCACTGAGAAGTAATTGAGCTATGATAGGTTATTTTATACCATAATGATATTTTTCCTTCTGCTAAGTCTACCATGAAATGTCAGGTAGACATTATAATGCAAGCATTTTCTCTTTCAATTCTTAAAATTATGCAGTCGAAATTTTATTTGAGTTTTTGCTGACTTTTTTCTGAGCTTGTCATTCTGATTGAGAAGATTATAATTTCATTTGTCGTTAATAGTAAGTCTTCTACTTTCTACTCTGGGCATACTGACCTCAATTATTTTTACAAATCAGATTAGCCTTGTTGGCTTCAATCCATTTCAGTCATTAGGAACTTAAGAAAGGACTATATTCTAAGCAGCTCTTTCCAAGAGGGAGTTATCGACAGGATAAGTGAATGTGAGGAGAGATGCATCTTTTCCTATTGAGAATTAAGGTATGGATTATAGGATTAGGCTCATCTGTCTTTCACACACAGCTCAAGGACATGTATAGAATGTTCTTGTCTTCACCTTGGAGCAGTGGCTCTTTTTGGTGCGAAGAAGAGGTGACAATAATAACATAAATGTTTTCTCTAATCCCCATCTTTGCTCTCCAATAGAATTTTTGCAATGACTAATCAGTAGTAACATGAAATTACATTGGCCAAAATACGACATGCAGTAGAACTGTTTTGTTCTTTACTCCACGAATTGTAATATTATTGTCTGAAGGAAAATCAATGACTGTCATGCTCCTCAGATCTGATGAAAGTCTGCAGTAAGGACTGGTCTGATGAGATAAAGACCATGCTGAAGTAGGTCCACCATGTCCTCCAGACTTTGCTGTGAAAGGTAGCATCGTTGTCACACTAAACATGAAGCAAACATACAAAGGGTTTATTTCACCCGGTGACTCACAGCCTCAGATCTCTTTTGTGTATTATGGAATAAGAACTTGCTTCTTTTTTTAAAGATTTATTTATTTGATTTATGTATATGAGTGCTCTGCATTCATGTACACCAGAAGAGGGAGTCAATTCCATTGTAGATGATTATGAAACACCACGTGGTTTTTGGGAATTGAACTCAGGACCTCTGGAAGAGCAGCCAGTTCTCTCTACTGGGGAGCCATCTTGCCAGCCCCAAGAACTGGCATCTTCTTCTTCTTTTTTTAACTTTATGACCTTTCCATTGATTTTCACTTAAAAGTTTGAAGCAGTGTGAAATGAACAAAAATACTCTGTGAACAGAACAAAATGAGCCACCACAGCACATACACCAATAAAAACCTTTTGTCTATGACTACATCGAAACACAAGGCTATGTCCAGTAGTGGGTCATTTTCTGGGGTTTTATAAAGCAAATGGAATATTCAGAAGATTCAGTATATTCAAATAGAAGAGCCATAAATACCCTGAAAGCAAACCATTTTAAATATAATTCATATATATTTAAAATAAAACACAATTAAATGGAATATGTTTAAGTACATGAATAGTTCAGAATAATAGTTTAAGTGAATCATCTCTACAAGTTTTAAGTGGAGATAGAAGAAGTAATATGCCATGTTGCTTACTTGAGATTTTGTGTTAATTTTATGCCCTTTACTAAGTATAGGAAAAACAATGTCAGACATTTCAGTGCTGGAATGAATCAGTAGATGATGTTTCCACTGTCCTTTTTTTTTCATACAGTATAAACATGTATCAGTGAGCATTTCCAAAAGAAAATGCTTCCAGTACGTTTCATTGCATATCCATTTTAAAGTTACTCTTGTCTTTATGATATAAATTCAGAGCACTGTATTGAAGTTAGCAATTCCCAAATTCTCTATCCTCATAATCTTGTCATGAGACTACCACTTCTGTCCTTCAGTGACCTTACAAAATAAGTCTTTGGATTAGCAGCTCCATCTGTTTGTTAACCAACTCAGGCTGGTTGTATTATCTTAAGAAATCCATACTATTTTGAGAATTCTGTGGACCCACTGCCACTGTGCCTGAACTAATTGCTCAATAACATTTCTTGATAAAATGGATAAGATGTGCTGCAGCAACCAGCAACACAACCTTTTGTAAGCATTGTCATATTTAAGCCTCTTTAAACACTAAAAGTTTACTTTTGTATTTGAGAAGGTTAGTTTCGCAAATCTGTATTTAGAGGACATATTCAAAAAGCATAATTCACTGCCTTATAGCTTAACGGAGTGTTTTCTAATCTCCACTTGAATTCATGATCTGCCAATCTGTGATCCTTTGGGAATATTGTATATATCATCTCTCTACTCTCTTCATTTTGTTGTATTACCATTCTGACCTAATATTTTTTTGCCTTTATCCACTAACTCAGTGCTTTTTCATGCAATCTCATTTCTTCCAATGGAGATAAAAGATCGTGATGTCCATACATAATGATTCAGAGAAGTCAGTGAACAGATCTAAAGTGAAAAACCTAACTAGGCTTGAGGTAAACCATGTTGCTATAAACCTCACATTACTCTTAAGAGAGCCACTTGAAATTCATGCCACATTGTCATTTACTATGAAATTATCACCACAAAACTTTGATTCTAACTTTGTTTTCAGTACAAAAGGAGAGCTGGGTTGCCTGGATGATGTGCACATTTGATTTGGAATTTTTCTTGTTGTCAGAATAATAATTTCACCTTCACAATATTTCTTATTTCTCATACAGCAATCTCTTAGCCAAAGATACAAGAACATTTGACAGTTGTATTTATCATTATACATTAGTTAGTTATCATAGCCGGTTTCCCCCATTCTTTTTCTTATAGACAATCCTCTTTTCAGGAAATCAGAAATTGTAGGCACTAGTTAGCTGGTAGGTAGCATGGGATGTTGCGAAGAGAATTCCAACTTTTGGGCAAAGGGACTGTGCATTCTTTTCACTTAGCTTAGCATTCTAAGGATGGATTAGACAGACCCTACAGATAGTTTCCTAGAGCTTTAAACTATCACTTTAGAAGCAGTGTGAGCAACCAACTTTAAATTAAAATTCAACTAGAAGTGGGAGAGAAGAAAGGAAGCAAAGTGGACATTTGGGACTCAGGGACTTTTGGTCAAGCCAATGAATTTCATATAAGACCTATTCAAATGAGCTTTGTCAAGCTGAGGTGGCTGGAGCCACCTGAGAGGAAGGTTTTAAATGAGAAATTGTGTAGGTCGGGCTTTCCTGTCTGATGTCTCTGGGAAATTGTTCTGACTGATAACTAATATGTGAGTTCCTAGTCTATGCTGAAATACCATTTCGAGACAGGTGGTCTTGGTTTGTATGAGGGAGCCAAGCAGGAGTGGGTAAAACAGCAAGCACCCACTCCATGGCTCCTGCTGGGCTCTTGTGGTAAGATGTGATGCTGCCTGGAATAGTGAAAAGTCCTTTCTTCTGGCTCTTGCCATGGGTATTCCAGATGGCTTTTCTTTCTGATGGATTGCAGCCTGAGAGCTGTAAAATGAGATAGACTGATGCCCCCCAGAAGGTGCTTTGTGTCAGAGTGCTTTCACAGGGACAGAATGAAGAAACTCCATCTGGGTAGAGCAGAGATCAAGAATTATGGATTCCACTTATCAGAGGACTAGAGTACTAAGACAGCACAGTACACCAACCCTTGTGTTGAACCACCAGGTCAATTGCATTATTACTGTCATTGAATATACATATAATTGTATTCAATCTCAGGTGCTGCTATCTCTATTCCCATTAGTTAACTCATTATGATTTAAACAGCATGAGCCAGATTTTTCTATATATTAAAATAGATGTGGTCTATACAAAAGGGAAAAAAGGAAGAACTTTATTAGTTAACCTAAATAGGTAAGTTAAAGCTGAGGTTGACGGTTAATTAATTGATTAAATCAAAACTTTCTATTTTCTTTATTCTACACAGGTCTTTTCTGGTCACATCTCAACAGAATCTAATTCACCAGCTCCCTTTACAAAACTGTTCACAGACACACCAGCTGCTGTATATTTAATAGTACTCCCATTTATCAGTTCCAAGCTCTCTTCATAACTACAGCAGCTTCAGAATGAGATTGCTTTTTATTTATGTCTAGAGAATTTCATATCTGCAAATAATGTGCTTTAATCAATTTCACCCTCTCATTCTCCTCCAGTTTTTCCCCTTTTTTTTAACCACTTTCCCCTCCCAGCTTCCTCTGCCCCCACTTCCCTGAAAGCACACTGAATCCCTTGGCGTCTCCATGTGCTGGGGTGTATGGCCATCTATGGGCATATGAGTAACCTTGTAGCAGCTGCATCCTTGAAGAAAGTTTAATCTTCCTTCCCCACTAGCAGTCAGTGACCAGTAGCTTTTCAGCTAAGAGTGGGACTTCATTAGCCCACCTCCATCTTTGCTAGGACTTAGTCTGGTTTCATCCTTTGCATATTTGCACATGCATTCACAGCCAATTTGCGTTCATATCCAGCAAAATGAATAGTATTTCTGTTATTATTTGAAAATAGTTATTAATTTCTTATAATAAAATTTGACAATGTGTGAAAGCACCTTTCACATCATATCATTTTTATAATCAAATATTTAGCTATTTTTTTTCACTTGAAGAATATGCTTCAATTTTTCTGTTATTGAAAATAAAATTCACAGGGCATCAGCCAGTTTTAAAGTACTGCGCTAAAACCTTACAACTGGTTCAGAGCTCCTAAAAATAATGTTCTATGCATTTTGTTACTTTGATATAATATAAAAATTATTGAAATATTTATTCTTATACACATGGAGTAATGTTGCTCTCAACATTGATCAGAGCATTCTGCAATGGATAATGGTAAATATAAAGGCTCACAACAGCTCAAAGTGTAGAGAATAGGCTGCTGTGCAGAGCTCATGCCCAAAAGGAGCATGTCTATCACACCCCTCTCTCAATTCTTAAACAGTGCATTAGAAAGGGGAGGGAAATATTTTAAAGATTCCGAGAACAAGGATGGATGCTATAACATATTGTCTATTTGACATGGCTAGGATGTTCCACAGACTAACCCTCAAGAGCTGTGGTTATCTTGAGAAGATGCATACACGGCCAAGCCAGTCAACATCTATCATGGGTCGGAGAGGGTTCACAGGTTCCACTCTTAGGTGACTGCTCCTGGCAGTCAGTGCACTGACCTGGAGGGTAATTTTATTTATATATGTGGTTCCTGGAAGGTTGCCAAGATCCAGTGAGCTGCCTTACACCTATGTGCATATGGGCAACATGAATTGAGTATATATTCATGTGTGTGTGTGTGTGTGTGTGTGTGTGTGTGTGTGTGTGTGTGTGTAAATGTAATGAATTTGAGGGTTTATTGGAGAGAAACACAAAAGAGTTTGGAAGAGGAGTGGAATAAATGGTGAATATGTTTAAAATGAATTATATTCATGATTAAACTAAAAAGAGTCACGACAAAGTACACTTCACAATTTTGCAATTTTGTACTCTTGTTTCTAAACATATCTTTCTATTTTTAGCCAGACTTTAAGTATATTTTGTACATTACGGAAAATTTCTGGTTTCAGTTCTGATGCTGTGACAAAACACTGACCAAAACCAGCTTAAAGTAGGGGAAGGGTTATCTGCTCTGACGCTTTCAGGTCACAGCTCGTCACTGAGGGAAGTCAGGTCAGAAGCTCAGAGAGTGGAGGAGTGATGCTTCTGGCTCACTTCAGCTAGTTTTCTTAGCTTTTGCAAACTCTCCTGCCTAGGTGCGATGCTGGTCGCGGTGGATTGGAACCTGCCACATCAATCAACTCTCAGACGTTCTTATACGCCAATCAATTAATTACAACTCTCAAGTTGATGTATCATCTTCCTAGTGATTCTAGGTCTTATCAAGTTGAAAAAAAGTATACAAAAAAGCCCCCAAACTAACAAAAAACAAACAAACCTAAAACTTACCCACAACAACGAAAGGAACAACTTAAGCAGGTCAGGAATGGACCACCTGCAGATGGATTTTTGTCATCCACTTAGTACTGAAAAACAAAGCTAGAGAAATAAAATAATAAAAATCCAGAAGCCATTAAACAGTGTTCGAAATTCATGACACTCTTTCCTTCAACTTGTGTTCTGAGGAAGGATGCATCTAGCACAGTGAAATTAATTATAAACGAAAATAAATTGCACACTGAAAATCTGCTATCATGCTAGATATTATATCTTCAGTTAATCTACTTAAACATGCCAGGATGCATATTTTTAATGGAGTGAGGAAATTGTAGCCTATTTTTTAAAGTTAATTAATTAAAAAGGTAAAAATAAGTAAGACTGGAGAGAATCTCAGCCCTTAAAAGCACTTTCTATTCTCTCAGAAGACTTGAATTCCCGTTCCAACAGTCATATGAAGAGTTAACAAACACTTGTCAATCCAGATTCACGGGATCTGATACCTTCTGCTGGCTTTCACTGGTAACTGCACTCAAGAGGCATGTGTGAAGACAAACACACAAATATGAACACACATGAACTCATACATGCATATGCATAAAAATTATTTATGTGTTTGTAGTTTATATAAAACTATAAACTCAAACTGTTTTCCTCATCGATACCTGAAATGAATCATTTTCTTACATCTTAAAATGTTCTTGGTGGCTGTATAAAAACAGGAAGTTGATATTTCACTTATCATAATAAAGATTTTAATTATTAGTTAAATATTAATGATAAAATTTTAATAAAATGTTTTGTCCCATAGAGAAAACAAATTTTCATTTAAATGTGAAGCCAGAGTATAGTTTTTGATGTCTATTAAATATTAAGCATTTGCATCACTATTTATGTATGAATATAAACAAGTAGCCAGAAGCCAGTGGGATGGTTTAACAGGTTAGAGACCATGTCCCGACAGCCTCCCCAAACCATGACTGTCCCCTGATGCTACATGTGATCCGTGATGCGCACCACCTTCAACACACACTCTATCTCTCCGTGTTTGTCTCACACACATCGAACACACAATGATAATAGTACAATTACTAATAACAAGTAAAGTGAATAAATAAGTAACAAGTTATTGCAAGCTCAATTTAAGTACAAAAAACATGACTAATTACTCCCTTGCTTATACGAGCCAACATGGTAATAAATATATAACAACTACACAGTTCTTCTGGGAAGTAAGAATTGTCATCAATTTGAAGACAGTTTGTTGTTGTTGTTGTTGTTGTTTTTTACTTCGGAGGTTGTAGATGAGGTAAACAAAACCAAAAAATTTAGCAACAGAAAGTGTGCAACAGTGTTTCAGAAGACAAGCACATCTTAAACATTAAGACAGCATGTTATCACAGTCCTCTGTATTAGGAGTTTAAATGTGAAATGATACTTGTATGCATGATGCATTGATACAAATATGATTGATAATGAAGAGTTACTATGTGTTTACAAAATCTGAATGTACCAAATCTGAGGTTCATTCGGAAGACATGGAGAGCAGAAGAGTGACTAAGCTGCTGATTGCAGAGGCATCTGAGCCCCGTTTATAATAGAAAACGGGAGGAAAGCCTTCTGCCTGCTTTGGCTTTTAGGTTTCTTTGCCATTTAGGTATCTGTGCATTGACAATGCCCATCCTCCATGGGCTCTGAGGAGCTGATTTACTAATTACTTGACTTGATTTACTAATTCTCCTTGTCAGGGTACTAGACCCATTCATAAGCACCCTATGGTTATACTCGAATGCAATGCTTAGTATGACATCTACACCATCCATAAAAACACATAGAGGAAGCAAGGTTTTGCGTCCTGAAATGAATCAATTCTTTTACTTAATGAACTTATGCAACCCAGAATTTCTCAATTATATTTTTCTTTTTATTATGGAGAAAATAAAATTTTATTTTCTTTTGAGAAAATATCTGATGCTTTGTGATGCTGCATTGGTTATGTATATAAAATGTAATTATCTCTTTTATGAAACTGGTATTTTTATGACTAGAAGTAACTATAAGTATAACTATAGATTATCACAGACAAGAACCACTAGAACATGAGAATTAGAGTGATCAATACCCATTAAAAAAAAAAAAGCACAGAAACATCTTGATTTTAAATTGTAGTTTAGACATATGGGAATTTGTATATTAAGTTAATATGTTGGAAACATAAATCCATTAGTATTCCCCAAAGTTTTAAGCAAAACGTTGTGCTCAGTGAGGCTTACTATTGAAAGCAATAGAGCCCAGTAATTTCATTTAAACAAGGTAATTCAAATTTTTGCTTCATTAAAAATTTGAAAAACTGCATAAAAGTAAATCATTTTTGCATTTACCTGAGAATTGTCATTCGAAATTCAAAAATTTAAGGAAAATTAATCTTGGAAACTCAAGATGGTTCCAGGGTAAAGTTGTTTCCCACTGAGCTTGGAGACCTGAATTCAATCCCTAGAACCTATAGGGTGGAAGGAGAGAGCAGACTCTTAAGAGATATGCTCTGACCTATACATGTATGTCTCATAACGCACACACACACATGCACACACACAAATAAATGAAGAGAAAAATACAATAGCACAATGAAAGCTAATTTTTAGAACAGAATGCCACGTAGTGCCTTAATTTCCTTAGGGTGATATTTGTATGTACTTGTGAACTATGTGTGAATATCCATATATGTACATGTATATGTGGTAGCCAGAGACCATTGAATGAATGTAGAATGTATTCCTCTGTCATTTTCCTTTTTTAAAGGCATTCATCCACCTGACTAGGCTGAGTGGCATGTGAAGCCTGGGGAGTTTTCTGTCTATACCTCCCCATTACTGGGATTATGAACGCCCACTACCTCACCATGTAACTTTGCTGTGAGTGTTGGAATCCAAACTCACTTTCTTACACGTTCATAACAACCACTTTACCTCATTAAGCCATTTTCACAGTCCCTACTATTAATTCTTTAAGGTGCTGTTGTCCCACTTCCAGAGCAGCTGTATCATATTGGATTCCATGATAACACATGAGTTCAAGTTTCTCCATGTAATCATCAAAACTTCTGGGTTCTGATTTGCATATTAGTGGTCCTGGAGTATGTTGTAAAATATTTTTTAAGATCTATGTATTCACACAAGTTTGATATAAGCTTATCACAACATTTCCTAAATCCGTTGAAAGTTCTTGGCATCACTGAAGATCATAACAACCAGTAGACAGAGAGCAAGGAAAGGAGAATTATAAAAGAAATCTAAAATGTAAATGGATTTCTACAATATCATGACCAACTTCAAAAGATGAAGAGTTATTTCTTTACAATCAGTATAGCAAGTACTTTTTAGAACTGAAATTTATTGTCAAGGACAACACTGTAAGCACTGATAAAAAGACATTGTACTGAGAACACTCCAGAATAACTTGACGATAATTGGCTTGATATTGAAAAAAAAAATTTGCTGTGGGGGAAAATTTGAAAAATCATAATGTGCTACCGATTAATCTGATGTGAAAAGAAAAGTCATCTGTGTACATAACTTCAAAGATGTTTTATTTAAAAAACCATCCCCGGCCACCTCTATCTCCAGCTACCATCCCTCTGACCTAGGCAAAGCCTTCTCAATCAAATCAAAATCTTCCACCAACAAAACCAAAACGTTGTGAGTGCTTTGCTGCTATAAAGTACTTAATACATAACATATATACATTTTAAAATCCATTACTGTTTATTGCACACCTAAAAGAATACAGTAGAATATAACCTAAACTCCTAAACACACAAGAAAAAGCTCACATAACTTACTTCAATCTGAGATTTAGTTTACTGATGTAGTCTCTAATCAAAATCACTGTAACATTGAAGTAATCCTTAACACTATTTTTAGAGGAAACAAACAAACAAGCTCCATTTAAATATATATTTAGATTTAAAAGGAAAGTATGAATTTTGGCATAAGAGTGATAGTTGAAAATAATTGTCAGCCTAACAAATTCCAGAATTTCCGGGAATAAATAATTTGCCCATGCCTGTGAGAGAACTTTGAATGTTTCAGGCAACACCACCCCAATGTCTTGGGTCCTGAATTGAATAAAAAGAAATAAGGGAGCCTAGAACCAACGTCCATCTCTCTACATTTCCTGACTGCATATGCAAACTAACCAACTGCCTTGCTTCTCTATGCTTTCTCAACGTGGTGGACTGTATTCTCAGACACTCCTTCTGTGACCAACGACACTCCTTCCTCCCTAGAGCTGAACTGCCAGGTGTTTTGTCACGACAAGGAGAAAGTGACACAGGAAGCTTCAATAAATTTGATCACACAATCGGAAGAGACCGTGGTGGTAGGTGAATTCAGGGGCCCTGGCCCCATGCCTACTTTATATTATTAATTATTTCTTTACATGGCTTGCGTCACCATTATTTTACCATGTTTTCCTTCCTTGAATAAGATAATTAGCAAACCACCATCTTATAAAATTTGGCCTCAAGAAAAGTTTTCTGCTGCTTTTGAAATAATTTAATTTATCTCAGGGTCTGTGAAGATCAGCTGTAAAATTTTAATCTCTTTATGTTAGATGTATCTCACACTAGCCAGTTAGTAAAACAACTGAGTGATATTCTCTAGTAAAAAAAAAAAAAAATTCAAGAAATCAAAGACAAATCAGTTGGTTATATATTGTCATATACAAAACTAAATATATTTACAATTTATTTTATTGGTAAATTAAGCTAAATTTTCTACAAAAGAAAATTACTCATAATGTTTCAGGGCAGAATTATTGTTAGAGTTAAAAAGTGCTTAAATCAGTTACCTTGATTTTTTTTTTTTTTTTCCCAGAGCTGAGGACCGAACCCAAAGTCTTGTGCTTGCTAGGCAAGCGGACTCACACTTTAAGCAAGTACCATGCATGGAGATAACCTAGAACCCCTGCACAGATGTAGCCCATGGCAGTTCAGTGTCCAAGTGGGTTCCATAGTAATGGGAACAGGGACTGCCTCTGACATAATCTGATTGGCCTGTTCTTTGATCACCTCCCCCTGAGGGGGGAGCAGTCTTAACAGGTCACAGAAGACAATGCAGCCACTCCCGATGAGATCTGATAGACTAAGATCAGAAGAAAGAGAGGAAGGCCTCTCCTATCAGTGGACTTGGGGAGGGGCATGTGTGGAGAAGGGGAAGGGAAGGTGCACTGGGAGGGTAGAAAGGAGGGGCTTATGGGGGGATACAAAGTGAATAAAGTGTAAGTAATAAAAATTAAAATAAAAATATTTTAAAAAGTGCTTAAATAACTGGTCAGCTAGATTTTTTTATGTGTTTTTCATTATTTTGATTTATTGTCAACTACAGTTAGTAAAGAAAGTTAGGTGGACCTGATCCATGACTTAGAAAAGCATTTTCTACAGTTTCCAATACATGTTAGATTGTGACAGCCAGAGGTCCCTTATGAAGTAATTTTTAACATAGTTTCCAGACTGACCAATGTAGTCACTAATGAGACTGTGAAAACTGAGGCCTCTGATTATCTCAACTTTATACCAAGAATTAAAAAATGAAATCAAGACTAGCTGAGCCTTCCCAGCTTGTAAGACACTGCAACCTGTGCACTCACTCAGTGCTTAAGAATACAGAACTCAATCAAAATGTCTTCATGCTTGTTTGCCTCAAGTGTTTCATTTCAAATTCAATTTACATTATGTTCCTGATGAGCAAAATCCAATTGACTGGCAATGATATTCACAAAGTAAGTATATTTTCTTTCAAAACTAACATATTTATGCATGAATAACATGATGGTATTATTTTTTCAATGGCGTGACTCTAAATAATATTTGCTACTAGGAAACAATTACAGACAAATAGTTCTGTATTTATCATAATTTACAAAATGCTAATCCTTCCAACATCAAATTCAGTGCTAATTAGTGACCCCAGGTCAATGGCAGGTTCTGCCACAAAGAAATTTAAGCAATTCCTGATGATGACATCTGAAGTTCTTGACTCCAAAAGTGCTTGCATACATGCACACACACACACACACACACACACACACACACACACACACACATACACATACATAGACGCACACACATCACACACATTCTAAAAATAATTTATAGACTAAATATTTGCTGCTTTTTCCAGATTTTTAGAACATTGTAAAGGAAACATAGCAAGCTACATTGTATGTCGAAAAAAAACATAAATTACTATAGGACAATAAATAGCCATCTTTTTAAAGTCTGAAAATGATATATAAAGGACTGTGAAAACAATAAGTATCAAGAAAATATACAAAGAAAACCATGGTGCTTCTGTGTTCTCTATATTTACATGTAATTATATTTAAGTGTGTTATAGAAAATATTTTAAAGCTATAATAATTATTTTCAAATGTATATGTAACTTACCAAGTTACATTTGAAGGTACCATGATGCCATGAAAACATGCTATGAATATATTAATAATTGTGGCATAATATATACTTAACTGCTGCTATTTTTTTTCAAAAACATTATTTGTAAATCTCCACTCTGTGAAGAATCACAAAGATAATAGGTAAATCAAAAATACTAAGAATAATCTACCTATGCACAAAGATGAAGATACGTGGGGTACAGAAAGAAAATTCTTGAGATCTATGAAAGAGCAATGAAATGCTCTGTCACTCATTCAAAATTTAAAACTTAGAAAATAAAAAACACTATCTTTGAATGTACATGTTTTGAAGATTACAAAATTGAGGAAATGTAGGTATATTTAATGAAGTATTAATTTTAAGCAATATACAGAATACATAAAACCGTGCATAGGCACAGAATAATGAAAATGTTGTCGTTTAAGGATGAAATCATCCAGAAACACTGATAGCAAAAACAGCTTAATAGTCAAGGAGTGACCAAAGGGCAGAGGCCATGTGATTTTCAACAGAAGATGCCAAAAAGGAATGGAGTAATATCTTCATGCTGTTAAAAGAAAATAACTGTAACATACAATTTTATGTCCAAGCATAAAATATTTCAGAACTGAGCACAATAAAAATGCTTTTCAGTGTCAGACACAGAATAATAGGAAATTTGACCACCCACCAAACCTGCAAAAAAAAAAATCTGTAAAAAAATACCAACAGATGAATGCATAAGAAACTCTGTTGAAAGCAGAGATTGACATGCTGCAGCAGCCACATAGTTAAGAATTTGCTCAAAGAAAACATTCTTTATATTAAAATTTGTTCAATATTTAGACTATAAGACTAGAAGTTTTTCTGTTGTTCATGATAAGAGATGCATAATAAAAATGTTCTAAAACTATTTGTGAAAGAGCTTTCTTTTAATAATATATCTCTTTCTGTGTGTGTATGTGTGTGTGTGTGTGTATGTGTGTACCTAAGTTTAGGTGTTCTCAAAAGACAAAAGTACTACATTTTCCCCTGAGCTGGCATTACAGGTGTTTGGTACCAGTGAATGCTGGAAATGAAACTCGGGTCCCATACAAGAGCAATACATGTTTTCAACTCTTGAGCCATTTCTTCAGCACTTTGGAAAAGTTATTAGCCAGAAATAGTTTGAAAGATTTTAAGACAGTCAAATCAGGTTAAAACAAATAACCAAAAACAATACCTGAAAACCCGAACCAAAATGATATGCCTTATATCAATAAGACAAAAAGCTCAAGAACATTATAGATTCAAATTTGGTATATGTTATTGCAAATGGTTAAAAATCAACAATCACACAAATCTACTAACAGACATGGTGTTTGTTCAGTATTTTAAATCTCTTTTAATGTAAATTGAAACACAAACCAGGCATGATGTATCTGTCAGCAGATAATGACAAAGTCTTAACGTTGCAGGATACTAAAACAAAAGCAAACACAATCCTGAACTGTTTGGTTTATTTTTGCCTTTGTTTATTAAATAAAAAGTAAAGCCAGTCAAAAGTTATTGATTAAACTCTGTGCTAGAAACTTTCTAGGACAATTTAACAAATTGATTATTATAGCCAATCAATTACTGTTTATGCCCTATTACATATTCACACGGTGAAATTCTTAAACCAGGTTGGTAAGGTTTGCATTTCTTTCCCGAATTAGTAGTAAATTTAAAATTCTATCATACCTCATTTTAGTTTTCAACACTTTCACACATGAGCTATTTCGGTAAGAACAGAACAGAAAAGAAAAGAAAAGAAAAGAAAAGAAAAAGGAAAAGAAAGAAAAAGAAAAGAACTCTTTCATTGGTTTTCACCTAAGAAGCAACATCAGGGCAAAACAAACAAGGAAAACAAAAAACAAACAAACAAACAAACAAAAAACACAACACACACACACACACACACACACACACAACTCACTTTTGCACAGAGTGAACTGCTCTAATCTTCCTCAGTCTCTTTCAAAATCTGTCTTGAAATTAAGCTACTATACATAAGGTAGGCCTGAGCCACCTGGGACACAATTAGCAGAAGCAGCAGAACCAAGAAGAGGTTAGCTGTATTCTGGCCTAACTCCCTCTGTCTGCCACCATAAGGAGGCAGAGCAACATTCAGTTTAAAGCCCCTTCCACCTACTTTCCATCTGTATGACCCACTGGGACACAGCCCCCACAGCCTCCATAGCCACCAGACCCAGCTGAGGGCATAGCCAGCAGAGGCCTTTGGGACCCCCGAAACATTCAGGTTCACCTGAAGAACAGATACCAGAGCCAAAACCAGGACCAGCCAAATGAATAAGAGTAAATTATGTGTGTCTTTGTGCTTCTGGATTACCTCACTCAGGATGATCTTTTCTAGTTCCATCTACTTGCCTGCAAATTTCTTGATTTCCCTGTTTTTAATTGTTGAGTAGTAGTCCATTGTGTAAATGTACCACAATTTCTGTATCTATTTTTCAGTTGACATCTGAAGGACATCTAGGTTGTTTCCAGATTCTTGCTATTATGAATAAGCTGTTATGGACATAACTGAGCAATATCCTAGTTGTATCGTTGAACATCTCTCAGATATATACTCAGGAGTTACCACTGGATCTTGAAGTAGCACTATGCATAATTTTCTAAGAAAGCACCAGATTAATTTTCAAAGTGGTTGTGCAACTTTACAGTCCCACCAGCAATTTTCCACATCCTCAGGGGTCCTCATCTTTTTAATCCTCACTCAGAAGGGCAAACAGGATAGACATAGAAAGCAGGAGAAAACATTGAACAGGATAGGATCCTTCCACAGGGGCCCTCTGAAAGACTCTATCCAGCAGGGAATTAAAGCAGATGCTGAGATTCATAGCCAAACTTTGGGCAGAGTGCAGGGAATCATGGAAAAATGGGGGATAGAAAGGCATGGAGGGGACAGGAGCTCTACAAAAAGACCAACAGAGCCAAAAAAATCTAGTCTCTAGGGGTCCTACAGAGACTGTTGAATCAACCAAGGCCCATGCATGGAAAGGATCTCTTCCCCCTGCTCAGAAGTAGCCCATGGGCAGTTCGGTCTCCATATGGGATCCCTATTAACGATAGCAGAGGCTGCCTCTGACATGGACTAAATGGCTGGCTCTGTGATCACTTCCCCCTGGTGGGGTGGCCTATAAAAAGGCTACAGAGAAAGAGGATCCAGACAGTCCTGATGAGATCTGATAGGCTAGGGTCAGATAGTAGGGGAGGAAAGCCTCACCTATCAGTAGACTAAGGGAAGAATATGGGGTGTGAAGAAAGAGAAAGTGAGACTGGGAGGAGGAAGGGGGCTACAGCAGGGATACAAAGTGAATAAATTGTAATAAACAACAACAATAGTGATATTAAAAAAGAACACAATCAAATAGGGCCAGGGCAATATGGCACTAGCAGAGCCCAGTCATCCTACCACAACAAACCTTGGATATTCTAATGCAGCCAAAGCACAAGAGGATAAGTTAAATCCAACCTTACAATGACAATAGAGGCCTTGACAATGAAATGAATACAACTCCTATATAAATACAGGAAAATATGTTTTAAAAGGTAGAGGAAATGAATAAAAATCTTCAACACCTGAAAATGGAAGTAGAAGCAGCAAAAAAAAAACAAAAAAAAACAAAATAAAACAAAAACAAATTAAGAAAATCCTAGAAAGCAAAAATTTAGGAAAGAAAACTGAACTACAGATGTAAACATCATTAACAAAATACAAGAAATGGAGAAAAGAATCTCAAGGATATAATATACAATCAAAGGATTAAATCCATTTGTCAAAGAAAATATTAATTCATAAAAATCCCAGAACAAAACTGGTAAGAAATCAAAGACTCTATGAAAACATAAAACATAATAGTAACTGGCTGTTTCCAGCTTCTGGCTATTACGAAGAAAGCTGCTATGAACATGGTTGAACAAATATCCTTGTTGTGTACTTGAGCACATTTTGGATAGAAGCATAGGAGTAGTATAGCTGGATCTTGAGGAAGCACTATTCTTAATTGTCTGAGAAAGCACCAGATTGATTTCCAAAGTGGTTGGAGATGTGTACATTCCCACCAGCAATGGAGGAGGGTTCTCCTTTCTCTAAGTCCTTTCTAGCATGTATTGTCATTTGAGTTTTTTATTTTAGCCCTTATGATGGGTGTAAGGTGAAATCTCAGGGTAGTTTTGATTTGCATTTCCCTAATGATTAAGGACATTGAGCATTTTATTTATTTATTCATTTATTTATTTATTTATTTATTTATTCATTTATTTATTTATTTATTTATTTATTTATTTATTTATTTATATTATTAGTTACATTTTATTAACTCTGTATCCCAGCTGTATCTTGCTTCCTCATTCCCTCCCAATCCCACCCTCCCTCTCTTTTCTCCTCCTTGCCCCTTTCCAAGTCCACTGATTGGGGAGAACCTCCTCCCCTGTCATCTAACCCTGTTTTATCAAGTATCTTCAGGACTGGCTGAACATTTTTTAAGTGTTTCTCTGCCATTCGATATTCCTCTATTGAGAATCCTCTGTTTAGCTCATACCCAATTTTTAAACTGGATTACTTGATTTGTTTCCTTTTAACTTCTTGATTACTTTATATATTCTGGAACAACCCAGATGTCCCTCAAAGGAGGAATGGATACAGAAACTGTGATACATTTAAATAATGGAATACTATTCAGCAATTAAAAACAAAGAGATCATGAAATTTGCAGACAAATGGTGGAAACTGGAAGAGATCATCCTGAGTGAGATGATACAGAAGCAGAAAGACACACATGGTATATACTCAATTATAAGTGGATATTAGATGTATAATATAGGATAAATGTACTAAAATATTTATACCTAAAGAAGCTAAACAAGAAGGAGGACCCTGGGTAAGATGATCAATCCTTATTCAGAAAGGCAAATGGGATGGACAATGGAAGAGGGAGAAACAGGTATCAGGAGACAGGAGCTTACCATAGAGGATTTCTGAAAGACTCTACCCAGGAGGGTATCAAAGCAGAGGCTGAGACTCATAGCCAAACTTTGGGCAGAGTGCAGGGAATCTTATGAAAGAAGGGGAAGATAGAAAGACCTGGAGGGGAGAGGAGTGCCTCAACAAGAGCAACAGAAACAAACAATCTGGGCTCAGGTGTCTTTCTGGGACTGATGCTCCAAACAAGGACCATTCATGGATATAACCTAGATAACCTAGAACCCCTGCTCAGAAGTAGCCCATGGCAGCTCAGTATCCAAGTGGGTTCCGTAGTAAGGAGAACAGGGATTGTCTCTGTCTCTGACATGAACTCAGTGGCTGGCTTTTTGATCACTACATCCAGAGTGGGGAAAAGCCTTGCCAGGCCACAGAGGAGAACAATGCATCCAGTACTGATGAAACCTGATAGACTAGGGTCAGATGGAAGGGGAGAAGGACCTCCTGTATCAGCGGACTTGCAGAGGGGTGTAGGAGGAGATGAGGGAAGGAAAGTGAGATTGGGAGAGAATGAAGGAGGGGGCTACAGCTGGGATAAAAATTGAATAACTGTAATTAATATAAAAATAAAATTTTAATTAAAAACATCTGGGCCCAGCAGTCTTTTTGGAGACTGTATCTCCAACCCAGGGCCATGAATGAAGATAACCTAAAACCCTTGCACAGATGTATCCCATGGCAGCTCAGTAAGTGGGTTCCCTAGTAAGGGGAACAGGGACTCTCTGACATGAACTCAGGAGCTAGCTCTTCGATTACCTCTCCTTGAGGTGGGAGTAGCCTTATCAGACAACAGAAGAATATATTGCAGACAGTCCTGATGAGACCTGATAGGCTAGGGTCAGAGAGAAAAAAAGGAGGACCTCACCTATCACTGGACTTGGAGAGGGGCATAGGAAGAGAAGAGGTAGAGAGGTTGGGAATGAGAGGAAATGAGGAAGAAGCTACAGCTGGGGTACAAAATAAATAAACTTTAATCGATTAATAAAATTTAGGTGTACAGATTTTCTTGTTTTTAATTGATGAGTAGTATTCCATTGTGTAAATGTACCACAATTTCTGTATCCATCCCTCAACTGAGGGACATGTGGGTTGTTTCCAGGTTCTGGCTATTACAAATAAAGCTGCTATGAATATGGTTGAGCAAATGTCCTTGTTGTGTACTTGAGCATCTTTTGGACATATGCCTAGGAGTGGTATAGCTGGGTTTTGAGGAAGCGCTACTCCTAGTTGTCTGAGAAAGCACCAGATTGATTTCCAAAGTGGTTGTACAAGTTTACATTCCCACCAGCAATGGAGAAAGGTTCCCCTTTCTCCACAACCTCTCCAGCATGTTTTGTCACTTGAGTTTTTGATCTTAACCATTCTGATGGTGTAAGGTGAAATCTCAGGGTCATTTTGATTTGCATTTCTCTGATGGCTAAGGACGTTGAGCATCTCTTTCAGTGTTTCTCTGACATTCTATATTCCTCTACAGAGAATTCTCTGTTTAGCTCCGTGGCCCATTTTTTGATTGGATTGCTTGATTTATTTCTTTTAAATTACTTTAGTTCTTTATATATTGTGGGTATCAGCCTTGTGTTAGATATAGGGTTGGTGAAGATCCATAAGAAAAATGACCCGGGGTAAGATGATCAGTCCTCACTTAAAATGACAAATGGGATGGACATTGTAAGAAGGAGAAAACAAGTAACAAGACAGGAGCTTACCACAGAGGGCCTCTGAAAGATTCTACCCAGCAGTGTATCAAAGCAGATGCTGAGAATCATAACCAAACCTTTGGCAGAGTAAAGAGAATCATATGAAAGAAGAGGGAATTAGTATGACCTGGAGAGGACAGAAGCTCCATAAGGACCAAATGTATTTGGGCACAGGGTTTTTTTCTGAGTCTGTTTCCCCAACCAAGGACTATAATGTAGGGATATAACATAGAACCCGGGCTCGGATGTAGCCCATGGCAGCTCAGTATCCAAGTGGGTACCGTAGTAAATGGAACAGAGACTATTTCTAACATGAACTCCCTTGAGGGAGGAGCAGCCTTTCTATGCAACAGAGAAGAACATTGCAGCCAGTTCTGAAGATACCTGATAAGCTAGGGTCATGTGGAAAGGGAGGAAGATCTCCCCTATTAGTGGACTTGGAAAGGAGCAATGAATAGTTGAGAGAGGGAGGGTGGGATAGGGAGGGAATGAGGGAGTGTGCTACAGCTGGGATACAAAGTTAATAAACTGTAACTAATATTAAAAATTTTAATTAAAAATTTTAGAAATTAAAAAAAGAGTAATGAGAATAGAAGAAAAGATTCTTGGCTCCAAGGCTCAGAAAAGACCTTCAATAAAATTATAGAAAATCTCCTAAAGAGATGTCTATAAATATACAAGAGGCCTATAGAAACCAAGTAGTTTATACCCAAAAAAAGCTTCCTGCCATATAATAACCAAAACAATAAGCGTACAGAACAAAGAAAAATATTAAAAGCTTCAAGGGGAAAACCAAGTAGCATATAAAAGCAAACCTTTGAGACTCACCTAACTTCTCAACAGAGAATCTAAAAGCGAGAAAGGCCTGGACAAATGTCATTCCAACCCTAAGAAAGCACAATATATCAGTCCAGACTGCTATAGCCAGCAACATTTCCAATAACCCTAAATGGAGAAAACAAGATATTCTAAGACTAAACCAAATTTAAACAGCAGGTACGCACAAATCTATCCCTATAGAAAATATTGGAGGAAAATTCCTACCCAAGCAGGTTAACCAACACAGGAAATAAGTAATCCACACCAGCAAAAATAGAAAGGGAAAGGAAGCACACACATACACACACACACACACACACACACACACACACACACTGATACCACCATCACCAAAATAATAGTAATTAACAACAACAACAATGTTAATATTTCTTGACATTAGTAGACTCAATTCCCTAATAAAAAGACACAGGTTAACAGAATAAATGGAAAATCAGGATCCATCTGCATGAAACACACCTCAGCAACAAAGATAGATTTTACCTCAGAGTAAACGGCTAAAAAAAGATTTTTCAAACAAATGGAAATAAGAGCTGGAGTAGCCATTATAATACCTGATAAAATAGACTTTTAACCAAAATTAATCAAAAGAGGCTGGGAAGGGCACTTTATACACATCAAAAGAATAGTCAACCAAAATGATGTCTCAATTTTGAACATATATGCCCCAAATGCAAGGGCACCCAAAATGTAAAAGAAATATTAAGCTTAAATCACACATTGAACCCGACATATTGTGAGAGACTTCAACACCCCTCTTTTACCAACGGGCAGATCATTGAGACAGAAACTAAACAGAAAAGTATACCTTCTTATCAACACCTCTTGGAATCTTCTCCAAAAATGACCACATTGTTGGTCACAAAGCAAACCTCAATGGATACAAAAAAAAAAAGAAAAAAAAAGAAAAAAAGAAATAGCATTATGTATTTTATCAGACTACTATGGATTAAAACTGAACTTTAACAACAACAGAAACAGCAGAAAGCCTACAGTCTCATGGAAACTGAATAACTCCCTACTCAGTGACCACTGGATCAGGACAGATATAAAGAAAAATTAAATTTCCAGAATGCAATAAAAATGAAGGCACAGCATACACAAACTTTTGGGACACAATGAAAGCAGTGCTAAGAGGATAGTTCATAGCACTAGGCACACTCATGAAAAATTTGGAGAGATCTCCCACTAAAGATTTGAAAGCACACCTGAAAGCTCTAGAAGAAAAAGAAATAACACACCTAAGAGGAGTAGATGGCAGGAAATAAACAAACTCAGAGCTGAAACAAATAAATTACAAACAAACAAAAAAACAATAGGAATAATCAACAAAACCAAGAGCTGGTTCTTTGAGAAAATCAACAAGATTGACAAATCTTTAGCCAATTTATCCAAAAGGCAGAGAGATGGTATCCAAATTGACAAAATCGGAAATGAACTGTGGGACATAAGAACAGACACTGATGAAATCCAAAAAATCATTAGGTCTTACCTCAAAAACCTATACTCCACAACATTTGAAAGTCTAAATGAAATGGATGCTTTTCTTGATAGATATCACCTACCAACTTTAAATCAGGATCAGGTAAACAAATTAAATAGACTTATAACTTCTAAGGAAATAGAAACAATCATTAAAAGTCTCCCAACCAAAAAAAAAGCCCTGGGCCAGAGGTTTTTATTGCACAAACACCAGACTTTCAAAGAAGATCTAATACCAATATTCCTCAAACTATTCCACTAAATAGAAACAGAAGGAACATTGCCAAACTCATTCTAGGAGGCCACAGTCACCGTGATACACAACACACACAAAGACACAATGAAGAAAGAGGTTTTCATACCAATCTTCTTTACATAAGCAACAATTTTCAGGCAAGTTCAAAGATTTTATTCTGTCCATAAATTGTGGACCACCCTGATTTACTAAAATGCTCATATTTCCTTCAAACATAGTGACCATTCATAGTTCACAATAAAGATATTTATATTATTTTAGATGATTGCTCCTTCTTTAACCATTTGACCAAAGGCTTCTGGGTTTGGAAGGTCCTACTTAGAAAATATCAGTTGTCTTAATGCCAAATTTTGACTTTGCTTACATATAATAAACTCTATCATAGCACCACCAAAGTTCAAATTAAAAAGCCAATCAAATGAGATGAATATGGCCCAGAATCTTCAAAGGAGTGCATTACAAAATTACACCAAAAGCTATGTAAGTTCTGAACATCTAGACTGGAATAACAAGAGATTCATGAATTTTCTGTGGAGAATTAGAAGAAGCCTTAGTATTCAAATAGGTCTAAATGTTGCAATAGCTCTACCATGAGAAGGGCTGAAACAAGACTAAAAAGAAATAAAACCTATCTATAAATAAATAAACAATATCCTCAGGAGAATACCACCTCCACATTACTAATTATATTACAAATAATGTGAACATACCGTACCAGCCACAATATCAATGACATGAGAGAAATATTCTGGATGCCCAGACTTGGGAACATTTGTTTAGAGTCTGAATTTGGGTTGACCTCTGCAGCCACCAAGGCCAGCACAGTAACAATTCATGAAGCAAGCAGGAAGTCTGGTTCGAAGGACTCAGAAGCTGGTGTCAGTTGGTTCAGACTTCAAGGGTCTGACAACAAGTCATTTTATTAATTTATTTATTTATTTATTTACTTAATTTTAATTTACTTATTTATTTATTCTTTTATTCATTTTTAGAGAATTAACTTGTAACTAACCCATTTTACTGATGAGCATCACCCAATGAACAACTGAAAATAACCCACTCCATGTTTTGGGAAATGGGGTGTCGTTTTCTTTTTCTTTTTTTTTCTGACATGCAGCCATTTATTAGTACACCTTAATACTCACAAGAATGCACATGTATGTGTACATACACACATACACACACACAATTATCTTATTGCATTTTAAAAAAAGGTCTTCACATTTTCTGCTGTGGCCCCTTTCTCTGAGATATTTTCATACTACCATAAGATAGATATGAAAATCAAACATACCGTTTGTCTTTCTGAGTGGGGACTGATCATCTTACCCAGGGACCTCCGTCTTGCTTAGTTTCTTTTTTTTATTTTTTATTAATTACACTTTATTCATTTTGTATCCCCCCATAAGCCCCTCCCTCCTCCCCTCCCCATCCCACCTTCCCTCCCCTTTCTGCATGCATGCCACTCCCCAAGTCCACTGATAGGGGAGGTTCTCCTCTTCTTTCTGATCTTAGTCTATCAGTTCTCATCAAAAGTGGCTGCATTGTCCTCTACTGTGGCCTGGTAAGGCTGCTCCCCCCTCAGGGGGAAGTGATCAACGAGAAGGCCAATCAGATTATGTCAGAGGCAGTCCCTCTTCCCATTACTATGTAACCCACTTGGACACTGAACTGCCATGGGCTACACCTGTGCAGGGGTTCCAGGTCATCTCCACGAATAGTCCTTGGTTGGAGTATGATTTTCTGGGAAGTTCCCTGTGTTCAAATTATCTTGTTCTGTTGCTCTCCTTGTGGAGTTCCCATCCCCTCTATGGCCTAGCAAGCCTGTTCCTCTCTCAGGGGATGGAGGGGTAAAGGAGCCTGTCATTGAGTTCATGTCAGATATTGTTCCTGTTCCCCTTACTAGGGAAACCACTTGGTTACTGAGCTACCATGAGCTACATCCAAGCAAGAGTTCTAGGTTATATCCATATTGTTCCTTGCTTGGAGAAACAGTCTCATAGAGGTACCCCATTGCAGGCAAATGGTGGGATCTAGAAAGATCATCCTGAGTAAGGTATCCCAGGGGCAGAAAGACACACACAATATATACTCAGTTATATACACCTATATGATAGGATAAACATACTTAAATATGTGCACCTAAAGAAGATAAACAAGAAAGTGGACCCAGAGTAAGATGATCAATCCTCACTTAGAAAGACAAATGGGATGGACATAGAAGTAAGAGCAAACAAGTAACAAGACAGGAGCCTACCACAGAGGACCCCTGAAAGACTCTACCTAGCAGTGTATCAAAGCAGATGCTGAGACTCATAACCAGACCTTCGGCAGAGTGCAGGGAATCATACAATAAAAGGGGGAGTTAATATGACCGAGAGAGGACAGGAACTCCACAAGGACAAGTCATTTATTTTATGCAAATTTAAGTGCAGTGCAAAAAAGCTTCCTGAAGATAATTTATTCAATCCCATGTGCACAATAAAGTTAATGGCATGACTACACGGAAACTTGTTGTAAAGTACATGTGATATCTTCCATAAGCATGCCTTTCATACCTTGACTACATGTGACATCTTAAGGGTCTGGGAAGAATCTAGTATGACCTCAGGTATATAAATAACACAAAGGTCACCAGGCTTTTAACCACTTCCTCTCTGTATGGAAAACAGATCATAAATATCTCCCTTTGAAGAGCAGGAATGTTTAGCATTACTACTTTCTGTGGTGTTTATCTAGGCGCACAAAAATCAGTGTCTGTTACATCTGAAAAAAAAAAAAAAGACATAGAAACAGACTCAGGAACCATAGATAAAATGAGAAGATTAAGGGTTTAATAAAACTTATTTTATCTCCAGTCAAGCAATAGAGAAAAGTTCAGTAGGTGCTGGCTCCATGCCAACTCCTGTGACCCTGGGCAACAGGTATACCCACTGTGGGAAATAAAACTAGCTAGGACTCAAAATAAGAAACCAGCTTCAGCACTACCAACCTAGCTTCTACACCTACCCCTACCATCCAAGTCATTAAGTCTACCCAAATGAACTCTTACACTATGGTTGACCTTTTAAACTGACTCAGCCCCCCATCCCCCACAAAAGGAACTATTCGCAGACCCTCCCAGATATTGTATTAGGACCTAAGAACACAGATAGCTGGTCTTTCTTGATGGAACATCAGCACCTGTGAGCCTAGAAATTCTGCCTTTTCTGACAGATTTACACAACAGGTACTAAAGCAAAATAAAAAAAAAAAATCTCACTAAATTACGATGATACTTTTTAATAAAAATGTATCTTGACACCTTCCTCCAAAGACAAAGTTTTTTGGCAAGCCTCACAGTAAAGTTAATATCTCTTGAAATAATTTACAAGTATACACTTAAGCTGCTAACTTACTATGTATTCTCCCTGTTTAAATCTGTCTTCCCCTTTAGAATAACCTTGTACCCTGATCAGTAGACTCTTTCAGAGGCTCTCTGTGGTAGACTCCTGTCTTGTTCTCTGTCTTCTTCCAATTTTTTTTTTTTACATTTTTTCTTTATTAATTACACTTTACTCACTTTGTATCCCCCCTGTGGTTTCCTCCCTCCTCCCTTCCCAATCCTTCCTTTCCTCCACCCCTGCATGTATGCCCCTCCCCAAGTCCACTGATAGGGGAGGTCTTCTTTTCCTTCCTTCTGATCCCAGTCAATTAGGACTCATCAGGAGGGGCTGCATTGTCTTCTTCTGTGGCCTGGTAATTAAAGAGCAGACCAATCAGTTCATGTCAGAGACAGTCCCTGTTCCTATTACAATGGAACCCACTTGTATACTGAACTGCCATGGGCTACATCTGTGCAGGGGTCTTAGGTTATCTCCATGCATAGTCCTTAGTTGGAGTATCAGTCTCGGGAAAGACCCCTGTGCTCAGATTTTTTGGTTCTGTTGCTCTCCTTGTGGAGTTCCTGTCCTCTCCAGATCTTACTGTTTCCCACTTCTTTAATAAGATTCCCTGCACTCTGCCCAAAGGTTGCCCATAAGTCTCAGCATCTGTATTGATAGTCTGCAGGGCAGAGCCTTTCAGAGGTCCTCTGTGTCAGGCTCCTGACTTGTTCCCTCTTTTCTCCTTCTTCTGATGTTCAGCCTCTTTGCCTTTCTGGATAGGAATTAAGCATTTTAGCAAGAGTCCTCCCTTTTGATTAGTTTCTCTTCTTATGTCTATCTGATATGCCATTTTGAATGAGGATTGAGCATCTTCCCTAGTGTCCTCCTTGTTTAGTTTCTTTAGGTTTACACATTTTAGTATGTTTATCCTATGTTATATGTCTAATATCCACTTCTAAGTGAGTATATACTGTGTGTGTCTTTCTGCTTCTGGGATACCTCACTCAGGATGATCTTTTCTAGATACCACCATTTGCCTGCAAATTTCCTGATTTCCTTGCTTTTAATAGCTGAGTACTATTCTATTGTATAAATGTACCACAATTTCTGTATCCATTCCTCAGCTGAGGGACATCTGGGTTATTTCCATATTCTGCTATTACAAATAAAGAACCAAAGAACATGGTAGTGGAAATGTCCTTGTTTTATCGTTGAGCATATATTGGATATATGCCTACTAGTGGTATAGCTGGATCCTGATTGTCTGAGAAAGTGAACGATTGATTTCCAAAGTGGTTGTACAAGTTCACATTCCCACCAGCAATGGAGGAGGGTTCCCGTTTCTCCACATCCTCTCTAGCATGTGTTTTGACTCATAACCAAACTTTCGGCAGAATGCAGGGAATCTTATGAAAGAAGCAGAAGATAGAAAGACCTGTAGGGGGCAGGTCTCCACAAGGAGACCAACAAAGCCAAAATACCTGGGCCCAAGGGGCCCTGCAGAGAATGGTGCTCCAAACAAGGACCATGCATGGAGAGGACAGGACCCTGTTCAGATATAACAGATAGGCAGCTTAGATTCCAAGTGGTTTCCCTAATTTAGAGAACATGGGCTGTCTCTGGCATGAACTCAGTGGCAGGCTTTCTGAACAAGTCCCCCTGTAGGGTACAATGTTGCTAGCCCACAGAGGAAGACAATGCAGCCAGTCTTGATGATACTTGCTAGGCTAGGGTCAGATAGAAGCAAAGGAGGATCTCCCCTATCAGTGGACTAGAGGAGAGGCATAGAGGGAGAAAAGGAAGAGAGGGGGGAATAGAAGGAGACAAGGGGGGACTACAGCGAGGACACAAAGTAAATAAATTGTAATAAATAATAATAATGAAAAAAGAGAAAAAGAATAACATCTTGACCAGCTTTCCTGTGCTTTTGATCCCCAATGATATCTTTTTTTGTTTGTTTGTTTTGTTTTGTTTTGTATTGTTTTTTTTTTTTTTTTTTTTTTTTCTGAGACAGGGTTTTTCTATGTAGCCTTGGTTGTCCTGGACTCACTTTGTAGAACAGTCTGGTCTTAAATTCAGAGATCTGCCTGCCTCTACCCCTTACCCCCAGAGTGCGGGGATTACAAGCATGTGCCTTCATGCCTGGCCACAATTTTTTTTTTTTGCACTAAGATATATTCTTTTTTGATTTTTTTTTATTTATTACAATTTATTCACTTTTTTTTTTCCAGCTGTAACCCCTCCTTAACCCTCTTTTCCTCTCATGCCCCTCCTTTAGTCTACTGATTACTGATGGGGAAGGTTCTACTCTCCTTCCATCTGACTCTATCTTATCAGGTCGCATTAGGACTGGCTGCATTTTCTTCCTCGGTGGACTGGTAAGGCTGCTCCCACATCAGGGAGAAGTTATCAAAGAACCAGCCACTGAGTTCATGTCAGAGACAGTCCCTGTTTCCCTTCAGGATCCATTTGGATACTGAACTGCCATGGGCTACATCTGTGCATTCTAGGTCATCACCATAAATAGTCCTTGGTTGGAGTCTCAGTCTCACAAAAAACCCCTGTGTCCAGATATTGTGGTTCTGTTTTTCTCCTTGTGGAGCTCCTGTCGCCTCCATTTCTTCCTGTCTCCCCCTTCTTCCATAAGATTCCCTGCACTCTGCCCAATGTTTGACTATGAGTCTCAGCATCTGCTTTGATACCTTGCTGGGTAGAGTCTTTCAGAGGCCAATTTTACACTATACTTTTCTATGCCCCCTGCTCAGAATAATGTGTGTGTGTGTGTGTGTGTGTGTGTGTGTGTGTGTGTTTGTGTGTGTATGTATGTGTGCCTACATGCATGCATGGACACGTGCATGTACGTGTGGGTTGGTGATCAACTACTTAAAGTATCCAGCTGGTTGAAAATAAACCTTATAAAATTTATATCTATCCTAAATGTTAGACGCATCATGGATATAGAATGATAACACATGTTTGCTGTACTGTGTGCTTTTGGGTCAGCTGGAATCAGTAAAATGATTTCTTCCCTTATAAAATCTCTATTAAATATTATTTTTTTAAAGAAGCCCTAATCCTTTCCCTACGCCGTGTTTCCTTTATTATTCAATAAACATAGAGAAAGACCCTTATTTAGAGGAAGACAGACACAGAATAGACAAAGAAAGGCAAATTAGACACACCCAGCAGACATGCCAGAGGCAGGGAAGTAACTACAGAGTACAGACATATGGAAGATACCAAAGGAGAAATGAAGAATTCAACATAGGCCTTTCTCTTTGTTAAATTAATCCAAGAAGAAATGCTTTGTTTTTATTCTTTCATGTGTCACTTGTTCAACTTAGTGTTCTCTGAGGCTATCTTCAATGTTTTAACTAACACTGTAGAGACTTCAGAGCCTGGCCTCAGAAAAGAACATCTGGACCTGCCACTTACCTGTCTACCCATGCTTTTAGAAAGAGAAGAGGTAGACAGATGTCCAGAAAAATGAAAGCTGAGGTAGTTTATACCCAAGAACATCTTGTAAATAATTCTAAGAAATGTTGCTCAAGATTTTAAAATGAAGCACACTCTGAAAATATAAGAAAATATGAACTCACAATTATGTAAAGTATATAATCAAATTCAGAGAATTCTAATGCCACAGCATTAATATACCATTGAATTTTGATCTGTGGCATAAAAATTTAAATCTAAAATGCTAAAATAATTATAGTTACTATACTATAATAGAAGGTGTGTAACCAATGTTTGCTGCAAAATCAAATAAATTGAAATGTGAAATGAGAGGTTACACATTGTATTTTTTATTTTCAGACTATGTTAATTTTCTATAAACTTCAAAATCATTTACTTTAAGATGTTTTATGCACAGATTGGGCTGTCAATACAATTTAAAACATCTACCTCACAAAATTCTTGAAAATAGAATTATACATATATATTTACATATATCAGTAAAAATTCAGTCCTGAAAAATTGTCTCAGTGTGTAAGAGTGCTTGTTGCACAAGTAGAAAGACCTGATTCAAATGTTTAGTATTCGTGCAACATGCTTGGCAGTCCTAGCTATAATCACAGTATGAAGAGAAAATGATAGGCCAATCCTAAGAGCACATGTCATAGAGCAAGTTAGAATGACATTAAAAGTCCTGTTCTGCCCCTTACGTGACTACTCATGGTCATGGACACACACAGACTCAATGGCATGTACAGCACATACACACATCCACACTCCAAAGGATGACAGGATAATCAAAAAATAATCCAAAAAATTGCAGCAGAAGGTCCTTAGCTGCGAGTAATTACTCCAAGTATAACTCATTCAGCTCTGCAATCACATCAGTGATGGAATGTATACCAGAAAGAAGATACAGCAAAGTGCCTTCTAGAAGAAATTTCTCTCAGCAATTCAGCAACTCACAGGAGAAAAGATAGGAGAAACAGTACATGGAAATGAGTGCCAAATAAAAACAATGGGGTCTATATGTCAAAACCAGTCATTTGTCTCTTGAACAAAGACATTTATTATAAAATGAAAAAAAAAGTTTTCAATTCATCAAAAAAAAAAAATTAGTAGTTGTCACTGGAACTCCCTAACATATAATACAAACAATAGAGAACCAATCCTAGAAATCCAAGGGCTGTCAATCATGACAGTACTTTATACAAAAATTTTGATCATCCAGTAGAAAATTAACAGGAAACACTGAACACAAATATAAGTACATAGTATATGTACTGACATACACACATATATACACACAATTAGTAATACATAACGTGAGTATATGTTTTCATATATTTTAAAGTACATCCAATTAAAAACTCATATTTTTTCAAGTCCACATGCAACATTTTCATATATTTAACAAATGAGAGTTCAAAAAATTTCCTCATTTTGGGGTGTGGTGGTATATGCCTTTGATCCCAAAACCAGAGAAGCACAGACAAGTGCATTTTGAGCTTAAGACAAGCCTGATCTACATAGTGAGTTTCACATCATCTAGGGATAATCAATGATACATTGTTTTAAAATGGGAAATTTTACTAAATTTAGAAATATTAAAATAAAGTCAAATTTTCAGACAATAATAGTATGAAAGTCATGGAAGAACATATCAATTGGTTATCAAATGACAATGGGCAGTCCTGAAAACATACATATATGAAACATTATACTGGCAGAGCCACTGTTAGTTACATATCTCTCTATGTGTTTTTTTATGTATATACAAATGCGACTGTAACAATAATTAACGAAAAATAGGGCATGGATTTGAAAATTAGCAAGTAGGAAAAATTAGTGGAAGGAAGGGAAAGAGGAAAATAAATTATACTATAATCTCTAAAATAAAAGATAACTAAAAACTCAAAACCAATAATGGAAGAAAATATAAAAGATGTAAGTTTGTAGTATTAAATATGAGGCTGACCCATCACAAGTCAGAGAATAACTCACAGAAGAAATATATTTGTTGTATATATATGATGGTGTTCATTGCATCGCAAGAAATGCCGAAAGAATAAAGCAAAAAGAAGACAAAAATAGAATACTACTCAGTAATTAAAAACAAGGAAATCATGATATCTGCAGGCAAATGCTGGGAACAAAAAAAAGATCATCCTGAGTGAGGTATCCCAGAATCAGAAAGACACACGTGGTATATACTCACTTACAAGTGGATATTAGACATATAGAATATGATAAACATACTAAAATCTGTAGTCCTAAAGAAGGTAAACAACAAGGAGGACCCTAGGGAAGATGCTTAATCCCCATTCACATGTGCAAACAGGATAGACATTGGAAATAGTAGAAGACAAGGAACAGGACAGGAGCCTTGCAGAGAGATCTCTGAAAGTCTCTACCCACCAGGGTAGCAAAGAAGATACTGTGACTCATGGCCAAACTTTGGACTGAGTGCTGGAATCCTTATGGAAGAAGAGAGAGATAGAAAGACCTAGATGGGACAGGAACTCCACAAGGAGAACAACAAAGCCCAAATACCTGGGCCCAGGGGTCCTGCAGAGACTGCTACTCCAATCAAGGACCATACATGGAGAAGACCTAGACCCCCTCTTCAAAGGAATCCCATTTTCTATTCAGTTTCTAAGTGGGTTCCCTAGTAAGAAGTACAGGGCTGCCTCTGACATGAACTCAATGGCAGGCTCTTTGTTCACCTCCCCCTGGGGAGAGCAGCTTTGCCAGGCTTCAGAGGAAGAAGATGCAGCCAGCCTTGATAAGACCTGATAAGTTAGGGTCAGATAGAAAGGGGAGGAGGTCCTTCCCTATCAGGGGACTAGAGAAAAGGCATAGGGGGAGAGGAGAGAGGATGAGTGGGACTGGGAGGAGATGAGGGAGGATGCTACAGTGGGGATACAAAGTGAATTAATAAATTAATATATAAATAAAATTAAAATTAAGAAAAGCCAGCTGAGTCTGAAGGTTGGGGAGGGAGTTAGCAGAGTGAGAAAAGAAGGCAGTTTGTAGAAAAGATACAGGAAGAGACAGCTGAGGCAGGATTAGCTAAGCTAAGCAGATGGGCTAGAACTCATTAAAACTAAAGACTAAATGTATAAGCAAATATCTAGAATGAATTAATATAGATACAAAAATAGTAATCTCAACAGATTACTATCAAATTGATCTCAACATCACATTAAAATGACTTTACTTCATAAGATCACAGTTTATCTGTGACATGAAAAGATGATTCAATGTATGCAAATGACCTAATTTATTATTCTAAATTAACAGAATTAGCAGTGAAATTTTGATGCTGAAAAAGAATTGACAAAATTATATATCCTTTCATGACTCAAACCTCCTCTTAATTAGGAATGCATGTCAACTCTATGCAGGTTAAATGTGAAGACCTCATAACAGCAATGGTACTCAGCTAAAAAAATGTTAAAACATTTTCTTCTAAGATCATTGCTAGCACAGCTGCTAATATTACATATAGCTCTGGGATCCCAACGAGAGAAATTAGGTAAGAAAAAGGAAATAATAGAAAAACAAATGTAAAAGGAAAAAGGAAAATTCTTATTTAGAGATGACATAATCTTATATACAGAAAACCCCAGTTTTCCCTTAAATATCTCAATATTATTAAAGGAATTCAGAGAAATTAAGAGATACAAAATTCAAAATTTCCCTCTTTTTTCTATATGTTGCAAACAAACCTTCTTCTAGGAGAAAACATAAAAGCAATTGAATTCACCATAAATTTGCACAAAATGCATACGAAGAAACTCCTCTAAGCTGATAAAAGATCTCTACAATGGAAACATGAAAGCAGTTATTGACTAAAAGAAAGAGACAAATAAATGCAAAGATATTCTGATTTTATGAATATTATTAAAATGCTGGCAGTCTTTGGAATACTTCAGATGCTTAATGTGCAGCATATAAAATTCTAGAAACAGAAAAGAATCATAAACTGAATTTAGAACCACAAAACATTTAAAATTTCCAAACTAATCCTGAGAGAGACAAGGCTGAATTTATCACTTTTCTTGATTTCAAAATAGCAATGCAAGGCTCTTCTAGTAAAAATAGCTGTTCCTGGAAGAAGAACAGACATACACAAAATTGTATCAGAGTAGACAACCCAGAAATAAGTCTACTAATTTAGCCAGTTGCTCTCCAATAAAATTTCAATGACCATTTAATGGGACAATAACAGTCTCTTCAGTACATAATAATATTTAATAATCTGGATATGGAGAAAGAAAGAATGAAATTAGACCTTAATCTCATACCACAGAGAAATTCAACTAACTAAAGACTTCAGTGTAGGATGTGAATGCGAAATACAAGAGAGATAAAACAGCATCTTAACATTGTCCATAATTTTGGACATGAACCTAAAACACAAGAAATGAATGGTAAAATCATAGTAGTATGACTTAAAATTAAACAGCTGTGTGCAGCAAAGGAAATAGCCAGCACGTTAAAGAAATGGCCTAGA
Organism: Psammomys obesus; assembly: GCF_907164565.1. Classification (NCBI taxonomy): domain Eukaryota; kingdom Metazoa; phylum Chordata; class Mammalia; order Rodentia; family Muridae; genus Psammomys; species Psammomys obesus. The sequence continues at coordinate 8,630,274 of NW_026596240.1, read as the reverse complement.
GAAAGTGTCAATTGCACATCTCAGAAATTTTTGATATTAACTGCATGCTCAAATAACACAACTGCAAGAAAATTAACAGCCCAATTTAAAGGTGGGTGAAAGAAATGTGCAGATCATTTTCTAAGAAAAATATACAAATTCTAATATAGGAACACAAATGCTTACTATCATTAATCATCCAAGAAATAAAATCAAAAGTGTAATGAAATATCACCTTTTAGCCTGTTAGAAGAGCTACTGTTCAACACACAAAGTTTGTATTTCCGGTTTACTGCACAGAAGGGATCTATTGCATACTCTTGGCAGAAACATAAGTTACTCCAAACAATGATAAAAAAATAACATAAAAATTTAAGAAAGAATTTACCCAGCAGTGTATCAAAGCAGATGCTGAGACTCGTAACCAAACCTTGGTCAGAGTACAGGGAATCTTATGAAAGAAGGGGATTTATTAAGACCTGGAGAGAACAGGAACACCAAAAGGACCAAATATGTCGGGGCACAGGGGTCTTTTCTGAGACTGATTCTCCAAACAAGGACCATGCGTGGGTGTAACCTAGAACCCCTGGTCAGACATAGCCCATGACAGCTCAGTGTCCAAGTGAGTACCCTAGTAAGGGAAATGGGAAATGTCTGTGACATGAACACAGTGGCTGGCTGTTTGACCTCCCCACCCCCCCACCCCCCCGTGGGAGGAGGAGCCTTTCTAGGCACATTGCAGGCAGTCCTGATGGGATTTGATGAGCTAGGTTCAGATGGAAGGGGAGGAGGACCTACCCTATCAGTAGACTTGGAAAGGGGCAGGGAGGAGATGTGGGAGGGAGGGTGGGATTGGGAGAAAATGAGAGAGGGGGCTACAGCTGGGATACAAAGTAAATAAACTGTACTTAATATAAAAAATAAAAAAATAAAAAAAAACTTAAAGGGCATTTATCATATGATTTAACTTATTTTCTATATGCAAAGTAAATACAACATTGGCACTTTAAGTTTACAAAATCATACAAATTTTATTATCCAGTTTCCTGCCAGTGATCAGCCATTTACCCTGGTCTCCGCAGTGAGGAATGAAAATCCAAGTGTGTGGCCATTGTGCTGGAGAGGCTAGCGGCTGCTGTGTTTCTTTTGCTCTCAGCCTCTTTCTAAGGGTTAGACTCGTTGAAGATAGGTGCTCACTTATTTCACGCAGCACTGTGCCTTCAACTCAGGTCTACAGAATTTTGCCTAGAGTCTTGTGCTGTAGGCGAGCGAGCCTGTTAGGCACTTTCTTAATTAATGATTGATGGGGTAGACCCAGCCCTTTGTGAGTGGTGCTGTCCCTGGGGTATAGCATAAAGGAGGCTGAACAAACAGTGTAGAGTAAGCACTCTTCTATGACCTCTGCATCAAATTCGGCCTCCAAATTCCTGTGCTGTTTGAGTTCCTGCCCTGATGTCTTCAAATGATGAACAGTTATAAAGGAGTCTAAACCCAATACAAACACTCTGTTCCCCCCATGTAGCTTTGGTTATGACATTCTATCACAGCAGTAGTAACCCCACCTAAGACAGTGTCTAGTGTTTATGACTCAGTTTTCCTGCTTCATTTTATCCACATAGATGATGATGACTTTTAAGAGGTATCTAAAAAACTTATTTTTGCTTTAAAGTGTATGTATCTACGACATTTTAACTTATTATGCCACCTGTGATATGCATTTTTTAATAGATAGTTTATTGATTGTGGAATCTGTTTAAACTTCAGTCAAGTTTACTTTTAATTCCTACATTTATTTTTGTTTCTCCAGTTTGATATTTTCTTAATAATATTCCTTGTCAAAGTGATGGCTTCTTTATGTCATACAAGGTGTAAGACAGATTTTGGAAGACCTATATGCAAAAATGTAGGTAAAACAAGGGTATAAAGAATATTCCTTTTCTTTTCAGTTGGTCCATCAGTTCCAGTTGTTTTTATCTTACAGTTTATGACTCAGCGCTTACCATTATCATTAAATGAGCTCTTGGGGAATCCGTCTCAGACTCACAAGAATACCTGTGTCTCAAGACTCCTAGAAATTATGGCTGACTTCTTAAAGGAGGTGCTTATTTGATGGTGCAAATCTTATATTTCTAGCTGACACTGTCAAACTGCACTGTGAATTACTGTGTATATCAGGACATTGGCCATTGGGACTCTTTATCTTTTCAGGCTTATTTCTTCCCATAATTTGCTACTCTCTAGTTCACATAATCTATAACACTCTTTCTCATATGTCAGGGTTAATAAACATATCTTGACATTTCATTGTAATAAATGGAATTCATGGCTTTTGGTGCTTATCAGTAGTTTATCTACATGTTTTTATGTTTAAATTCTAACATAATCATAATCAAAGAGATTCCTTACTTTTCTGTTGCTGTGATAAAACACCCTGTCAAAAAGCAACTCATAGAAAAAGAATTGATTTGACTTTTCAGTTCCAGAGTGATAGAATCCATAAAAGTAGGGAAAACATGGCAGCAACCTGGCAACAGGATCTGGATGCTAGAAGATCACATTTAATTGCTCAAACAAGGCATAACAAGAAAACAGGAAGTAAGGACAGGCTATAAAGCTCTTAAACCAACCCATGACATACTTTTTCTAGCTAGGCTTTACCAGAGAATTCTATAATATCTACAGTGTCCCCAATTGGATACAAAGTCATAAAACACATGAACTTAATCGGGACAGTTCTTATTCAAACAACAACACTAACTGTATACTGTCAGGGTGCTATAAAATTATGTAGTTAATTAAATAGATTTTTAAAAACATCGAATAGGATAATTTTGTTGCTCTTTTAAGAGAATACTTGAGCTTTAATAAAAACCTACCTTAGCAGAAAACAATAGCACAATCACATATAAAATGAAAGAATATTTTTACACAATGTATTGGGAGACATCATTAGAAAGCTTAGCATCAGAAATGTTCAAAGCTTCACCACAAGACTCAAGGATAATACAATGAAAAAAAATCTTCATAAGAAAAAGAAATCAGTGGAAAAGACAGTATTTAAAACTTTCATTTTGGAATAAAAGAAGCTCAGAGAAGTACAATTATAACAGAACTTATTTCATTTGATAAAAAAGTTTTTTTTTAAATTAAATGTCAAATTTAATTGTTTGCTTCAGAAACAAATTCATCATTGTCAAGAATAAAAGGGAATGAGAGCATCTTCTGTAAGTTTTTCATTGTCTACCAAATCCCCTAGCTTACAAAGAGAAACTTAATGGAGAGACAACAAAAGGGAAACAAAGACACTTATAAGTTGAAAATATTTCTATTTTACTAATTCTTTAAAAACAATTATTGTTATCATGGCCATCATTTTCTATACATTGAAGGGTCTAATATCTAAAAGGCTGACAACCATTCTCAGGAAACCTGTGGAAGAAGTGAGAAACATGAGTGTGCTTTTGAGTAAAAGAAAGAAAAAAGTCTGAAATTTTACTTATGTTCATATATGCATATAAATGTTAAATTGTGAAGAGGACATTGCATAATATGAGATTATTCAGGTACATTAATAGGTCTTGCTTTGAGATGTCAGCAGATTGGAAACGAGTAGGACAACATATAAAAAGAACTGATAACTCAAAGACATATTGTTTGTGTGTGTATGTGCATGTGTGTGTGCTTGTGTGTGTGTGATGAAAGAAAGAGAGAGAGAGAGAGAGCATACAGAGAGGGAGACTAAACCTGTTTAAGGGTACTTACAAGGGACAGATATGTAGATGCCCTGGGTATGATAGGTACAGTTGATTGTGTGGCTACTGTGACAAGAGTTGGAGGTTGGAAGCCAAACTGAACTCCTCTACAAGAGCAGTACAATCTCAAACTCTGAACATTCACTCTAGACTCTGTTATTGTTTTTCATTATTTACATTATGGTGTGAGATATTTCTCATGCTCTTATCATTTTAATTTAAATGTCCCTTGGTTGACATCTCTACTGGAAGAGAAGAAAAAGAGAGAGAAACTTGTGTTTCAGAAAATGGTTGCAAATATTTGTGCCAACAGCCTGATATATAGGAGACATTCTACTGGGATATGAATGCAATGCCAAAAGACCCCCCCCCCCCCGCAGATATACCTGCAGCTAGGATAAACATGCACAGGTCCATACAGTCACATTTGGCCATGAGTGAGAACTTCAAAGCACTCATTAGATCTTGTTTGTTTGTTTGCTTGTACATTATAAATATTGAGTAGTCAAGTCTCTTCTTGTATAAACCCAGAATCATGCAGCAGTAGTATTGTGTTAAGGAGGTCATTGTAGGTTTTTGCAAATTTCTTCCACTCACACAGTTCAACATTGACTTATATTCATTGACACATGGTTTATCATCCAATAATTGATATTCTCTGCAGTGCATGTCATCAAGAGTTTATGAATTAAGACAACTTTTTTTTCCCCTAGAAATCCAAGGATTGGATTCTTTTAATCACACATATTTAATAATAAATATCAGCCTAAATGGAACAATTAGATATATTTGATGCAAAATATTTTATTTGGAAAAACAAAATAATGTGTAATTATGGAAGATAAATAAAAATTTAAAGGTGAAAGAAAAGCTGGTCTAAATAATTTCAAAACATAACTATATCATTTTTTACAACAAAATATGTTTCTGATTTCAATTGAAGGTATGAGTGATTTTTTTTGAAGCTAAGATTAGGCTTACATGGAAATATTTAATGAAAAACGTATTCTTATATAAAATAATATAACAATACCAAAACAGGGACTGGAGAAGACTAAGTGTGTTAGCAATCTAAAAACCTAAGTTTTCATGTCATGACTCCTGAAAAAAAGGAGAATGATTCCTACCAGTGGCCCTTTGACTTCACATATACATTACAAACACACACAAATGCACAGAGAGAGAGAAACATGTAAATAAATGATTTTCTAAAAAGTAACACAGATTTACAAATTTCATAAAACTTCTAAAAAACACTTCAGATCAATGAATTACATGTAAAACAATAAATGTTTTATGTCAGCACAGCATGGTATATTCTTTGCTAACATTAGATATTTTTGTTCTTACAGAATGTAACATTTAAAGACATATATTCATGGTAATAGAGATTGGAAATAATGATTATAAACAGAACTAAGACAAAACACGAAGCAACTATGAGTTAAATGCATAATGCTTTAAAAAATTAAACAGCACAGGGAGTCTTACAGAAGATGGGGAAATAAAAGGACCGGAAGAGGATAAGAGCCCCACAAGAAGACCAACAAAGACAAAAAAAAAAAAAAAAAAATAGCGGGCCCAGAAGGATGCATCAACCACATGCCAAACATAGAGAGGACCTATAGCACCTGCTCAGATGTAGCCAATAGACAGTTTGGTTTCCATGTGGGTCTCTTAGTAAGAGGAAAAGAGACAGTCTCTGACAGGAACTCGGTTGCCTGCTCCTTAGTCACTTCTCCCTGTTGGGGCTACCTAGCCAACCTACAGAGGAGGAGGATCTGTTGGTATAATGTACTTTTGAAATGTATACACTTTTTTCCATTGAATGGTTTTGGCTTCTTTGTCAAATATCGAATATTCATAGGTGTGTGGCTTTATTTCTGGATCTTCTATGCGGTTTCATTGATCCTCCTTTCTGTTTTTATGTCAATACCATGCAGATTTTATTACTATTGCTTTGTAGTACAACTTGAGATCGGGGATGGAGATACCTCCAGATGATCTGTTGTTGTACAGGATTGTTTTGGAGATTCTGGGTTTTTTGTTTCTCCATATGAAGCTGAGAATCTTTTTTTCAAGGTCTGTAAAGAATTGAGTTGGTATTTTGATGGGAATTGCAATGAATCTGTAGATTGCTTTTGGCAGGATGGCCATTTTCACAACCAGAAGGAGAAAGACAAACACGGTATATACTCACTTATATAGACCTATAAGATATAATAAACATAATGAAATCTGTATACCTAAAAAAGATAATCAAGAGAGTGGACATGGGGTAAGATGATCAATCCTCGTTTAGAATGACAGATGGGATGTGCATTGAACGTATGACAGGAGTCTACTGAGTGCATTTGAAAGACTCTAACTAGCAGTGTTTTCAAAGCAAAGACTCATGACCAAACCTTGGGCAGAGTACAGGGAATCATAAGAAAGAAGGGGAGTTAGTCTGATGAGGAAAGGATAGGAGCTCCACAAGGACCAAAGATATCTGGGCACAGGGTCTTTTCTGAGACTGACATGCAACCAAGGACCATGTATGAATGTAACCTAGAACCTCTGCTCAGATGTAGCCTGTGGTAGCTCAGTAACCAATTGGTTTCCCATAGTGAGGGGAACAAGGACTATTTCTAACAGGAACTCAATGACTGGCTCTTTGGCCTCCCCACCCCCCAAGGGAAGAGCAGTCCTGTTAGGCCACAGAGGAGAGCTTTGCAGCCAGTCCTGAAGATACCTGATAAAACAGGATCAGATGAGTGGGGAGGAGGTCCCCCCTATCAGTGGACTTGGCAAGGGGCACGGTGGAGAGGAGGGAGGGAGAGAGGGACTGGGAGGGAATGAGGGATCGGGACATGGCTGGGGTACAGAGTTAATAAAATGTAACTGATAAGAAAAAAATAAAATACAAAAAAAAAAGAAAATTAAAAAAAAAAAGAAATGTGTACACTTTTCCCTTGTTCATTCAAATGCTGATTTCTCCCCCCACTCTCTGGTTTCAATCCAGATATTGCATTGTGATACTTAGTCTAAACAGCCCGTCTCAACTTTGTGTAAACAGGCCAAAATAAAGCAACTGGCCACAATGTTGTACAATGGGAGGGTCTAGAAGACAGAAAAGAGGGGAGGAGCAGAGGGCAGGAAATGAGTGGGAGGAGAAAGGGCGGGAGGAGAGCTAGGAGACCTAGAAGACAGATCTTAGAACTACATGGAGAATGAACCAGACCTAAGATTTCACAAAAAGCAAGTATAATGTGGGAAATCTAAATGTTAGGAAACTATGAGGGCTTGGAGGTTTAAGAGGGAGTAACTATTGCCCAGCATTGTGTTCTTGGTTAACTAAATAAACCCAGTCTCTCTGTGTTGCTTTGGTTATACAGCTGTTTAGGATTAACAGCAGCTTTACCAGAAGATAATTATTAGTAAATATATTTTCTTAATTTTTTTTTACTATTAAATACACTTTATTCATTTTGTATTCTCCCATAAGCCCCTCACTCCTCTCCTCTGGATCCCACCATCCCTCTCCCTTCCTCATGCATGCCCCTTCCCAAGTCCACTGATAGGGGAGGTCCCCTTCTCCTTCCTTCTGATCTTAGTCTATCAGATCACCTCAGGAGTGGCTGCATTGTCATCTTCTGTGGCCTGGTAAGCCTGCTCCCCCCTCAGGAGGAGGTGAACAAAGAGCAGGCCAATCAGATTATGTCAGAGGCAGTCATTAATTGTCACTTACAGCAAGGATCCAAGCAGTCTTGATGAGACTTGATAAGCTAGGGTCAGACAGTAGCAGAGGAAGATTTCCCCTATCAGTGTGGACCAGGGAAGAGGGCTAGGGGAGGAAGAGAGGAGGGTGGGACTGACTGGGAGGAGATGGTGAAGGGGACTACAACTGGAATACCAAGTGAGCAAGTTGTAAATAATAATAATAATAATAATAATAATAATAATAATAATAATAAGAAGAAGAAGAAGAAGAAGAAGAAGAAGAAAAACAAGGTGAAAGATTGAATTGAGAGTTAAATTCAGTGTAGAAGCTAGACAGTATATTCTGCTGCTATTGTCAAACCTTGTTACATGTAGGGGAAATGACACAAATTAAAATATGCATTCTACTATATAAGAGAAGTTCCTATGAGTCTACAAATTACAAGATAATAATGTAAGCAATGTATTACTATTTTATAATTAAATTTTTATTTTTATATTAATTTATATTATATATATATTATATTATATTAATTTAGTTTATTCATATTGTATTCAGCTATAGTGCCCTCCATCATTCCCTCCTAGTGCCTCTTCTCCTCCATGCCCCTCTCCAAGTCCACTTATTGGGGAGGTCCTCTTCCCCTTCCATCTTACCCTAGCTAATCAGGTCTCATCAGGCAAGGCTGCTACCCTTTCAGAGGTGGGTGGAGTCAGACCAAATTCCCATCCTGATTGGCTATTAAGGGGAATCAGTATTGAAAAAACATCACAGTCTGTGAGATATATGATGCCACCTGGGTAATGTCTAATTAAATATGGTCTAATGTTTATGGTTTGCATATATGAAAAGAAGTGTTAATTTAATAGCTAAACCCCACCAGACAGAGACACAAAATAAAAACAAATTATTTACACATATGATGTCAAACTTCAGCGATATAGAAAGGATAGACTGATTTCTTCTGTGCAACTGGATGGTGAGTTAGCAGTGTCCAGGACCCAGTCTGCACTTCATTTGTTGTTACTAATGTTCCTGCTGTTGATGCTTTTTTTCTATTTCAACATTTTATTCTTCTGAGATGTGCGTATAATAATATATTTACTGTCATTTGATTTTAACAACTCGAAATAAAAGTTATTTTCATGAAAACAGATCATTCTATTTCTTACAATGATCTCAACCCTTCCAAATTATTTAACAAAGAGAAAAATAATTAGACATAAAATGTACATATCTATTTTCATTCTTATCTAATTTAGGATTGTATCTAAATGAAAATTAATATTAAATCTAGTGATGTGTACTGTAAAATTTCATAAAATATACGACTGATACATACTCAGGCCTAATATCTCATTTGTGTGTATATTTGACTAAACTGTCTCACTAAACAAACACACCTAACTTGACCATAGCACAACCCATTTCTACAAGAATACAAACAGCCACTCAAGGCATTACATATTTTATCATGACTTGTAATGTCATCTTAGTCTTAAATTACCATGTAAGCTATTTTAAATTGCAATCAATCTAAAATATTTCTGTCTCAGTATATAACTAAGTAAAAGCTTAAATTGAATGGAATTTAGATCTAGAAAAAAAAATAGATTAGGTGTGTATGTTGTTGGGGTGAGGTGTCTCTGAAAACACTACAGCCAAGAGAGTAATAATTTATGTGAGGCAAGAAGAAAATCTGGTGAGCATGACTAGTTAGCTGGGCTGGTTAAAAGTTCTAGAATCTGACTATCTGACTCTGGACTTTTTTTTTTTTTTTTTGACATATTTAAAGCATTACTTGGAAAAAAGTTTTCTCACGATAATTGTCACAATGACGTCATAATCTGACTCTATATAAACTCCTTTGCAAAGTGCCTGTGCCCTATTCCATAAGAATGGTTCTGTTGTCTGAGAAACAAAGCTTCAGTACAAAGGTCTAGGGAAGACTGGTCTGGGATAAGCATAGTAGCAAATTCTTTCGAAAAGCACAGAGACCTCTTTCATATGAATGGGTTCTAATGACTAAGAAACAATGCTCAGGCTTGTGGAAAGAAGGTGTGATTAACATAACAGTCTGGTGGATTTGGTGGAGGCCTGGTCCTACAGATAGCAAACATCATGATTATTAACAGCGTATAATCCTCGCTTTCCAGACAGAAGCATGTATACATTCCTTTCATTTAAGAGAAAGCCTGTGTATATAACAGTGTGGATTCTCTAGTGCTTATCTGTAAGCATGAGGACCTTCTGCTCTCCACAATTAGGCTAAAATTTTTATTCCTATTAGATATGTCTATGGTAAAAATTGTCAGGAAAATTACATTTGATTTTAATATTCATTACACATATTAATAAGTATAAAGCAAATCACCATTTGATTTTATTATTAATCTCTAAAGAAATTTTATCATTTAACCCTATATCTCTGCACAGATATAAAACATTTATCATGCTCTATTTGTTCCTCATTTTTAATTAAATTTTAATTAATTTATATTAATTACAGTTTACTTACTTTGTATCAAAGCTGTAGCTTCCTCCCTCATTTTCTCCTAATCCCACCTTCCCTCCCTCATCTCCTCCCTGCCCCTCTCTAAGGCTACTGATAGGGGAGGTCCTCCTCCCTTCCATCTGACCCTAGCTTATCAGGTCTCATCAAAACTTGCCACAATGTCCTCCTCTGTGGCCTAGCAAGGCTGCTCCTCCCTTGGGGAGGGGGTTGTCAAAGAGCTAGCCACTAAGTTCATGTCAGAGACAGTCCCTGTTCCCCTTACTAGGATAGCCACTTGGATACTGAACTGCCAGGGGCTACGTCCAAGCAGGGGTTCTAGGTTATATCCATGCAGGTACTTGGTTGGAGTATCAGTCTCAGAAAAGACCCCTGTGCCCAGATATATTTGGTCCTTGTGGAGCTCCTGTCCTTTCCAGGTCTTAGAAATCTCCCTTCTTTCATATGATTCCCTGTACTCTGTCCAAAATTTGGTTAAGAGTCTCAGCATCCGCTTTGATACACTGCTAGGTAGAATCTTTCAGAGGCCCTTTATGTTAGGCTCCTGTTCTGTTTCTTGTTTTCTCCTCCTCAATGTCCATCCCATTTGTCATTGTAATTGAGGATTGATCATCTTACCCCGGGTCCTCCTTCTTTAGCTTTTTTAGCTGTACATATTTTAGTATGTTTATCCTTTCTAATAGGTCTAGTATCCACTTATGAGTGAGTATATACCATGTGTGTCTTTCTGCTTCTGGGATACCTCACTCAGAATGATCTTTTCTAGATCCCACCATTTGCCTGCAAATTTCATAATTTCCTGGTTTTTAATTGCTGAGTGGTATTCCATCATAGAAATACACCACACGTAGTTGATGTTGTTAGACCATTTACATATTGCATTTTAAAACGTCTAGTTTATAGAAAGACCAGCTGGAGGTGTACGTTGAGGTTACTATAAAGAGCTCAGAGAAAGGAGAAAGAAATGGACCTCAATCAAAACTATAAGAAAGAATTGATAAGCAAAACACTGTGTGAGATCTTTATAGGAAACTTGAAGCTGCAAGCAATGGTGTGGTCCACCATGATTTTGCCACTTGCTCTGACAAGCTTGGTTCTTAAAAATCACTATGAGTATTACCCCTATCAGAAAGGGATTCTCAGGAAAGGGCCACCATTTTATTTAGATAGTATTCTTCATTACTGACTTTGATTTCTTCAGAGTTTCACATGAACTTGTTTCTTTAGATGTCAAATTGTAGTAAAAGAATAACTCTCTAGGGAACAAAGGAGAGGAAAGAGAGAAGGAAGGAAAGAGTAGGGGAGGTTGAGGGTATAATCAGTCGGCATTCAATGTATGCCCATAAGGAAAGGACTTTAAAAATTGCTTGTAAAGGAAAAAAAAATAGTTTTTTTCTGATGCATTGTACTGATGCATTCTGATAACATTGTACTTGAAGTCCTAGCCAGAGCAATAAGACAACTAAAGGAGATCAAGGGGATACAAATCAGAAAGGAAGAGGTCAAAGTGTCACTATTTGCAGATGATATGATAGTATACATGAGCGACCCCAAAGATTCAACCAGAGAACTTCTTCAGCTGATAAACACCTTCAGCAAAGTGGCAGGATACAAAATCAACTCAAAAAAATCAGAAGCCCTCTTGTATACCAAAGACAAAAAGGCTGAGAAAGAAATTAGGGAAACAACACCCTTCACAATAGCCACTAATAACATAAAGTACCTTGGTGTGACTCTAACCAAGCAAGTGAAAGACCTATTTGAGAAAAACTTCAAGTCTTTGAAGAAAGAAATTGAAGAAGATCTCAGAAGATAGAAAGATCTCCCGTGCTCATGGATTGGTAGGATTAACATTGTGAAAATGGCCATCCTGCCAAAAGCAATCTACAGATTCAATGCAATTCCCATCAAAATACCAACTCAATTCTTTACAGACCTTGAAAAAAAGATTCTCAGCTTCATATGGAGAAACAAAACACCCAGAATCTCCAAAACGATCCTGTACAACAACAGATCATCTGGATGTATCTCCACTCCCGATTTCAAGCTGTACTACAGGGCAACAGTAATAAAAACTGCATGATATTGGCATAGAAAAAGAAAGGAGGATCAATGGAATCGCATAGAAGACCCAGAAATAAACCCACACACCTATGAATTCTCAATATTTGACAAAGAAGCCAAATCCATTCAATGGAAAAAAGACAGCATCTTCAACAAATGGTGCTGGACCAACTGGATGTCTACATGCAGAAAAATGAAAATAGATCCATATCTATCACCCTGCACAAAACTAAAGTCCAAGTGGATCAAGGACCTCAACATAAAACCAGATACTCTAAATCAGCTGGAAAAAAAAGTGGGAAACAGCCTAGAATTCATTGGCACAGGAGACAACTTCCTGAACAGAACACCAACAGCACAGGCTCTAAGAGCAACAATCAATAAATGGGACCTCATGAAACTGAAAAGCTTCTGTAAAGCAAAAGACACTGTCATCAAAACAAATAGACAGCCTACAGATTGGGAAAGAATCTTCACCAACCCTTTATCTGACAGAGGGCTAATATCCAGTATATATAAAGAACTAAAGGAACAGAAAAGCAACAAACCAAATAATCCACTTAAAAAATGGGGAACAGAGCTAAACAGAGAATTCTCGAAAGAGGAACATCGAATGGCAGAGAAACACTTAAAGAAGTGCTCAACCTCATTAGCCATTAGGGAAATGCAAATCAAAACGACCCTGAGATTTCACCTTACACCCATCAGAATGGCCAAGATGAAAAACTCAAGTGATAGCACATGCTGGAGAGGTTGTGGAGAAAAGGGAACCCTCCTCCATTGCTGGTGGGAATGTAAACTGGTTCAACCACTCTGGAAGTCAATCTGGCGCTTTCTCAGACAACTAGGAGTAGTGCTACCTCAAGACCCAGCTATACCACTCCTAGGTATATACCCAAAATTTGCTCAAGTACACAACAAGGACATTTGTTCAACCATGTTCGTAGCAGCTTTATTTGTAATAGCCAGAACTTGGAAACAACCCAGATGTCCATCAACGGAGGAATGGATACAGAAATTGTGGTATTTTTACACAATGGAATACTACTCAGCAATCAAAAAGGAGGAAATCATGAAATTTGCAGGCAAGTGGTGGGATCTAGAAAAGATCATTCTGAGTGAAGTATCCCAGAAGGAGAAAGACAAACTTGGTATATACTCGCTTATATAGACCTACAAGACATGATAAACATAATGAAATCTACACACCTAAAGAAGATAATCAAGAAAGTGGACACAGGCGAAGGTGATTAATCCTCATTTAGAAAGACAAATGGGATGTGCATTGAACTTATGACAGGAGTCTATCACAAAAGGCATCTGAAAGACTCTACCTAGCAGTGTTTCAAAGCAGACACTAAGACTCATAACCAAACCCTCGGCAGAGTGCAGGGAATCATATGAAAGAAGGGAAGTTAGTATGATATGGAAAGGATAGGAGCTCCACAAGGACCAAATATATCTGGGCACAGGGTCTTTTCTGAGACTGACACTCAACCAAGGACCATCTATGGATATAACCTAGAACTTCTGCTCGGATGTGGCCTGTGGTAGCTCAGTAACCAAGTAGTTTTCCAAAGTAAGGGGAACACGGACTATTTCTAATAGGATCTCAAGGGCAGGCTGTTTGACCCCCACCCCAGGGGAGGAGCAGTCTGTTAGGCCACAGAGGAGGACTTTGCAGCCAGCCCTGAAGATACCTGATAAAACAGGGTCAGATGAAAGGGGAGGAGGTCCTCCCCTATCAGGGGACTTGGAAAGGGGCAGGGAGGAGACCAGGGAGGGAGTGTGGGGTTGGGGAGGGAATGAGGGAGCGGGATACAGCTGGGACACAGAGTTAACAAAATGTAACTAAAAAGAAAAAAATAATAATTAAAAAAAAATTGCTTGTAAAGGAAAAAAAATAGTTTTTTTCTGATGCAGACTCACAAGAGAAGTTTTAGAAAAAAATGACGATGGATATGATAAAATTGTACTATATATGTATATTATACTATCAAAAATGTAAAGAGGAAAATAATTTATCCAATTCTTCAGTAGGGAGATGTCTGGAGCCGTGACTCCAGTGGCTTGCTTTGATATTTAAATCTAGGTGGAGAGATGGCTTTTAGCAGGCCTTTACTAATGGCAGAGAACTTGCAAGTCCATCTCCTTTTGTTTGTGACAGCAGGTAGGATAGCTTGTGAGGATCACACCTCTTCCTCAGGCTCCTTGTACAAATTAAACCATTGTTCTGATATGTTTCTACTCTGTCTTAGAAACTACAATAAAAAGACAGGCCGACAGTTACTGCAGAAGAAGGCCGACTCTCATGTAAATAGGAGTCAAATAAGCAACTAGATACAATGTTGTGCGATGGGAGGAGCCAGAGGACAGGAAAGAGGGGAGGAGCTAGAGAACAGGAAGGGGCGAGAAGGAGGAGGAGCTCCAGGAGAAAGCCTGAGGAGAAAGCACGAGGAGGGTAGAGCTGGAGGAGAGAGCTTAGAGGACGTGGAGCATGAACCAGACATAAGATTTAAAAAAAAGCAAGTATAATGTGGGAAATCTAAATGCTAGGAAACAGAGGGCTGGAGGCAGAGACTTGAGACTTGCTGCTTGTACTGCTTGCTGCAGCAGCCTGCCTTTTGCTGTGACTGTCGAGTCTGGAACTTTAAAAAAGTTTCCTGTGTGCTGTGTGTTTATTTAAATAATATTAATCCTCACTCCCAACTCAAGAACCATTGGACTCTGCCCGGCTGGCCCCGGCAGGGAGATATATCCTTGCTCCTCCATCCCAGCTTCACCCTTCCATGCATAGTATGTAGTAAGGGCAGGCCTCATACCTGACAGCCAACACAAAAGAAATTAGATGAAGGCTTTTTTGTGTTTGTTTGTTTGTCTCCTATTGGTATGTTTGGGTATTTTAATCTTATTGTTCTTTTGCTTAAATATTATGAGACATTTTTATGGAGTTTTGTGTATGTCTCTGTGTCTGTTCCTTGTGTGTTTTAATTTAAAAAAAATTATTCTGGGTTGCTGTGTTTTGTTTGCTTGCTTGCTTTTCAAAGAGAGAGAAAAAGAAAGGGAGGAGAGTTGGATAGGTTAGGATGTGGGAAGGAATTGGGAGTGGGAAAACCATGATCAGAATACATAATTTTTTAATGAAAAATTAAAAAAAAAAACTGTTGAAGGTTAAATTAGAAATAAATTAAAGCCAGAGCACACTACAGATATGATAGGCAGATAGGCAGACATGACAAGAACCCTGGTATTATGAAGCTTCTTAGAATAGCTGTCATGTTTGGAAATTCAAAATGGATTACTTTCAAGTAACCTGTATAGTTCAGTAGTTCCATAAAGCAGCATCCAGACCAAATGACAAAAGAGCAGCAGCTTCTTGCTATCACTAGAACATACAGATCATATTCTGCACAGATATCGACCTCAGCCCAGTGAAGCTTATGGGAGATCACTTCTGTACAGCAGTCAGAAGGCAGAACAGGAATTTAAACTGCACTAGGGATGATTGTCAGTTTAAAATTCACCATCATTATAGCCTCAGAAAAATGGGAGAGCCTTATGTTACATTTAATAGTTAAAATGCTTCTTATAGCAGCTGATACTAAGAGTTTGCTCTGCAGATGACTCTGTTCTCAATGAAACATCTGTGTTGGGCTCTTTGCCATTACTCCTTCCTTGAAAGAAGGTGATTTTACACTCCTCTCCCCCTCCTCTATCTTTTTTTTTTTTAAACTCAGCTGAACAGGCATGTACAGGGCCTCATGTTCATTTTATATCAACACTTTGATAAAATAAAAGTTTGAGCAAAATATCTTACTTTTAGAATTCTGAGAAAAAAACTGGATTGTATAATATTTATAGTTGCATAGAGACAAGAACACATAAAGGTAGATTTGAGAAGGAATATGTGAAGTCCTTAATGTTCGTGCTTGAGGACCAAAATGAAAATATTCAGACATATGAAAATGTTAATGAAAAGTTTTGATAAACTGCCGAAGGCAGACTGCTAAATTAGCTGTGAATGAGATATGCCAAAGAAGAAATTCGAAAGCTGGCACATTTTAGTTTTAGGACAGTGAAAACAAATGAAGAGGTCTGTAGGAAAAAGCTTCTTGTTGATTCCTGCTTGCTTCATCCTTAGTTTGCTGATTTGATTTGTTTTGGACTTCAGTGAAGACACACTTTTAAAGCAGAGAAATGAATTCAAATGAAAGGCAAATGATTTAACCATCTGGAAGGAGATTGTATTGGTGGTTGAATAAGCTCTCCTAAGAAAGCTATAAGAAATGATGTCAGGAGCACAGCAGAGGGATTGAACTGAGTCAAGGGTAGGTTATATAAAGCATGGAAACTTGAGAGTGAAAGATGGATATTTGTGGTCAAAAAGGAAGACTAAAGACAGCCTTGAGTTCAGTGTGGGTTACTGAGCACATTGCATGGTTACTGGCCCAAGGTTGGTAAGGATAAAGGTATCACAGGAACCTCAGATGTTTAATCTCTTCATGTGTGCACCTGATTACAAAGGTCAGTCTTTCAGAAAGTTGAAATGGTAGACATGGCAAGTATTCAGAAAAGAACAGAATTTAATTATTAGAGGGGTAGATTTTATTCAAAGGAACTAAAGAAGGAAAAGAGAAAAATTTGGGAAAAAGAGAAGTATTTTATGTAAAACATAATCTTTAAAGTGGGCTATTGAGTAGAACCATCCATGGTTTCCTATTTTTATTTAGATTATTATCATTCATAAATTAGCATGTGATAATGAGCCTTCTCTCATGAATAGCCCTTTCTAAACCAAAATTTATGTACTGAGATGGTTTAATTTGGGGGTTTTCATCACAGTTAGAAAGATTTGGGGTAATTTTTTTTATTACTAACAATGTTTGGGAAAGCCACAGAAACACTAATATTTTATAAGCTCTCTGTCTGTCTCTGTCTCTCTCTCACTCCTTCTTTCCCCCATCCCATCCTCCCACTTTCTCTCTGTAGTGTGTGTGTGTGTGTGTGTGTGTGTGTGTGTGTGTGTAAGAGTCCAATGCACAGTGTAAAATAATTCTCCTTGGGTTGTTTTAAGTGTGTCCTGGAGATTCCCACTGATCTTGGTTGCTCATTAGAACTTGTAGTGAGACCTTAATTAAGATGAAGGCACCCACACTCTGGTCAAGGAATGTTGAGAAATCAAGTAAGTACTGACCCCTCACCCCACTGCTTTCTCCGTGCTGGCTAGCCATCCTAGTACCAAAAAGTTCTCTGTAACCAATGGGGATGAAAGTCTTGCACAGGTGTGAATCATGTGAATTACTGAAATGACCAGTGTGGCAAGATTACTCCATGGGTGCCATAAGGGATACAATATCACAGTGATAGCAATGTAATATTACAGTGATAACAACCAACCCTCATTCCATTTAGATTGAAGGCATACTCCACAAACGGAAAAGTATGCCTTCTTCTATAAGTCTGACAGCCTCCAAGATCAACCCTACTTCTGTTATTTTTCTTAATGGTTATAGTGTGATTGCTCTCTCAATTTTTTATCTCTCTACTTACAGGTTATTTATTAATCTCTCACTTTTCATCTTGAAATGTTTTGTTTTTGTGTTGGCAGTAGATATGGTTAATGGAGAAATTAAAAACTGATAAAAAACAAAGAATAAGTGACTGAATAAAGTGTTCAGCTACAAATCAAACATCATACTCGCTCTTGGGCTCAGGTATCACAAAAGGGGAGGTGAACGATTGTAAGAACTTTAGGACTAGGAGAAGTGAACTACCGTATTTCCATCTACACATGTCAACACCACTCATAGCAGCTGTTGTTTCCTGCATAAGACATACATAGGACGAAGCTAGACAATACTATAGGATGAAGAGAAGAAGGCCTCATGCCCCTTACCCCTAACTGAGGCGGTATGGACCTATGAAATTTTTAAGGAGAAGGAGATTCTGTTATCCTCAAGGGAGTGGTTCATAAAAGGGTGTGGTTGCTCCAGTGTGTGGCCTCATGTCTATGACTAACTGACACCAAAAATAAAGCTAGGTGTGTTATTGATAAGAACAACAACAACAACAAAATGGGAAGATGTGGTCATATAGGGCGTAGAACTGGGAATAGTTGAGGGAGGTGTGGGCGTGAATATGATCAAAATGTATAGTAAGAAATTTTAAAAGAATTACTTTGCAGCCAGCCCTGAAGATCCCTGATACAACAGGGTCAAATGAAAGGGGAGGAGGTCCTTTCCTATCAGTGGACGTGGAAAGGGGCAGGGAAGAGACCAGGGAGGGAATGTGGGGTTGGGGAGGGAATGAGGGAGCCGGATACAGCTGGGACACAGAGTTAACAAAATGTAACTAAAAAGAAAAATAAAATAAAAAAACTGAAATATCCTTGTGAAAAAAAGTTTCACCACCTTATTAATTTCATGTTTTCCATTACTAAGCAGTATATAATATGTATCATGTAATATTAATAATATTCAATAATTGACAAAAACATATTCAGATTATGAGCCATAAAATAAAATAAAAATGAAAAATTAAATAAAAAAGAATTAATTAAAATATTGTATCAATTTTTTTTTTCCTTGACATTGGTCTGCCAAAAGATGGTGCTCTTAAGACTTCAGCATTATTTACTGGAAAATGTGGAGACCTTTAGAGTCCATAAAGAACCTTTTATCTTATTTTACTTTTCTTAAAGCCACATCTTATAGCTTTCTGGGGTTACAAAAATCTGTCGTGCTACTTGGATTTAATCTTTACTTTGAAGCCACATTTTAATGTAAGAGTTTTGGAGAGGCAAGAAATAAACTCTAAACTTCTTTGTTATGAAAATTACTTTTTTATGAATCTTTTCTAAACTTGTCTTTCAGAGCCCACGGAATACCCTGACACAGTTTGCCTAGAAACTCTTTAGCTATAACATTTAGTTTTCTCAGTCTACAGGAATGGTAATGTAGGGTTGATAATGTGCCTTCATTATAGACCATTTCTCCTAATCCTGAAGAAAATGTTATCATATTCCTTTTATCCTTCACCAGTAGTTCCCTTGAGACTTCAGACTAAGGTTTACTTGGCTACAATTTTATTTCCTGAAAATTACCACATTTTGAAGATTTGCAATGCCTTATTCAAACCAAGGTAGGAAAAGTTTCATTCTCATTACAATGGCTACATAAAACAAAATTAGTAAGAAAACACACAGGAAAAGAAAACAAAGCATCAATATTCCATAGATATTGTGAGTCTGGTATTAGGTGGATTTATTCCTAGAGAAAACAGAATTAAACAACCATGAACCTTAATCATCCAAAGCCTTGAAGCTCACTTGATTCATGTCTTAACTGTAAAGATTGATATTCCTTTCTTTGATATTTGAAATTGAAATTCTGGAGATTGCTTATGTATCTTTCAGCACCATGTATCTTTCTTTGGGTCTATGAATCTGGACTCTGCATATGAGAATGCTGATTTTATGATAGAAAGACGTCATGCAAAGTGGCAACCAAGACTAAACAGTTAAAGGACAAAGGGAGACAGGAAGAAGAAGAACAAATAAAAGACAGAAAAACAAGGAAATGAACAGGTACCAAAACTTGTACACTAAAGTTAAGGTTATGCATCCTTAACTCTAGCACTTCAGATGTTGAGAAAGGAATTACAAGTCCCAAGTTTGCCTGGGCTACTTGTGGGTACCTTGTCTCAAATCATGAGCACAAGTCATGAAAGAAAACACAATAATATGAAACTAGGCAATATAAGAGCAAATACAAGCACTGGATAAAATAAAGCAATTAGTAGCTTTATCTCTTTTTATGGGTTCCCCCTACAAGTCAGGGGAAAGCAATTCCTTCACATGCTGCCTATTATAAATGAGACGTAAAATCTGTTTGTAAACATATTAGAACTCACTTCTCATGAATGAACTACTACTTTCTTCATAGGCAAGTTTCAGAAGCATAATGCACAGATATGAAAAAAAAAATCTGACAAATCTGAGAATATTTTGGGAGCATGTTCAAAATGAAATATACTGAAAAGATGGGACTTGCAAGTAACTGAACTCTAAAGCTGTGCCCCCAAATTAATGAGGTTTTTGGAAAAATTTTAAAAGATGTTCTGTATGGAAATTATAAATACAATGCCAGTCTAGAAGGAACTATAGGCCATGGTCAAGTGAATGGCTGAACACTCTAAGAAATCATCAGAAGTTATTAATGTGTATCCATACATACAATATTTCTAACACATGTCACCAAAAATACATAAAAACTAAACACCTAGATAAAAGAACAAAACTTCATCATATCAATGTTAAAATATTAAAATCAGCTTATATTCACAAAGAAAATATTCAAGGAGTGCAATTAGGCTAATTGCAGACTCCCAGGAAAATGACATGGAAGCACAAGCAGAAACAAATGCAGGAAGACAATGGAGTAATTTCCTGAATGCATAGAAAGTGATTGGCATCGACATTCTATATCCAGGCACACATATTAATCAAGGCATGTGTTTCCAGTTGCAAAAACCCACAAAATATACAATGTATAAACTGCAATGAAGTGTTTACTCTAATGCATATTCATAGAGAGGAAAAATAGAGACAGAAAGATGAAATGAGAACCATAAAAGAGCATGGCTAAATGTTGGTGTTTCACTTATTTTATTCGTTGTTTCAGAATAGGATATATTTTGATCATACTCACCCCTCATGAATTCCTAGATCAAATTCCATCATCACCACTCACCACCTTATGTATCGTCTTTTGTTTTTAACTCATCTAGTCCTATGCATTCTTACCATACACTTTTGGATGTGTGCCTTTTACTGGAGTTTGATTGACCTACCATATATCATATCCTTAAAGAAAACTGACTCCATTGTATTTCTGGGTCTTCGATTTGATTCCTTGTAGGTAGGGAAAGGGACTCTTGGAAGAAGAAAGGGGAGAATCTTTTTTTCACTAGGAAACACAAGAGAAGAAAGATGTGACCACAGGCCTGGAAGGTACAGCTAGCTATGTGGTGAGATAGGGCTATGTGGTCGGTCAGGTTAACAAAGACGATCTAGTGGAGAGTAATTTAAAGCTAAGGCATAAGCTATATAATCTTAAAAGGTTTCAGTGTCTTTATTTATGGCTGGCAGATCACCAGGGTCTTACAACAGTATACACACCAGGAAGAAGCTCAATAAATTGTTTTCACTAGGTTTAGCTACTAAAACAAAACCAGACGAGAATATTTGCCTTCACAGATACGCAGGGGGAAAGTGTGTGTGTGTGTGTGTGTGTGTGTGTGTGTGTGTGTGTCTGTTTGTGTGTGTGTGTGTTTATTATGTTGCTAAGGGAAACTAAGATGTACCTGTGTGATGATTAACATCTTTTAAATTTAAATTGCTCTGCTTCAGAGGAATATAAAACAAAATTGTCTCTAAACTGCAAGCCCCACTTGCCTAAAGACATATAATTTCCTGTAGTTTGGGGGCTATTGTAATTGCCTGGCATTGTTTGTGCAGCTTCTGTTAACAAACCTTTACTTGATCAAAATAACCAAGGCACCTCTAACGCACATCTGTTTGATAAACTGATTGCAGGGTGAATGCCTGCACTTGAACAGAATGTCACCTTACAGCTTTTTTTTTTTTTTTTGCCATTATTTATTTATTTGCCTTTATAAACCCCGACTAATGTGGATTGAAGCTACATTTGGAAATCCAGAGTCCTAGATGTATCTGGATAAAAGCCTCTCCTCCATTAAAAATAAAAGATAAATTCTTTCTCTCATTAGTCCTTAAATATCTATAGCTCTTCATACAGAGATGAGTCCATGAGTTTGTGTTAATGTACTTTGGAATGTCAAACGGTGTCATTTTCAGGTCTTCTTTAGGCAGCATATTATTGATTTCATAGACACAGATTTCTTGTTGTATCTGTAAGAACCAGTCTTGCAGCACGTTTATTGCTCCTCTGGCTTTTGCAATTTTTCTCTCTCCTCTTCTACAATGTTCTTTAAGGTTTAGATGTAGGGGTAGTATTGTTCATGTACCATTTCTGGCTAGGCACCCCATGGGTGGTTTTCTGAATTTTGAACAGTTGCATTATTTCTGCAATGGTCTCTGTTTACTACAGAAAAGCCTTCTCTGATGAATGGATTGAGCTACACTTACCTGTGGGTATTAGAATAAATATTTAGAATGGAGTTAAGAACTATGTTGGATTCATATAAATATTATTTTGATGAAAGGTTGAGCTAGGTTGGGATGGCCAGGATCTTTGTCAGGGAATAAGAAAGCCTGTGACCATCATTCCAATTAACTTTCTCATAGAGATCATGATCCACTGGTAAGAAATGTTTGTGAGACTAATCATTAAAGACATTTTGCTCTCAAAAGAGAGAAAGAAAGTAAAGAAGGAAAGAAAGAAAGCCTGTGACCATCATTCCAAATAACGTTCTCATACTGATCATGATCCACTGGTAAGAAATATTTGTGAGATTAATCATTAAAGACATTTTGCTCTCGAAAGAAAGAAAGAAAGAAAGAAAGAAAGAAAGAAAGAAAGAAGGCAACCAAGTTAATGTACAGAAGCAGCTCCTCTTCCCTTTCCTAGAGTGAGCTGCCTATTAGTTAAATCTGAGCAGGTATGGTATATACTCACTTACAAGTGGATATTAGCTATATAATATAGCATAACAATACTAAAATCTACAGACCAAAAGAATCTAAACCAGGAGAACTCTAGGAGGATGCTAAAATCTCATTCAGAATGCCAAATAGAATAGACACCAGAAGTGGTGGAAGAAAGGGAGCAGGACAGGAGCCTACCATAGTGGTCCTCTGAAAGGCTCCACCCAACAGGGAATCAGTTGCTTCGTAACGTGGGTAGGACCTTTTGCAAAAATTCCCTTCTCCATGCTAGGGGTGGTCTCGCTTGAACGTGCAGAAGTCTTGTGCTTACTGTCACAATCACTGTGAGTGCAAATCGCGATGATCAAATCGCAATAAGACAACCTAAAACAGATTTTTTGTAGTTTTTTCTTTATTATTATTATTTATTGCAATTTATTCACTTTGTATACTAATTGTAGTCCTCTCCATCATCTCCTCCAGATCCCACCTCCCTACCTCTGTCCCTCTTATGTCCCTCCCTAGTCCACTGATAGGGGAGGTCCTTCTCCTCTTCCATCTGACTCTAGCCTATCAGATCTCATCAGGACTGTCTGGATCCTATTTCTTTGTGGCTTAGTAAAGCTTCTGCTCCAGGAGGAGGTGATCAAAGAGCAGGTAATCTAGTTCATGCCAGAGACTGCCCCTGTAACCCTTACTAGAGAACTCACATGGAGACTGGGTTCCCAGGTGGTGGGGGGACTAAAACAAATTCCTTAAATAAGAAAAAAATAAATAAAAGTTTTAAAATGTTTCATATATTCATGTGTATATGCATGCCTGTTTGGATGATGATTCAGCAGGCTCTGCAGAAAATAGGTAGCAATTTGAATGACATATTCAAACCTTTTACATGCAGCCATGAATGTAAGTTAAGTGAATGTATATAATCTACACATCTTTTCGGTTTATGTGTTTGGTCATAATTTTTAAAATGTTACTATATTTTAACTTAATAAAGAAAAATCAAGGATCCTCAAAGATGGCGGCGGCTAGTGTGCAGCTTAGCTGAAGGGGAGATGACCTGCAACGCGGAAATTGGTGAGTGAAGGGGCTGATCAACCCAGAACAGAGTTATCTAGACTTCCAAGAATAAAGAGACTAACCATGACCTGAGTCCATCTAGAATCAGGTCACGGCAGACTCCTCCGGGAGGAGACACCCCGAGAGGTGATCCCCAGGCACTTCCCGGCACCCAAAACCCTACTCCCTCTTCGTAGGAGGCAGGAGGCTTCCAGCAGAATTTGCCACAGACCACACTGTCTGTACCCCAGCCCAAGCTAGAGCTACAGCTCCCACCAAAACAAAAACAAAAACAAAAACAAAAACAAAAACAAAAAACAAAAAAAAAAAAACGAGATCGGGGCTGAGAAAACCCAATCCTTTCAGGCACTCCCCTGAAACGAGAAAGCTGCCATAACCCTGCCCTGGTGGAGCAGAAGGATAGAGAGGCACACAGCAGCTTCACAGCGCCCGGACCCCAGTGCTGCCAGCTGCTCCTAGCAAATAATCTTCAGCTCGGAATCTGGGACTGTGGTCATTCAACATGTCCTGAGACTCTCCCGGGTGCAGCGCAATAAGGACTAGCACCAAGTCCTAGCACCGGCCCCCTGCCCCTGGCAGAGAAACCCTGGCTCAGGATCAGGACTGAGAAGTTCCAACCCCTCCTGGCACTGCCCTAAGAATGTCGTCATAAGCTTGCCCTAGCAGAGGGGAAGGAAAGAGAGGCAGCCTGCCACAGGACACAGCACCTACTCTCCAGCTCAACCAGCGGCCTCTGGCAGAGAAACCCAAGCTCTGGATCTGAGGACACTTAGCCATACCTGGTACTCTTCTGGAATCAGCAAACATAGGCTCTACCCCAGGCTGCTTCTGGCAGAGAGATCTGAGCCTGGGATCTGGGATTGAGAACACTCAACCAAACACTTTCCATGCTACCGTGGGACCAGTCAACATAACCCCTCCTGGCAGAGGGAAAGGACAGAGAGGCAGCACACAGGAAAGGTGGACACTGAGTCCTGCTGCCACAGTGCCACAGAGCTGACAGCCTGCCTGTGCATTCTCCACAGCAGGACCAAATCGGAGAGTAGAGAGAAAGGGGAACCCCTGTGCATTCCAAATGGTCCTGCAAGGGAGTGAGTGAGCTTTCTAAGGAGAGTTTGCCCCAGACCCAGGCCCTCTCCCCAGAAGCAACCAGACGAGATCCCTGCCACCCACACCCCTAGGGTGGGCATCATAAGGATTCTTGGGGTAGCAATGCCAACGCTGAAGCTTCTGCCTTTTGGGTCCACCAGTGTAATCCAGGTAAACAATCCCTGGATCCCAGACAGAACTGCATACTAGTTTGGCCTGTAAGTCACCTCAATAGTCAGAGATCCGCAGATGCACACTGCGCCCACTAAAAGCGCATGCGAATAGCGCCAGCAGCACATTCCTTACTTTGGCAAAACTGAAACCACAACACACACTCCCAAACCAGTGAACCTCTCTCACCTTCCTAAAAAAACAGTCCAGAAAACAGAAAGAGACCATCATAGCCTGAACTACAAATTCGAGGAACAAACAGTGAGCGTTATAAATAACCAGATGGCTAGAGGCAGACGTAAGAACACACCCAACAAAAGTCAGGACATAATGACCTCACCAGCAATCCCCACAAACCAATGGACACTTCAACTCACTAGATATACAAGAAAACGACCTCACAACTGTTTTTCCACCTGTTAGAGGCCCATAAAGATGAAATGAACAAAGCCCTCAGAGAAATACCCAAAGAAATTGAGACAAACAAAGAGGAAATAAATAAAGCTCCTAGAGAAATAACCATGAAAGTTGAGGCAAACAAAGAGGAAATGAACAAAGCCCTCAAAGAATTGTCCACAAAAATGGTGGCAAATAAAGAAGAAATAAACAAAGCTCTCATAGAAATACAGGCAAATACAGCCAGAGAAGTAGAGACACAATTAGTGTTATATAAAGAGGAAACTGACAAAAAAACAGAAGCCCTCATTAAAAAGCAGGACTCCACATTCAAACAGAGGAAGGAAATGGTGCAAGACATGAAAAAAGAATTAGAATCAATAAAGAAAACACAAATAGAGAAAAACCTGGAGCTGGAGAACATAGAGAAAAGATCAGGAACTACAAAGATAAGCATCACCAACAGAATACAAGAGATGGAAGAAACAATCTCAGGAGCCGAAGATACAAATGCAGAAATTGACATGTCTCTCAAATAAAAAATAAAATCAGAAAAGTTCCAAACACAAAACATCCAAGAAATCAAGGACACCATGAAAAGACAAAATCTAAGAATAATAGGAGTAGAAGAGAAAGAAGACATCATGCTCAAAGGTCCAGAAAATATTTTCAAGAAATTTATAGAAGAAAATTGCTCAAAGGTCCAGAAAATATTTTCAAGAAATTTATAGAAGAAAATTTTCCCAACTTAAAGACAGAGATGTCCATAAACATACAAGAGGCCTACAGATCACCAAGTAGACTAGACCATGAAAGAAATTCTTCATGTCACATCATAGTCAAAACACTGAACCTACAGAACAAAGAAAAAATTCTAAAAGCAGCAAGGGAAAAAGGCCAAGTAACATATGAAGGTAGACCTATCAGAATCACACCAGATTTCTCAACAGAAACTATGAAAGCCAGAAGGGCCTGGACAGAAATCATACAGACCTTAAGGGACCTCAGATTCCAACCCAGACTACTATACCCAGCAAAACTTTCAATCAACACAGACTGAGAATTCAAAATATCCCATGATAAAACCAAATTTAAACAATATCTACATAGTAACCCAGCTCTACAAAAGTTACTAGAAGGGAAACTCCAAACCAAAGAAAACAACTACATCTAAGGAAACAGAGGAAATAGATAACTACACAACAAAAAACCAAAAGAAGACAAGCAATGAAACTCAGTGACACCACCAACCCCACATCAAAAGTAAGTAACAATTGTTGGTCTCTAGTATCGATCAACATCAACGGACTCAACTTCCCCATAAAATGATACAGACTAACAGAATGGTTGAGGAAACATTTTGTTGCATCCAAGAAACACACCTATGCAAGAAAGATAAACACTAACTCTGAGTAAAGGGCTGGGAAAATGTTTTTCAAGCAAATGGTTCCAGAAAACAAGCTGGAGTAGCCATCCTAATATCAAATAAAATAGATTTTCAACCCAAGTTAATCAAAAAAGATAAGAAGGGCCACTATATTCTCATCAAAGAAAAAATCGACCAAGAGGACATCACAATTTTGAATATCTATGCCCCAAATACAAGAGCACCTACATTTGTAAATGAAACAATATTAAAGCTTAAATCATACATTGATCCTAATACCCTAATAGTGGGAGACTTCAACACTACACTCTCACCAAGGGACAGATCAACTAGACAGAAAACAATTAGGTAAATAAAAGCACTTACAGAGTCCTTAAATCAAATGGACCTAATAGACGTCTACAGGTTTTTTCACCCAAACTCAAAAGTGTATACTTTCTTTTCAGCACAGCATGGAACCTTCTCCAAAATAGACCATGTATTTGGTCATAAAGCAAGCCTCAACAGATACAAAAAGATTGAAATAATCCCTTGTATTCTATCTAACCACCATGGACGAAAGATGGACCTCAATAACAACAGAAATAACAAAAAGCTGACACGCACATGGAAACTGAACAACTTACTACTCAATGACAGCTGGGTTAAGGAAGAAATAAAGAAAGAAATTAAAACTTCCTAGAATTCAATGAAAATGAAGGCACAACATACCCAAATATATGGGACACATTAAAAGCAGTGCTCAGAGGAAAATTTATAGCACTAAGTGCCTTCAAGAAGAAATTTGTAACATCACATACAAGCACCTTAATGGCCCAACTGAAAACCCTAGAAAAAACAAAGAAGCAGATACACCCAAGAGGAGCAGATGGCTGAAAATAATCAAACTCAGGGCTGAAATCAATCAATTAGAAACAAATAAAACTATTCAAAGAATCAATGAAACAAAAAGCTGGTTCTTTGAGAAAATCAACAAGATAGACAAACCCTTAGCCAAACTAACTAAAAAGCAGAGAGTCTATCCAAATCAGCAAAATCAGAAATGAAAAGGGGGACATAACTGCAGACACTGAAGAAATTCAAACAATCATTACGTCATACTACAAAAGCCTATATGCCACAAAATTTGAAAACCTAAATGAAATGGACAATTTTCTTGATAGATTCCATTTTCCAACATTAAGTCAAGATCAGGTAGAAAGACTGAATAGCCCTATATCCCCCAAGGAAATTGAAGCAGTCATTAACAATCTCCCCTCCAAAAAAAGCCCTGGGCCAGATGGTTTCAACGAAGAATTCTACCAGACCTTCAAAGAAGTGCTAACACCAATTCTCCTTAAACTATTCCACAAAATAAAAACAGAAGGAACATTATCAAACTCATTCTATGAAGCGACAGTCACCT
The DNA here is from genome assembly GCF_907164565.1 of Psammomys obesus. Lineage (NCBI taxonomy): Eukaryota > Metazoa > Chordata > Mammalia > Rodentia > Muridae > Psammomys > Psammomys obesus. The sequence continues at coordinate 8,602,106 of NW_026596240.1, read as the reverse complement.
TGATACATAAACCACACAAAGACCCAACAAAAAAAGAAAACTTCAGACCTATCTCTCTTATGAACTTTGATGCAAAAATACTCAACAAAATACTTGCAAACCGAATCCAAGAACACATCAAAGATATCATCCACTATGACCAAGTAGGCTTCATCCCAGGCATGCAAGGGTGGTTCAACATACGGAAATCCATCAATGTAATCCACCACATAAACAAACTGAAGGAGAGAAACCACATGATCCTCTCCTTAGATGCTGAAAAAGCATTTGACAAAGTCCAACACTCATTCATGTTTAAAGTCTTGGAGAGATCAGGGATACAAGACACATACTTAAACATAGAAAGGTAATATACAGTAAGCCTATAGCAAACATCAAACTCAATGGAGAGAAACTTAACTCAATCCCACTGAAATCAGGGACAAGACAAGGCTGCCCACTCCCTCTGTATCTCTTCAACATAGTACTTGAAGTCCTAGCCAGAGCAATAAGACAACTAAAGGAGATCAAGGACATACAAACCGGAAAGGAAGAGGTCAAAGTGTCATTATTCGCAGATGATATAATAGTATACATGAGCGACCCCAAAAATTCAACCAGAGAACTCCTTCAGCTGATAAACACTTTTAGCAAAGTGGCAGGATACAAAATCAACTCAAAAAAATCAGAAGCCCTCCTGTATACCAAAGACATAAGGGTCGAGAAAGAAATTAGGGAGACAACACCCTTCACAATAGCCACTAATTACATAAAGTACCTTGGGGTGACACTAACGAAGCAAGTGAAAGACCTGTTTGAGAAAAACTTCAAGTCTGAAGAAAGAAATTGAAGAAGATATCAGAAGATGGAAAGGTCTCCCGTGCTCATTGATTGGTAGGATTAACATTGTGAAAATGGCCATGCTGCCAAAAACAATCTACAGGTTCCACACAATTCCCATCAAAATACCAACTCAATTCTTTACAGACCTTGAAAAAAGATTCTCAGCTTCATATAGAAAAACAAAAACCCAGAATCTCCAAAACAATCCTGTACAACAACAGATCATCTGGAGGTATCTTCATCTCCATCTCTAAAGCTGTACTACAGAGCAATATCAATAAAAACTGCTTGGTATTGGCATAAAAACAGAAAGGAGGATCAATGGAACCGAATAGAAGACCCAGAAATAAACCCACACACCTATGAATACTCGATTTTTGACAAAGAAGCCAAAACAATTCAGTGGAAAAAAGACAGCATCTTCAACAAATGGTGCTGGTCCAACTGGTTGTCCACATGCAGTAAAATGAAAATAGATCTATATTTATCACCCTGCACAAAACTAAAGTCCAAGTGGATCAAAGACCTCAACATAAAACCAGATACTCTAAATCTGTTAGAAGAAAAAGTGGGGAACAGCTTAGAACTCATTGGCACAGCACAGACTCTAAGAGCAACAATCAGTAAATGGGACCCCATGAAACTGAAAAGCTTCTGTAAAGCAAAAGACACTGTCATCAAAACAAGACGACTGCCTACAGTTTGGGAAAGAATCTTCACCAACCCTTTATCTGACAGAGGGCTAATATCCAGTGTATACAAAGAACAAAAGAAGCTGTAAAGGAGCAAACCAAGTAATCTAATTAAAAAAAAAAAGGGGGGGGGGAACAGAGCTAAACAGAGAATTCTCGACAGAGGAAGATCAAATGGCAGAGAAACACTGAAAGAAATGCTCAACCTCATTAGCCATTAGGGAAATGCAAATCAAAACGACCCTGAGATATCACCTTACACCCATCAGAATGGCTAAGATGAAAAACTCAAGTGACAACACATGCTGGAGAGGTTGTGGAGAAAGGGGAACCCTCCTCCACTGCTGGTGGGAATGTAAACTGGTGCAGTCACTTTGGAAGTCTATCTGGTGCTTTCTCAGACAATTAGGAATAGTGCTTCTTCGAGACCCAGCTATACCACTGCTAGGTATATACCCAAATTTTGTTCAAGTACACAGCAGAGATATTTGCTCAACCATGTTTATAGCAACTTTATTTGTAATAACCAGAACCTGGAAACAGCTCAGTTGTCCATCAACGGAGGAGTGGATACAGAAATTGTTTTATTTTTACACAATGGAATACTACTCAGCAATCAAAAATGAGGAAATCATGAAATTTGCAGGCAAATGGTAGGATCTCGAAAAGATCATTCGGAGTGAAATATCCCAGAAGGAGAAAGACAAACACGGTATATACTCGCTTATATAGACCTATAAGATATGATAAACATAATGAAATCTATACACCTAAAAATGGTAATCAAGAGAGCGGACACGAGGTAAGATAATCAATCCTCATTTATAAATACAGATGGGATGTGCATTGAACGTATGACAGGAGTCTACCACAGAAGCCATCTGAAAGACTCTACTTAGCAGTGTTTCAAAGCAAACAGTAAGACTCATAACCAAATATTTCGGCAGAGTATAGGGAATCGTATGAAAGAAAGGGGAGTTTGTATGGTGGGGAAAGAATAGGAGCTCCACAAGGACCAAATATGTCTAGGCACGTTCTTTTCTGAGACTTTCAACCAAGGACCATGTATGGATATAACCTAGAATCTCTGCTCAGATGTAGCCTGTGGTAGCTCAGTAACCAATTGGTTTCCCATAGTAACGGGAACAAGGACTATTTCTAACAGCAACTCAGTGGCTGGCTCTTTGACCTCCCTACCCCCCAAGGGAGGAGCAGTCCTGTTAGGCCACAGTGGAGGACACTGCAGACCTGATAAAATGTGTCAGATGAATGGGGAGGAGGTTCCCCCCATCAGTGGACTTGGAAAGGGGAAGGGCCGAGAAGAGGGAGGGAGAGTGGGATGGGGAAGGATAAGGGAGCGGGATACAGCTGGGATACAGAGTTAATAAAATGTAACTAATAAGAAAAAAAATAAAAATAAAAATAAATGAAAAATCAAATCAACCAATTCAGATGAAAACCAAGATACTTCAAATTGAAATACAACAGATACTAAGGTTCCCATTTCAATAAATTAAGCTCTGTGTCTGAACAGAGAGCCCTTTAAACCATTATGTTAGCTAATTAGAGATTAGGGCTTAAAAATTGATATCCAACATTTAGTTTACAAAATGTAAAGTTC